>NC_135774.1:31858220-32178690 GCF_028453695.1 Augochlora pura | reverse complement strand
AGAGAAGACGAGAGAGAGAGAGAGAGAGAGAGAGAGAGAGAGCGAGAGAGAGAGACGCGGGTATCGGACGAACTCGCGAAATAATGGAACGGCTTCGTTGTTACGTTTAATCGGGCCGGGTCATGGTAATTTTAGAAAGTTAATTTGTAATGTAACTTGGCACGGCGAGCCGTCCTAATGAAACGTTATATGTATAACTTTCTCCAGTGCCTCGTTGTTGCGAGCAACCACTGTGGTCACGAGGCGACGACCGACGGAAAATCCGCTCGGTGGCGGTAATGGGCCCTTCTCGCGAATTGCCTCCCATGTGGTAAATTCTGATTTGTATCGTTTGACCGACTACCTACGAGATCGCGTTCTTGAACAAGGAATGGAATGAAAACCCACTCGTTCGAAAAATACAAGCACTTTGCGTTCTCCAGGATCGTTTCAACTTTGAATTCTCTCTCTGTTTCAGGTAAGGAACGATAAGCATTGCTGACCCTTTTCTCGTCTAACGATCGAGAGCCGGAAGCACGATCGTTAAAGTCTAATTTCGTAAGTAAAAGCCGAATTGTACCGATTCGAGTAAACTGCTGCAACTTTAGGCAAATCCAAACGGTATCTGTAACCAACTAAAGGTGTAACTTTTTCATCGTAAAATGTTGAACGAAGCGATTGGCTCGCGAACGACGCGTTTCCTGACGCGCTACGTCCTCGAAAATTCCGCAGTTGTCTGTAGGCAGTTCGTCAGCGGCGTGCCAAGTTCAGCGCTTGACAACTTCCGAGAAGTTTGTCAGTGACAGATGTGCCTATCGATTCTGTCGGAGTCGGCGCGCGTGCCACTGCGTGCGACTGCGTGCGACTGCGTGCGACGCGTGCACTACACCCCCTTGCCCGCGCTTCTTCGTTTAGATGATTTTTGGTCGGGTCGAAAACCGCCGGGGCTTCGAGTCCTCTCGAACGCGCCGCGAGTATCGTAATCAATTTTGCGATTGTTCCAGCAAATGCTGCTGCGATTCCGATTTCGATATTGATTTCGCAGAAACAATCCGTGGAAATTGGAATTTTATGAACCGCTGGCTGGCGCTATTGCGCTACAGACGACGCATCTACGTTTAGGTGCGATGGCGGGAGAGAATAGCCTCGATTACGTTTAACGCGGAATATTCGGCAGGGTCGAATTAATGGGAAACTAGAGAAAATTGTGCAGGGTGTTGCAATCTTGATAAAACGGAGATAATCCGTAAACGCGTTGGTAATTTTCATTTACAAAGTCTGTGTTGAAAAATGAGACCGCTGTATTCGAAAGAACCGGTTACAGCATCGAGTCGATGCTTGGTGCCACGCTGGAACCAATTTTTTCAACGTATCGAAATCGTTACGTCCAGTCCTCGAGTGTTTGGGCCTCGTTGTCGAACTTTCCGATCGAGTTTTGATCCTCTCTTCCGGGCGGGCGGCTCTCGCGGCAAACTCGATCGTTTCGATTTCCTGGACACTGAAATGCAAAAATGCCGCCTACGCAATTTCCTGATAAATTTTGCTCGCACGCAAAATCTTCCGTTCGCTGTTCCCGCTTTTCTCGCGATCCGAAAGGCGAACGCGTCGAGCTTCGACCACGATCAGAAAACTGAAAACGGAACGAGCAGAGGAATCTTTGTAATACCTACGCACGGTCGAACGATTAAATGGCAGTTTCGATCAATTTCAACCGGTTCTCCGTACGTTCATCGATTTCGAACGGTTCGGTAGGAAACGATGCGAGTCTCCGCATTCGTTCTCCGCGCTTATCCTCCGCGAGGATTGACGGAGGTTGGTCGAGCGCGAGCGAGAACTCTTGGCTAGCTAGACGTGCAAACGAAAAGAAAACAATTTTTTTTTCATGGCCAGCAGGATGCCTTTGAAGCGCAGAAAATACAATTCCTTCGCGACCGTGAGATCCGCTCGAAAATTAGGTTAAACGGAGATCGACGGCAATGGAGTGCGGTGCGGGCGCGTTCCCTAACCTTTCAGTCGCTAAACGTTGCCCGCGCCCGTCTATTTAATGCAACGTGGTTCGCGTCGGGTTTAATTCGAGGTCGGGCGACGATGGCAGAACGTTTCCGATATATTAATAGTCTGGAAATATTAACGCAACCATCTACTAGAAACGATAGTTTCTACGATAGTTTCGCTACGCGAGTCCTCCCTTACGAAAGGGACGATGAATAATACGATTGGTACCGCTACCCGAAATTGTCGCTGCGCTTCTCCTGCCATTATTCGCTGTCCTAAAGACCCACGTACTCTCAACGTCGACTCGTTGTTACGAGGAGTTCGATAAATAGCCACGTCTCGCTTTTCTCTCGACGAGTTTTCTCGTTTCCCATAGAAAATCTCGAGAAAGCCACTTACGCGTCGGAGGGCGGACGGCGGACGGATGGAGCATTAACGAATACCATATCCTGGCTGGTTCCTCACCCCCCAACAACCGATAATCCGGCTGGATCTCCATACGGTTGTTAACCGGTGCGGCTCCGAGACGGGCTTCCACCTCTGTATCCGCGTCCCGTCCCGTCGCGTAGCGTCCTGGAAACCTAGTATGCCTCGGATGAGGTTGGAAAAAGAGAGGCGAGGAGGTTGCAGGTTTCTCAAAACTGGGTGTTCTCGAAAGGCTAAACTACCCCTGGTTTTCACTTGGACTGCGGCTTATCCCTTTCCGGCTCTCGCTGGTGGATCCACGGAAAAACCAGCCCTGGAGACTCCTCCGACCGACGAAAATCGAAAATTCGGGGGCTAGGAAATGAAAATGCCTCCGGCTGCCGGCTGCCGGCTGTCGGCTGGTAATAACGCCTCGAAGACGATGTGCCGGAAGTTTCGGAAATCGAAAGGACGCCGCCGGAACGTGGAAAGCCGGAGGGAGGCGCGGAGTCGCGCGGGGTCGCGCCGGGTAGCGCGGGGCAGCGCGGGGCTGGTCGACAGAGAAGAGGGTAGACCGTGCACGGTATTGATTCACCGCTCTGGATTTCGCTGATTACACGCAGCCCCTAAAAAATCGGCGGAGCTCGCGGTGCGCTTCGATATGGAGCCCACCAGCACCAGCACCAGCACCAGCACCGGCATCAGCACCAACGCCAGCTCCGGCGAGGTCTCTATAGCGGCCGTCTCGAGTGTCGGAACCCTCGTCCCAGCCTCCTCTCTCTCTCCCCCTCTCTCTCTTTATCTCACTATCTCTCTTTCTCGCCCTTCTCCCCGCTGTCCCTTTCTCTCGTTTCGCCTCGGATAATTTGAATTAAGTTGGCAAAACTCTACTTCAACCGGGGTGGCTCGTCCCGAGTGTACCCGCCTCTTTTATGGTCATAATTGTGGCGAGAGGGTTTTTCTGCCGGAGATTTTTACCGACGCGCATCCTGCTTCGTTGGGTGTTTGGGATATTCTTGATGGATACTGCGAAATTCTGCGTGGACCGCATTGAACGAAAACGACATCGAGTCGGGGCAATCTCCTTTTGCTCACTGTGCAGAGACGTTGATGCGCATTCGAAGACTGTTTTCGCGCCGACGAAATCGAACATAAAGTTCGGAATGTATAGAAACGAAATAAGCGTTCTATGGAATACCTTTGCTTGCGTATTCGTTGTCGGAAATTTCCAAAAAATTCTCTATTCGAGGAGAACGATAGCAGCCTGCCCCTCCTCATCCTTCGCGGTCGCCGACGCTGCTCTGTATACATTATTAAAATCTCTGCTTCGAGAACAATATCCATCGAGCAAAGACTTAGAAAACCAACTTCCCAAGAGTTCAAACAACTTAACTTCGCAAGAAACTTTTAATGCAGCCACTTAACCGCAAAAACATTCTACTTTCGAGCAAAGGATCCTGTATACAAGTTCGTTTTCCGTAGCACGAGCCACCCAGGCGCATGAAAAATTAGTTGACCCGTACCGAAGATATCGTCGAAGCAATTAACAGCAAAGCGTTGATCTCGAAAAACTTGGGCGCGCGATTGGATAAGACGATTGAAATTCTACCAATATCGATCGAAAAGGGATAACGTTCGTTCGCTACACGGATTTTAACGGACGTTGTAATTAGTCCGCGGACTCGATGCGCTCGCGGGAGACGCGAGTTTCTGCCCGAAAAGAAATCTCTTCGTTGAAAGACCTATTTCGCATTTTCCATGATTTTCCACTCGCTGTCTCGATCGTGGCATTTACATCTTTGAAAGCGCGAGGAAGAAAGCGAGGGTCGCCGACGAGCACGGAACAATTATTTACAAAATTAAAATCGAAATCGAAAGCGAAAGCGGAATCGAATATTCTCCGAGAGCGATTGATATCGCGACGAAATTACCGATACTTTCGCGAAAGTGACGCGACCGCGAGAAGGTTGTTCGCGGATCTCTGGATCCGCTGCGAATTTAATAGCTCGAGTCGAGCTTGTCGTCGGATAAAGTTGTCCTCGCTGGCTCGGCGAGCGAAACGTATGTAAGACCGCCGAGTAGGAATTTCAACGGAGTACGCGCGTTAGGTGCGCGAACGCGCGCGCGTTCGCAGTCGCGATACGGGGGCTGAACTTATTCGAAAGTGCCGGGCTCGGCCGTTCCTAGTTCGACCGAACGAAGCACGAGTATCCGAGTTGCAAAACTCGTTACGTCTAAATAAAAAGTGCTCGCTCCAGGCTCCGAGGAGGACTTATTTGTTTCAAGCTGGGTCTGCGTCCGCGTCCGTGTCCGTGTCCGTGTCCGCCTGCCCTCGCGAGGATAAATACGCGGGCCAAAAAAGACCCCGGACGAATCCGAACTTTGGTATTTCAATACGACAACTGCTCCCGAAGCGAATGCATCCCCTTTATCTCGGTCCTTTCGCGTCGATGGCTCTCTCTCTCTCTCTCTCTCTCTTTCTCCGTTTCGGTCTCTGCATCGACGAGCGTGGAATTTCCGTAAAGATCCGCAGTCACAATGCATGGGTTACTTTGTCCGTACGAGACAGATGTTCGAAGGGCCGAAACGGCAAATTCTCTCCAGAAGGGAAGCAACCGATCCTCGCTAGAAAAGAGTTTCGCAAGGTCGTACGAGATAAAACAAGAGATTCGATTGTCAGACGCGACAAAGCGTTTTGCCACATGGAGCGGCAGGCGCGACAATTATGCCGGGGAAGAATGCAGCGACGCATCGATGCTTTCGAAGCAGTCCGCAGCCTTATGCATTTATGCATGTCTCTACTTTCAGGGCTTCGCCGCTGCAGCTTAGGCTTCGCCGTTTACGACGTTCGCAACGGCCGCGGTTCGTCAACAAACGATAATATTTTGACCGCTGGCCAATAACGCGCCTCGATCGCATCGTCGAAACGTTGAATTTTCTTACCGCGAAAATAAAAACTCGTCTTTAGACGCAACTTACGTAAGTTCGAATTTGCAAAAGGTATCCGCAGCCTAATGAGACGACGTCCGCCGATTCCACCAACCGGAGACACAGATCAGCGTTGCATGCAAGTGTTTCGCGTCGCTGGCTCGCGCTATCTTTCGGCAGATGCTCGTGGGGTCGCAATAATTACTTATTTCTGTATTAGCCGAAGAGACAGAGGAGAGAAAGAGAGAGAGAGAGAGAG
Organism: Augochlora pura; assembly: GCF_028453695.1. Lineage (NCBI taxonomy): Eukaryota > Metazoa > Arthropoda > Insecta > Hymenoptera > Halictidae > Augochlora > Augochlora pura. The sequence continues at coordinate 32,173,124 of NC_135774.1, read as the reverse complement.
AGAGAGAGAGAGAGGTGGTTGTCGAGCCGCTTTGTCAACGCCTCTTGGTTGCCGTTGCCAGAAATTCCATTTTATTCTCCTGCAAATTTTCCTCCGATATCAATAGATTCAGCGAACGCAGCTTCTGCATTTCCCGGTCAAGGATTGGTCAAGCTCCCTCGACCGATGCCCATTTAATTCTCTCGATTCGTGTAGTCGCGCGGTCCTCGACTCGCGTCTAAATAAAGACGTATCCTCCGACGTCAGTCGAGATGTCATTTAGAATCGGTGTTGCGCGCGTCAAAGCTGTTTTCACCGGAGGAGGATCCTTGCGATCTGACGGCGACGCGACGCGACGCGACGCGCGACGCCCGTCACTCGGCCGCGACGACTCGCGCATTTAAATATCTTGCTCGCAAACTCCCGATCTCTCGATGCGATTTTCCGACGCGCCGCCATAATTTAATTGGCTCGCCGCTCGCCGCTCGCCGGTCGCCACGAAAGCCGCGAGAGCCGTGGCCGTGTGGAAATCGCGAGACTACGACGCTTATTTAGAGAACATTCAACTTGGTGCGCGAATAATTCGATTCCCGTTTATTATAGCTGGGCTCCAAAAAGACGACGGAACGATCACCGCTCGCGGAAACGTCACCGACCACAGCTAACGTCTCTCGGGTCTCTCGATAGGCGCCGATCGAGCCTGGCAATTCCATGTTCGACGCATAATCCCCGATAGCTAGAGGGATAGACGGCACCGATCGTTCTTATTTTGCATAAAAATCAGCGATCCATCGCCAAGCTGTCGCAAGACTCCTGATTTCATGCATTTCCGATCGACGGAACAAAAATTGCTCTATTCTCTGTTTTATCGTGAGATCGGAACAACGAACATTAGGTTCGCCGTAATCGCTGATTTCAATGTGGAAAGCAGAGGGCGTTTGAAAGGTTGCTCCTACGAACGAGACGACCGCTTTCTTTCATTTCGTTTATGGTGTATTTTCTCTCTCCCCCCCCCCTCTCTCTCTCTCTCTCTCTCTCTCTCTCTCTCTCTCTCTTTCTCTCTGGTGCGATGCGTTCGGAACAAGAAACAAATTTGTAAGAACGCGACGCATCGTTCGATGTTAACAAGGTCGATGTTGTCTTTCGACGGCGATTACGGCGCTACGGGAGAACCCGCGACGCCGGCGCGAGTCCGCCCGTTTATTTGCCAACGGAACGGTTCGACAAACGTTCGGAACTCAATTTCCGCGGGTCGTCGTTATCCTTGCGCATCGAATCCCGACGTATGCATATGCATACGAGCCAGTAAATGCGAATTCGAACGCGAATGCGAATGTGGATGCGGATGCGGATGCACGTCGGAGAGTGCTCGCAGAGGAGACGCGAACATAAGCCTCGTGTCTAGAGTGATCGCCGCGACTCGGTCGCGTATTATCTCTATGGCAGGAGATAGCGTCGGATGGATTCGGGAGAAATTCGAACCTGGGAACGCGAATTTTAATGAAAATCCGTTACACTCTTCTTCGTGTGCGGAGCAGCTCAGAATTCCCGAAAGCCCCCTGCACCTCTCTTCGGCTTGCTCTAGCGAAATAAAAGGTCCGTAAGAGCCGATCGATCACTTTTCGCGGAACATCGGTCGGACTCGTCTTCGAGTTTCGAACGCGATCTACTAATTGCGCGAGAGCGTAGACGTTGCTCGCGTCTTTCAAATCGAAATCAAACTCTACCCTTCCACCGTAAATATTTGAACATCGAAGCAATCGACGTAGTCGATCGAGCGCAGCGAACCAACTCGTTTCAATTACGCGGAACCCTCGCCTACACAGAACTTATCTCTCGCCCGGTAAGATCGTCAAAGACAAGTTTCGAGTCGCGTGCGCGCGGTGAAAAGTTTCAGGCCGTTCGGAATCTTCGTCACGAGCCTCGCAGCCGCCATGACGCGCGCAAACTACTTGCCCGGACAATGTGGAAATTATAATCCACTCAACGAAGATCCGGTCTCGTTAGAATTTCATTACAAGCATCTGCTTTCGACGAGGCGTTGCGAGGCGTTGCGAGGCGAGGCGAGGCGACGCGACGGTGCCCCGGGTGATTCCTAACGAGGCCTGATTGAACAACTCGCTACGATTATTACACGGTAGCCGGTCAAGGTACCGGATCACCGGCCAGCCGCGGCTGGCTGCCGGCGAAATCCTAGGAAACCTTAAAGCCGGCTGCACCGGAACAAGTTTGCGCGAATGCCGCTAGTGCCTAACGCCAGGGCGGCACGCGGGGGTCCAGGGAGAACCAGGGAGAGAGAAAAGGGAAAAGAGAAAGGAGAAAGAAGGAAACGAGAAGAGCTGGCGAAGAAGGCCGGAGAACAATGGCAACTGGATGAAAGAGTTTGCAGGCCCCGGGCCACACCAGGGCTTTTCTATATTCCGCGACTCTCCACCCGCGCTCGTCCGCTCGATACCGAAATCGAAACTCTCGCGATCAGTCGAGCGAGTTGAAACGAAACAGCGAGCATCCTTTCCACCGACCCTGGCCGAATAGCTTCGAACAGCGCACGAAAACGCGCGCAAAGTGCTTACAATTAGGCCGTTTGCCGGTCACCGGTCGATCCGCGGTACTCGAGCACGTTTCCGCTTCAACGAAGGAAACGAACGGCTGATTCGCCTTCAATGGACAATTTAATTTTCCATTCCGTCGTTCGACGTTCGGTGTCGGTGTCGGTATCGCGTTCGATCGGTCGCCGGTGTTTAAATTCGTACAATTTGTTGGAAAGCGCCGGCAACGCCGTTGCCTTGACAAAAGAACGAACGAGTCGCTTCGAATCGTCGCATTAGTTGAAGAAAATGATCTTCTCGCGCTTCCGCGTGCCTCGCGAAACAGCTGAATGGAATAATTGGCCTCCGCTCCGCGAAGTAGTTTTCAAAAATCAAGGATCGTTCGAGTCAGGTAATCTTGCGCGTTGCAAACTCGGGATTAACGGGGACGGAGTGCTGGAAGAAGGAACGGCCGCGGAAACCTGGGAACCGCGATCTTGTGTAAATTAGCGACGCCGTTTTACATTTACGATCGTTCTTAAGAAGACGACGTGATAAATCAAACAAAGTCGTTGAACTCGATCTACGGTAGAAAATATCAGCGGGTTTTTCGAGGCGAGCATTCAACGATTTTCCGACAGCCAAGAAATACGCACTCGTTTGCTCGAACGATAGCACATTCGCGCGTCCGGCGGGGGTAGACGTCGTCGTCTTCGTCGTCGGGTTGGGGTCGGTGTAAAGAGTCATTTCAATAACCGCTCGTAGAGCTCCAATAACTGTACGGCTTATCCCCATATAGTTCCCTCTCACCCATCCATTTTTTCCCCGGCATATCGAGCTGCTGCCGCCGCCGCCGCCGCCGCCGCCGCCACCACCACCAACACCATCATCACGGGGATTCTCGTGACTGGCTTCTATCCGAGTCGAAATCTTGTCGCGGTCGTAGACGTCGTCTCATTTCCGTCGATCTTAACGCGTTCTCCGTCCTCCGTCCTCCGTCCTCCGTCCTCCGTCCTCCGTCCTCCGCTCTCCGTTGTTCGCTCTCCGACTGCGGATTTCTCTCCGGTGAGAGATGCAAGCCCGTCTATGGAACCGAGGGGTTGCTTTTCGCTCGTGCTTCCGATAGAGACGCTGCTGGTGTTTTCACCGAGCGTCGCGTCGCGTCGCGTTGCGGCATTGCGCTGTTTCCTCGGACGTCGATCGCGCGCGCATTTGTTTGCAATCCCGGGTGTCGACGTCGGACGTCCGCGTTCTCCAAGGAAATGGAGCTGCCGAGGAAGCTGGCATTCGCTTCTACCTTCCGAGACGCGAAGCTAGGGATTTCGCTTTCGAAAGCGAGATGCTTGCTTTCTAAAGAGGATTCGGCAAACGAACGCGAGGGGATGATCGGATAGTTTGCACAGCGTGCACCGAAACAGGACCATGTTCCTATCTCATACTGATGCTAGTTTCAGTTGTCAAGATTTATTCTGCCGAGACTTCGAAGAGTTCGTATTCGGAACATTCCTGTTTGACTATGCGGCCAACTATGTACTACCGAGGTCCGAATCATGTAACTTCGAAAAGATTTACGAAAATCGAACGACTGATATTTTAATTTCACTCAATTGAATCTGTAACCGAACCTGGATAATAATTATTCCTTATTACAATCATCGAAACACTAATAATGCGTAATACGTGCAACACGTTTCTTACGTTTGACGAACGAAATGATTTTGTCGATGAACATTATATTCGGGAATAATCGCGCGGAACGTAAGAGCAATTTCGACGAAGTCACTTACCACGGGAATAAGTGAAAATTATACAATGCCGAGGCAAATTCTGAAATGGAAGGAACCGTAGAGGACTGGTGAAGAGTGTTTTCGTATATTACCTTCGGGACGTGGACGTACACATAAACGCAAAGACTCCTCGAGGCTCGAGGAGCCAAACGGAGCGAGACAGCGACGCAAATTCTGCCGAAACAAAAATATTTAATGACCTCAACGACAGGTTTTTCGAGCGACGTCGCGCGTCGACGGTAACACGAGCGATATTCGATGTGTATTCCCAGTGGGTTCGGCGACGAGCTGGCTCGGGGCTAGGGGCGAGAGGCGAGGGGCGAGGGGCGAGGGGCGAGGGGATCAGGGCCCGCGAATTGTGTCACAGCCGAGAGCATAGATATCCCGCGTTCTAACCACTCAGAAAATATTATACGTTTCCTCGATCTACCATATTGCGATTGCCGCGGCTCCGTATCCTGCTGCTTCGATTTCAACAGGCCAATGTGTGTTATTCGAAACGGTACAACTGTCCGCAATTTTTCAGAGTGCACTGCCACGGCAAATACATACCAGAGATCGTCTTTGAACTTCGTCATCCCGACGTATTACCGTTCCCAGTGTACAATTTCCTGCTCCCGAGATACTCCCGATCCCGATCACAATATCTCGTTCCTACGGCGCGATAATGTCGTATCGTAACAGCATCGCGTCGCCCCCACCGCGAATTACAAATGCACTCTGTCACAAATATAAGGATCCACCCCGTTCAAGATAGCATACGTATTAATGAGAGCGCACTGGAACTGCCCCTTCTTCGAAAGTCTGGTTCATCAAAATTCATAATCTAGAATCGTCCGGCAAAACCAATCGAATTATCGCGTCCGTCTTTGTCACGAGAGAACGTGTTTTTAAAAACCGAGCCAGGCGTTATACGTATCGCTGAATCATTTTCTTTTTAGGCGCGTTGGATAACGGAGGATTTTACAGGTGCTCGAATTTGAAAGAATTCGCCCGAATCTTACCGTCTCCGATCGGAATATGCTTCTCGTCTGGAACTCGTCGATTCGAATGATCTTAGGCCGGGATATGCGCGTGGAAATGTATGCAGAGCCTTGTCAACGTTCGATCGCTTAGATGGCGATCGGTTTGTACGTGGACATTGATATTCAAGGTCCGACGAAGTAGTTTTTGTTAATTAGTTATTCTAAGTAGCCGATACCGTCGCCGCTCACAAGCTCGAGACAATATTTCTTCGGGAGAGTCCCGAAGAGAGTAGGATCAGGTGTGCGAGTTTATCGACAAGATTCCAAAATTGTACAGCTATGTAAAAGAATGAATATTTTGATTCTTTAGAGACGAGCATCTCCGATTCCGTCCACTCTTATTGTAACGTTGAGAAAGTTGAGAAATTTCGTTTCAAGGAAATCTTCTAGCGACAGAACTGCGGTCCCGAATGCACGCAGTCGCATTTTCATTTATGGTTTAATAAGGGGGCATCCGGAAACCGAGCGCTTTTTCTCCAACACGTAAACCGAATTAAACTCGGGCACTCGACCTGCTTGCAAAATTGCTAGCAATCCTTTGATCGGAAGAAAACGTAACGGTATTGCTGTTTAATGGAAGTTGAAAATTGGCCGCGATTCGAGGCAAACGATGGGCAATGCGATCAACGGCGGAAATATTATTTACAATCACCGCCCGGAATCTGCTATTTATCGAGTCGGCGCGGCGCGGCGCGTTGCGGTGCGGTGATGGGTGGACGGTGCACGGTGCACGCGTGCCCAAAGTGCACCACTTAGAGCGCGGCATAATCGTCGAGAAAAGTGCTTCCTAATGAGCTCGGTCTTTCGCAGGTGCACGCAAGTAGCAGCGGTCCCCGTTAGTCTGGATCGAGGCTCCATTGGCCATTGTAAACTGAATTTCCGATAATTGCTTTCCGCACCGCCTAAAATGATAATTAAATTGCTGGTCGCGCAACTACCCATGGCAAGCCATTGTCGCCGTAATGGCCTTTCCGAGGAGTATCGCGCGAGAGCAAGTCCGCGGCTACATTTAAGGATGTCCTGCAAACAACGTCTCGGGACGCGGACGAGCTAATTAACCAAATGGACAATATCTATTAGATAGCCGGAAAAATTCGCCCGAGCCGTGCGGCGTTTCGTTGATGCTTGAAAGGATCGGCGAGAGACGAAATTCGAGACGCAACGAAATTTGGTTTGGCTCAATTAACGAGGTTGGATCAGTCGGGTCTGCCGACTCGCGTGACGCGCGGAACCGCTCGTCGCGTCGCGTCGCGTCGCGTCGCGTCGGTTGCAAGCATGCTCATTCATCCGGAAACGGCCGTCTTTTGTTTAGCTACTCGCTTTACCTCTCATTATCAAGTTTGACACGGCCACGTTCACTTTTGCACGGGCCGGACTCCTTCGCAGGCTTGTCCTTCGACGGAGGAAAGTCGAACGACTGTACCGTGAATCGAGTGGGAGCCTCGACGGCTTCGATAAATAACGAAATCGTTGAGTAAGCGACCGACGCGCGTAGTCAGCCGCCGCGGTTAGTGGCGGATTAACCCCTGATCCTAATTCGGCGGAACGAAAGCCTCTGCGATCGAGGAATGACTCCGGGTCCTCGCCAGAAATCGTTGCATCGCTTTCTAGAATAACGTTGTATCCTGAAATTTCTTTATACTCTGAAAAAGAAACTGCTGAAAATGCAACTGCTACGACTCGCGAGACTCGATTATCACGCGTAAAACGCGCTACAGCGAGTCGCGTTTAAACACGGAAATATCGTAAGCCGGAAAAACTATTTTAGACTTGGAACGCGAGCAATGAACTTTCTATCGGCCGACCGACCCCGACGGTGAGATCTAGACGCGATTTACAAAGGATCGTTAGGGAGGACTCACGACGATTCCGCGATGCGTAGATATATCCGCGTGGACGTCGACTTCCGATTCGGACTATAGGGAAGTAATTTTCAGCATCGTTCGTAGCTAGGATCGCCCATTCGATCGAGCGTGCACCGTCGCGCGCGAAACGAGCATTTGCATATTCGTACATGTTTATTTGCACGAACGATATTCCGTTGAACAAACAGGGGCCTCGCGCGGTAACTCGATTTATTTTTCGCGTGAATCGTGCGCGGGGTGGAATATTACCTAATACAGGGCAATTACAATCATCCGCGTCGTTATCGTTCGACGTCGATAATCCGATGAATATTGTTTTCCGTTTAACCTTTTCGCGCGCGAGCGATGGCGTCCGAGCCAGATCGAGCGGTTCCGATAATTTTATTTATACGTACCTATCAGGCTCTCTGGCTCGTTCGAACTATACCGGTTAATTTTTTATCGATATCCCTTCGTAAAAGAGTTATTTTCACAGTTTTATCGATTTCCAGCATCGAGTTGGCGCGACTACTTTGCGAGAGTAACTACGGCTAGGTGAATCGCTGCAAGAGCGCCAGGCGTGTTCAACGTTTCGAGTCGAGGATGGCACGGTGGAGAATGACCCGAAAAGTCGTTCGAAACTCACCTAGAAAATCACTGGAAAGATTTATCTTCCGTACAGTTTCGAACTAGCTAACCACGTAACATGATCGTTTCGAATCCTTGCAAACAGAGAATTCGTTTGCAACGCGTACGCGGTCGATCGATCCGATGCTATCCGCAAACCGTGTTCGACCGTTTCTCGACTCTTGCGATCTAAGGTTTTATTTAAGATTTATTACGATTTTATTACGATTTCATTACGATTTTATTATGATTTAAGATTCTCTTGAAAAACGAAACAGCGATTTCGGAAGATATCCGCCGAAGGACTAAGCCGCGCGACGAAACTCTGCGAATTGGGTCACGGTTGGTTCGAAAGACCGTTCAAAGTTGGCGCGCGTTCGTCGCTCGAACGGAAAGCAAGGTCGCGATTGGCTCGGGAAACGCGGCGCGTCGATTGGTCGAGAGAAGGCCGCGAGGAGGCGGTAGCGGCGCGCGACGGACGGGAACGCGACCACGCAGCAGCGACGCGCACTGCGCACAGTGCCGCGCATCGACGGAATAGAGCGAGACCGGACACCGGACGTAAGAGAGAACGAGCTAGACTCGTTCGCGTTCCGCCGAGGTGGTGCAGTTTTCCAGTGTCGCGTAGAGTGTAGTGTTTTTCTTCCTTTCCCCCCGTTTCCGTGGATCGAGTGTAGTGTGCGTCGATGAAGCGAGCCGGATCGATCCCCGATGATTAAGGAGCGCATTTAGGTAATTAAGAATATTCTCGTACGGCCGCGCCCCATTAAAATGCGAAGCTCGTTCGCTTGGGACGCCTCGCGGAGCCTCGAGGAGCGGACGACCGAACGAGGTACAACGATGGTGCGCCGCTACGGCGCACACGCCGCGCCGGCGTTATTACCGTTTGTTCAATTTTCCTGAAATCCGGCGAAAAATTTTGTGTCGGAACGCGCGACGATCGTTCTGAACGCCGTTTTCGTGCGGGATCGCGAGTGTTGCGTTCTCGTGTGCAAGCTGTGCGCAACGGTGACAAATTCTACGTACGTAGGTTCATGGTGCCGGGAGGGAGACGGTTCGCAGCGTGGTGCGACGCCGCGTCGATGTCGACTTCCTCGAAACGAATTTCGTTTGAGGCTCGTTAACACGCGACGGTTCTCGTTCACCGTGGTGTCCCGTCCATTACCGATATTTCCATCGAGCAACGCACGGACACGGAACGTACGCGTACGAAAACGTCTGCGTCCACGGACTACAATAATAATAATAATAATAATAATACTCGTCTATCTTATCGGCCCGCGGTCGTCGTTACAGTGGCGGCAAGTGTAGCAGTGTTTTCGTCGCCGCGTGTCCGCCTTGTCGCTTCTCGCGTCTTCGCTTTGCGTTTCTCGCCTCGTATTTCGACGGTAATACGGTTCGGCTGCGTAATTCGAACAGACACGGAATACGAACGACCAGCAACGAGGAAGATAGGAAAGCTGTTGCTGGCAAATCGAACGATCGGTTCTCTACCCCTTCTACCGCTCGGATAGTAACGAAAGAGGGAGAGAAGATACAGTGAGCGAGATATATATAGAGAGCGAAAAGAAGAGAGAGAGAGAGAGAGAAAGAGAACGACCGGCTGGCTCCTCGGGTGTGCGACCGAGACGAACGGTTCTAGCCTAGCGATTCGTTTTCTCTTTCTCTCACGATTGTACCGCTCCTTCTGGTCGTCGACTCGTATTTGCGTACCTTCTCCATGCAGCGTGCTACCGTTTTTGAAACAATGCTGCTTTTCGCTACACGATTTTGATTCCGAAACCAAACGGCCCTCCGCATCGCCGCACCGCACCGGCACAGGCCGGCTCTGTGTGCACGCACGACTTTAAACGTGCTCTTCCGGTGGAGAGTACGGTTCTGCAACGTGCGTTTCGAACACGTTCTGCCTCGAAAAACCTGTAATCGTTTTTACCACAGCCGCGCAACGACCATCGACCATTTTCTCGAACGGGCAATCCATCGTGCACGTTGCAACCGCGACAAATGGTTTTCCCGACGACGGTCGGCTCGTCGTGGCTGCAGTCCGCGTTGTTTGCGCGTGGACCGCGGTGCACGCAGCGGAATTAACTATCGTGCCGCGAAACTCGTCAGTCGCTGCGTTTATGGAAAAGCCGGTTTTCTGCGTTACATAAACGAGATCCGGCGTGCACGCGTAGCGGCTGCGGCTCTCCGGTGCTCTCTCGCGTGTGCGTGTCTGCGTGCGTCGACCAAGGAGGAAATTTTCCTCGCGGCCGTGTGTTGGTCTGCCTACCTGCTCTATACCATTTAGCATCGACCGCGGTATCCTTTGGTTTTTCTCGACGCGGCGGGCTCCAAACTATTCCGCATAGTCGACTATAAATTCGCGACGAGTTCGCACACCGGATTGCACGGATTACCGACGGATCCGTGATTGCTCGAATTAGTCGGGGGGCGTCCGTCCGTTCGACGTTACGCAATGGCTGGTGCAACGACCGTCGTTGTCGCATCGTGGCGCGTTCGAAATCGAATGGATACAAAAGTTTCGGATTTCTCGGCCAGAAACGAGATACGGAAGATCGCGGCCGATTAAACGATTCGACCGTTGACGTCGTCGAGTCGACGGACACGCGCGGGTATAACGGAACGCGGATTGCACTAAATTCCACGATGCGATTGCATCGCGGGGACAGCAGCAGAGCGAAACGGTCGCATTCGCCGGTATAGACGCGCATGGTCGATTAGAAAGACGGGGCAAGGCTAAATATAGTGCGCGAGCTCGCGTTATCAGACTTTTTCAATTTGAAATTCATCCGTTCCGCGCAATGCGGTGCTTCGACAATTAGCGAGCGGCGTGTCTGGATAACGCGACGCGAAGCGACGCCCGATCCGTCAATAAAACTTGCTGCCTCGTCGCGTATCCGTTGTACGGAGCATTGTTTCGCGATAACGGATTTATTGAGATTTCACTTGCGAAATCGCGTTACGATATATTACGTGTCCTGCTTTTACATCTTCGGCGATAAACGAAGCGATTCCTGCTCCTATCCGCCTCTCCCCCGTTCGATCGAACGCAGATGCAATTTTATTGACGAACGATAACAATCGTGGCGAGGGGGACTGGGCGGGGGCACCGTTCTATGTTCCACGTACACCGTGTTCCGTCTCGCGTTCCCGCGTCAATATTCGCGGTTATGTGTACCGTCGAACAATACACGGATCCGATCCACGTTGCCCGCGCGTATTGTGTGCAAACGCGGAAGCTTCGGCGCCATCTGTGGCCGTCGCGCGAATTTCTGCTTCCTGTGCGACGGAAAGAATAGCGCGGTTCGTTGTGTTGTTCTCGATGCTCAAAAGTTGCCAATATTTACCGTTATTTTTTAATTCTAGGATCTCCTTTAACGAACGTTGTAATCTTCGCACAAGTTTGTACAATCCTTTATTTTCACATTTCTTCTAGGAAATCGCGAATCGCTTTCTTCGATGCAGTAATCCGAGCTCGTAGTTATCGCGTACACAAACATTAAATTTCGATACATGATTTGAAAAATAAAATTCGATCGTTGATACGGTTTGCAATAAAGTGCGAGTTGTTGGTGAGTAGTATCCGATAGTTTTTATTCTGCACGGCCGTGCGAGTATCTAAAAGTAGAGCAACTTTTGGGGGTGCTTTGTCACGATCGCCAACAACGGAGCTTATTTAGGTGTTCCAATTTAGGCGCCCGTTCCATCCTTGCAGAAGGTCGCGCGATTGGAACAGGTTAATGTTTCGTTTGGATAGAGGCGGGAAGAAAAAGTCGTAAAAGAGGAAGTCGTCCGTCGGACGTTCTATATTTACGTCTCCGCTCGAATACATAATATGTACCTGCAACGAGTACGCGGCGACCTAAATCGATTTAGAAATTTACCGATTTCGTTAAATACTACGTCCGCGCGTTCTTTCGGCTATTCAATTTCAGCCATTTATCTCTTTCCACTCGAATCGAACGAGAGCGTCGATCGATCCCAATTGCGTTACCGACCACCCTCTGTGTATGTACTCGGAGCAAATTAAATTCAGTGTACCAGATTCACCGTTCCATTAAACTATTACAGTGCCGCGCGTACCGTTATGATCTAAAGTAGCCGATTAAACCGTATTATCGCAGCATTTTTTAACGATCCTCGGTTTTAACGTACCATTGGCCGAGGCGCAAATATCGCATGGAATTTTCAGTTGAAATCGATCGAGATCTGGGAATTCGTTTTCATAAATTACAATTGCCAATTTAACCAACATTTTTTTCCATTTCGAACGATTCCGTTTCGCGCGCGGCATCCCCGAGAAATATTCTCGGCGCGTTATTGCGCGAAAGTTGCAACGACCGTTGAAAAGTGGCGATCGATACCGCGGGTCTGGGGCTGGGACCGGTGCGAGGAAAATCCAAACGAGATAACGTCTCTGTTCGATAATGCGGTATGCAGAGCATGCGACCGACCGGTGTCTTTGTTGCAACGGAGCGTCTATCGCTGTTACCGTCGCTAGGCGTGCGACACGCAGCAGCACGCAGTCGGAGCCGAAGCTGGAGGCCGGAGGCCAGAGCCAGACGCGCGAGTCGAGAGAGCGCGTCGCTCGCGTCGGACAGAGCAAGAAACCTGTCCGGTGCACTTTTACGAGCGGCGATAGGGAGGGAGGGGGGGGGGGGGGCATCGTGAAAGGGGCGTAGCAACCGGAGCGACGAGGGTACCCCTTCCTGCATTCTGCTGGAAATGGAATACCGTTCGCAAAGTGCTAGGGAGGAATGCACCGTAGAACGGAATAGTTTTTTCATTTTACTCCAGAGAAATTAGCACGTTTTCGCGGACCGCGTTCGCTTATTTGGCAACGGAACATCGCGATCGAACGGAGCATCGATGTTATTTTCTTTCGAAAACCGAGCTCAGCGTCGGCTTGGAATGTTTCAGGCACCATCAATTTATAGACGCGTCCAACGTTTTCCGTTTTTCGTTTTCCGAACGATTCCGAATCGCTACCGGATGTATAGGGTAGTTTGTCGGAACGGTGGGGAATTGAAATTCTCGCGTTCGATAAGGACGGCGGCAGGCGTGCTTCGGCGTCTTGGTTCCCCTGACAAAAGGGAATTTAGGGGGATTTACTCGCACGGAAGCTTGGACAGCAAGGAATCGAGTTGCCGCGTCGTTGAAAATGGGGCGAGCTGTTGCACAGGCGATTTCGGAATTTCGAATATTGCGTTGCTTTCCACGAATATATCCGGAACAAATGCAAAGTATCTATCGAGCGAATCAAAAAATACCAACGTCCGAATTACAGTACCGATGCTTTCCATAAAGTTCCAAATCCGTTGTTCGATAAATAGCTCGGTTCAAGAACGTCCCGTTGCGTGTTTCGCGAACTAAAAATGGTCGTTTGCTCTCCCTTATCGATGCACAGCGACCATTACTTTCCGCATAATCGCACCCACGCGCGTTTTCACGATGTATCGCGAGCTCGGTATTTATCGAAACAGCTCGGTATTTATCGAAACGCCGCGGACCGATTTCTCGTTGCTCGACGGAATAATCGGTTGCGAGAACACGCGATGCTACCGACGGTTCTTGGGTACTTTCGTCGATCGTTCCTTGCTGATTTGCGCAAACATTGCCGAAACCATCCTTCCATCGTTCAAATAATCTGTCCGCGTCGCGAAAACTACGCTTTACTCTTGATTATACGTATAATATAGTCTTTATCGGCACGTATTTACACTTGGAGGGTCTGTAGAACAAGGAGGAGGAGGAGGAGGACCACACGGGAACGTACGAGATCGCTGCTAGGCAAGCACGCACGCGTACACGCGTCGCACGAATGTCCCGAACGGAGAAAACTACGCGTTGTCCTCGTTCTATTTTGGACACGAAGGCGCCAACTACCAATAGCGAGATAGCGATTTTGCAGTTTTCGAAACGGATCGAACAAAGCAACGTTTTGAAAAACGATCCCTAACCGATATCGGTTAGCCAGGTTGCAAGCAGCCGAAATAATCGTGTTCGGTAAAATAACCACGAATTCGAAGTAAAATAAGCAACGCGTCGAGCTGGGCAGGCTCGTGCCGTGCTGTGCCATGCCATGTCCCCTCCGGGACAGTTCGGCTGCACTTTTAGGTGTTTATCGCCTGACCTGAAAACCGAACGAGCGAAGCCATAGTCGTAGAAGCGGCCCCTCCGTTTCTCCGGTACGACGAACATTTCGTCACCCCGAATCCCTTTACCAACGCTTCGAGCTTCGAGAAGATTCGCGCAAACACCCCCTAATGTCTTGTAATTCCGCGACGAGCGGGTCGTCCGAAACCTATCGACGCGAGAACGTCCGTGAACCCGTGGCCTATTACCTCGGTGAATAATTCGCAGCAATCCGTTCGCAGCTCGTTTCGCTACGCCTTCGCTGCTCGATTCGATTCTCGGAAACGCGGAAATTTCGCATTTTCCCGGATACGTGCATTTTGAAGCGCGTGCGAACTACGAAAGTCGATCTCAGCGATCATTTAATAATGGAGTGAACATTCTGATTACAGTGCAAGGACTGAGCATACCTGGGAGCGTTTGAGAAGCACGTCCCCCGAGACCCCTCCAGCCAAAGTCACTCGCCTAACCTCTCCCCTGTCCTCCTTATCCTCCTCCACACCCTTTCCCTCCACAAATCTCGAGAAGAAAACTCCTTACCGTAATCACAGAACCCGTGACTTCGTTATGGACGGTATGGATTCCAAACCGGTCTTGAACGACGACCCTTCGGTCACCCTAACCATCCGCCTGATTATGCAGGGCAAGGTAAGAGGTTTGCCAGTTCTGTTTATCGATTAACGCGTCCGATTCCTTGGTTCGTTCGTCGGCCATCCCCTGCGAGAACCACCTGTTCCTTTTCAAAACAGTGGCGCGATGCTCCACTGTCGCGTCCCTAAATTTCTTATCAACCGGCGATCATTTTTTAATTTTCGAAAGTCTACAACCGTTTACAATCGTTTCGGGTTGTTTCGTGGAAAATGATTGTTCGGCTCTTATTTCTTAATATAGAAACAGCCGATGAATATTTGAAAATTCGATAAACATCGTCAATTACTGGGTAACAAAGTTTGCAATCATGACTATAATCTCGTTCGTTCCAATCTTTAATAATAATTGATCCATTTTTAATGGAGTTCAATTTCCAACGGTCATTTTTCATACGTTACCACTGAACACCGCGTTCGGCTTCTTCGCGCACGCACGGGGAAAGGGAGAAGAGAGAGAGAGAGAGAGATTACGGGTGCGTGAACGAAAGTTTGCTTATCGGAGAATTTAATTAATCGGCATTAATTTGGTCGAGGTTAATTGGAAAATTGTTTACAGTGATTCTAAAATCGATCGAGACACTTTTTTCTTACCAAAAATTTGTTTGTTTGCTTTCATCTATTAGAGTATCTATTTAAGTAGTTCGTTAACCACCTAAGAGGAAGTATGGTAACGAAATACGACGATACGTTCTCCGGATGAGGGTCACCCCCAATATCTCTCTTCGACTGCGTCGTAAATTGAATTTAAAATATGAAATGGCCGCTCCGGGTCGCGCCGATTCGACAATGACCCGGTCTAATTCGCTCACTCTTTCAAACGGGTCGACAGACTTTCGCGTCGTCGTTGCTTCCTACAAAGTGGCAAATACACGGTATCTTGAAAGCGACGTAATTGGCCTAAAGTTTATATTTCGCATGAAAATCTACGGCATACGGATCGCGATAAAGAACCGTCGTTGCTGCGATAATCGCGACTGCGTTTCCCAAGGCGAATACCGACTGATCCGAGCAGCGATACCGCGATACGATTAGCGAAATCGCGAGTACTTTTGAACCATTTCGATCGTCCAACGATTACGTAAAGGATACGCGGAGCGCGCGGCTAACCAGCCAACGCGTTTTCATTTAACGTTGACGACAAATTGCAAATATAAATCAGAGACCGATATTGTGCAACGCTGTAGAAAAATACTGTCTTACCGGTGGAGCGCGCATCGAAGAGCGTCGAGCGCGGCGGTGGCGCGTATTATTTTCGCGAAAGACGAGTGGCCGCGGCTTCGAATTATTCGAAAATAATTAAAGTTTCGCGGAGGACGCGAGTAAGCTGCCGTAAAAATGCGTGCATCTAATCCGTGCTCGGCGTTTCCTTTACCCTCTCTTTCTTTAACTTTAATCGCTCGTTCGTAGCGTTCGAGGAGCAAATTGCAGAGCAAGTATAAATCGCTGTAATACAAAAACTAATTAAGAAGTGATACGGCAATGGACAGATTCTTGAGATAAGTATGATATCGCTTGCGAGAATGGCTAATTTTCAGAGGCAGATCATTAATAGTGCAACGCGTTGGCCTCCGCAAAATAGAAACGTTGTTCGATACACCACGGTTTCCATCCAGTTTATAAATATAACTAATAAATTACAATTGCACGTCATTGAAAAATCCTCGGTCTAGTTTGATCGCTTTTCCATAGATTCTGCGCAAATTTCGTAGGGTTCAGCCGATAGATTGGTTGGGACGCGACATCGTTGAACCGAGATCGAGCAAGATCCGCGAATCGGGATCGATTGCTTTACCAGATGTGAAGAAGCACATGCATCGGGCGACACGCGGTTATTCTCGAATGGTAATCCAAGTCTCACGAAAATACCGATCCGTGCACAAATTTTTCTCGTACACAGTCCTTGCCTTTCCTCGTAAATTCGCCGATACGAAGCCTCGTCGAATTCGCTAGTTTTTAATTGAGAAAATCAACGAATGTCCTTTCGACCGAAGAAGCAGAAATAAAGACACCTAACTTTGCAGCACGCGAACGCGACAGCGCGAAATGTGTCGCATACGCAAGTCGCGAATCTACGTTTCCACGTAGTCCGTGAACCGAGCTCCACTAGGAAGGTATACTTCCCCTCCTGTGGGTCCCGTTTGATGAAAGGTCGATTCAAAACACGGAACAAAACGCAAAATTGCGGCTCTCCCCTCTCATAGCACTCTTTATATGGTTTGTTCTTTGCTTTTGATCGTCGTGCCGGGTTTTGCTCGCAATAAAATCACCCGGCCGGATGAGGACGCGTGTCCTTTCTTTCATCGGCCCCTCTTCCTAGCTTGTCGTTCCATGTCTCTCTCTCTCTCTCTCTCTCAATCGCGCACACGCTCGCGCCCTCTCCCGTGCTTGTTCCCGCGCACGATATCTGCCAGTCGAGTGGCCCTGCTCCAGGAGCGAATATCGAAGAAGGGCCACGCGGAGATTTCAACGCGTGGGATTGGCCAAGGGATGCTTCTATTTCGGTCCGTCGCCCGCGATTCGTGGTTCCGATCGAAAATAAGAAAGCTCGTTGAGGAGGAGACTCGAAAGAGCCGGACCCGTGTCAAGATCGAGATCAAGATCGAGAATCGAATGAAACTACGTACCGGCGCGGCTAACCGTTCTATTATTGACTCGGGTCATGGATACGAGCGCGAGCGCTAGCAATCTTGACGAGTTTCGAGAAAAACAACTACACTTTGCGACCAGACGCGCGACGATTGTCGCCGGTACGCGTAAATTGCGCGACGATTTGATTTTGCTTGCAGCTTTTCCAATACCATCGCTCCGTGAAATTTCATCGACTCGCCCGCTATACCACTTGCCCTATTTTCGACGACCCCACGCGCCGTATGCGCATCGAATGCACAGCCTAATTGCGACCAATTAATCGTACCGAGCTATGGCTCGGCTCGCTCTACCATCGGTGTGCGATAACATTTGCTGTTCCAACTTCGAATAGGTCCTAGAAAATCTTGCGTTTGCATCCTCGTCGATCACGAATATAAGTTTTGGAAGTCGACTGAATTCCGAATTAGAATCGAAACGGTCTCGATTGCGAGAAATCGCTGGAAAGTGCTCGTTTCGAAGAGAACGCGAACGATTGTTCTGCTAAGATTTAACGAGTTGATCGCCACCCTGTAGGAAAATGTCCGCGCTGGCAAAGATCCGAACTTCCTTCCCGCGTTTGTCGCCTGCGTCTATTTTGTCGACGATGAATAAATCACCAAGCATTATTACGATATTTCGCCACTCGATGGCAGGAATCGTCTCTGAGACGAAATGGCGAAACGAAGCGCCTCGTCGTTGGCATCCACCCTAACCCTGGTGGTTGGCCGATAGCGACGCGAGGAGAACGCAGCAGCTTGCTCTAGAAGCCAGGCATTCCGCCGATCTCGCGATCTATTACGATCCATTACCGTGTCAAAGTTCGCCGCCGATCCGCTCCTGGTCATCGGTGGGTCTCGAGATCTCTAGGCGGTCGGTCGGCCCAGCCTCGCCTAGATCTGTAATTAATTGTCGCACAGGCGAACGCGCGATGGTGCTCGCGGCACGAGTAATTAATGTCCGACGTCTTAGCAATTAATCGTTCGACGCGGACGGCGGGACGTCCGTGACGCGCGTCCGTGCCGCATCCTTTTTCGTCGATTCGATTCGATTCGATTCGGCCGTCGCCGTTTCCAATCGAAATTCCCCAAGATCGAGAAAGCAGAATTTTTGAATCTTCTTCTGCCAACTCAATTCCCTGCAAATGCTGTGAAAATTTCATTCGATTGCAATTTTTATTTCGTCCAAAAGTAGTTTTGTGTTCTAATGTACGTATATAAATTAAAGTGGAAATATTTCGTAGTCGTGTTCCACGCGTGTTGTAGTTTACGAAAGGAGAGAATACGCTTACAAAAGAATAGTGGTACATGCTTAGCGGTAAATACTTGATGCGGGAATCGCTTTAATATTAACACTCTGATTGCGCGCAGCGCAGCGAGCGTTTTAAAAAGATTCTTCGGTTCGCGCAGGAAACACGTGCACCGAGTTAAAATTTTGGAATAAGATCGAGTTACGAAATATTTAAAGATTAAAATGAAAAAATTAAAGATTTTAACCAGCCGAAAAAATGCGATTTTTGTTCGATTCTTGTCACGTCGATCGCGGACAAGAATTCGTTTCCAACGCTGTCGCGAAAGTAGCCGATTTCGAGTCCGCGCAATTATATCGATTTACTCTAGACCGGTATCGTTTCCCTCGATCACATAACATCCCGTGTACCGACTCGATCCTATTACATTAGACCATTGTTTAAACAAAACAATAACCCCGTCGGGGGTTGAATCGATTCATTCGCAGATCCACGAAACCCGGCATCGCATTCCCGCCGACCCAATACATCCCTTTCAAATTTCTGTTCGCATTGAATCCTTTGGAAACGCGCCCTCCCCAACCCCGAAGAATCAAATTCCCGTCGGGGACAGCGTAGTAGCAGCTAGCAGCAGCAGCAGCAGCAGCAGCAGTCAGTAGGTAGCATCGCGCGATCCGCTCGCTCAACACGGAGACACGGAGAGACGGAGAGACGGAGAACGTGCAACACGGGCATCGCGGTTCCACGTAGCCGATGCACACCGATACCGGTTCGTGCTAAAGTGCGGCACGAAAATTATTGCACGTTTCTGCATATCTGAATGATGCTCCGGTGCACAGAGCTCTTCCCGGGGACAGCTCATCCGAGACTCCCTTTATCCTATCGGCGGCGAGCCACCCTTGGAGGGTTTCCCTCTCGTTCTTCGCGTTTTCTCTCGCCCCTATCTCCCACCTCCTCCCTCTCGCCCTCCGTCTCACTTGATCCCCCTCGTGGCTTCCTCCGGTGGTCTTCTCGCGTGGGAAGTACTTCCACGACAAATCTCGTTACACCCACGTTTTTATGCCCCGATGGCGACGGCGACGTCGACGTCGATGGGGCTTCCCTCTTCCGCCATGATTCTACTCCGCCTACCGTCTGCCAAGTCCCCTCTCTCTTCTTCTACTTCTTTTCCTCACTTTGTCTCTCTCTCTCTCTCTCTCTCTCTCTCTCTCTCTCTATCCCAGCCCAGTTTCCCTTTTCCTCCCACCCCCGTGGCGTCACCGGTCCACATGGGGTGGTACGATTCTCTTTTTTTCGGCGGTGAATGGTGCACGCGCGCGGGGCTGCAGGCTGCTGAGTTCTGTCCGCATCTTTCCCTTGCAGTCTTCGCACCGGTAATGGCGAGGACAATAACGACTGCGATTGAGATGGTCACGTGGGTTCAGGTGAAACGGAGCTGGAAGCGGAGATGTCCGAAAGTAGGAGAGATTCAGAATTTCGACTTTCGACTTTCGATTTTCGCTTGCCGATGGGTCTGCCCTTGTTCGGGATGCTTTCTTATTCTCGTATGTTATAGTAGAAACTTCCACTTTCGTTGGTTGAAAACGTTGAAACGAGCAATCGAAATTTCATTTGGAAGGTAAGACCTGCATATGCCAAAGTAAACAGTACCTTGGAGAATATAAACGAACCTCGATGGTCCCCGTGGAGGGAAACGCGTTACTTTGGGGGAACGGTGGCGTAGGGTCGCGCGTTGAAAAATTGTTCGGTCGGATGGCTAACGAGCGAACGGATTGGCGGCCGGTGGAGTACAAAGTCTTTCGGGTGAAATAAATACGTCTGGCCGCGTTTTTAGCCGAAGAAGCATTGTGTCTGCGGGGAGAATATGCACTATGAGCTCGTAGGAGCTCCGTCTGGACGTTGGCCAGGGACACCGGCCAATAATTTGGTCGAACGCGAATGATCACGATTCTATTATCCTTTCAATGGCGCACGGCCGTCGCGAAACAGCATTCTTCTTCTGCTCGACTCTACGCTTCTCGAGGGGAATTCGAGAGATCGACAGCTTCGAAGAGAGGCTCGAAAATCGTAGGTTATTCTTCACCGATCGTTGATCGGAAGCAACGACTCGACCAAACACGGTCTTTTCGATCGAGCGAGATGCGAGATGCGACACGAGTTTCCAGTCGACCGGATCCCCAAACCGTTCGGCGGAACCGGTCCGCGGTAATTCGACCTGCTAAGAATCGAGTAATTCCGCGCCTAGCTGGAACCCGGCTTAAAAACACCGAGCAGTAGTGCGGCTACCTTAATCGACCGCGGGAACGCGTTGCGCGACGGAGCCCCAGCCGATTTGCCGGAAAATCTGCGGTTTACGTTTTCATCGCTGTCGATGCAAGAAGCGCGCCTTCTTTTAACGTAACGATACTCGCGTTTCGAAGGTGCAAGAATCGATTGCGACAAGTTAACATTCGTTTCTGCGATAAGCGCGTCAAATCTGTAGTTTGACGATGGTCATTTTCATCAAAACCGCTCGTTTCGATCTTCGGGCAGGACTTTGCAATCTCGATTTCTATCGTTTTCCATGGAAAATTTCCATAGCGGACGATCGACCATTTCAAAGTCATTTACAGAGCATCTCGTTGCTGAAAAAGATCGTAGGAACGTCGAAACGAATTTGAAAGCGAAACATTGCTGCAGGACCACGCGCGATTTCGAGCGATCTTTTTGCGGTAAGGGTAGCAGCAAAAGTCCGCTCAGCCAGCGTTTTTTTCCCTGATTGCCACAATGTCAGGGTCGTCCCGCGACAGTAGCAGCAGCCAGCATCGACATAAATATCTGGCGCGAATCCAACTCGCGTCTTATCTTCTTGAGACGACGTTTCGTCGTTTCGATGTTTCCCATCTTTTTCACACGCCTACGATCTCGCACAGGGCTCGTGTTGTAAACGGCTCGATCCATGTGGAAGAGATATCCGATTCAGCCAACAAGAAAGAGGGAAAGAGAGAGAGAGAGAGGGAGACCGTTCGTTGAAACATCCACCATTTTGGAGGCTTCAGGACTCGCGTCGGATTCCAGCAAGCAGAGGCTGGAGCGGAGCCATGGCCGGTGGCCAATCGGTCGTCTTCGCGTATCGCGCGCGTCTGTTCGTCTAATAATTCAAAGCCGATGGAATTTTTGCAGCGAGTATCGGTCCGGGACGGGGGCCGAGTCTTCCGCTCTGAAGAAATAGAGAAGCTCGACGACGGTAGCAAACTTCTGGTCCGCGAGCAGCGCGAGCTAGCGACCTCTTTAATTGGCCCCTGGCCAGGGACTCGCGGCTTTTCCCTCCGTCTCGTCGGTGTCTTCTTGTTCCAGCTATATTTGCTTCCAAGGAGATTCGTCGACGGTGACGCGGTTGTCCAGCTCGTCGTCCGTCCTCCGGTCTCCGGACTCCGATCTCTGGTCTACGTCTAAGGGGAGGGTTCGCGATGATTTACAGGGCTTGGCGCCTTCGCGAGATCCTACGTCGTTTATTTCCAACGGGGTACACGAACAGCAACAAAGAGGACCCTCCGGATCGCGGTTTCTCTCTCTCTCTCTCTTTCTCTATCTCTTCCTCTCCCTCTCCCTCACCCTCGCCCGCTTCCTCTCCCTTGGTTGCAATGTCGTTGATTCGTAAGCCCGCCTCGGGAACTCTGGCTAAATCCGAGCCTTCTATATCTGGACAAGGCGGATCAGCCTTTCGGACAGTGTTGTCCAAGTTCTCCGAGCCGAGCCGAGGCGAGTATGCACCAGTGTCCACACGGCTGCACCGATTTTTGACCCGCCATCTTCTCTCTCTCTCTTTCTATCTATCTATCTATCTATCTATCTATCTATCTATCTACCAAGGAATTTCGTGACAAGTGTTTCGACATGCCCCGACTTTCGGTTCCTTGGACGGTTTATTAAACTTTTGTCCGACGAATTTCCGCGATATTTGATATTGCTGTTTCGTCCGTTTCGTGGTCGCTAAGAGGCCGAAAAATGAATCGGATCCGACATACCCGGCCGCGTAGTAACCGCTATCGAAAAATTGGTCGTAAACAACCCAAGAAGCGATCGCCGGTTCTAATCGAAACGCGGCGATCCCGCGTAACTCGGATAGCCCGCGTTCGATAAACTCGAACGCTCGAATTTAGCCAGGCGAACGCGAGAATCAAGGAGGGTCAGTCCTCTTCGATCCTCGTCGGTCGGCAAATCAAGAATTTAGCACGATACGCGAAGCGTTCGTGGCATCGTCTGCCCGGAGGAGAACGAGAGACGCCAGGCATCCGGAGCTCCGAGCCCCGAGCGAGTTCGGCCGCCATATCTAAGTTTAGAGGGAGCGCATACGGGCGCATACCTGCTCGCCCAGAAGCTTAAGCGGTGACATTATCGTGGGGTCAGACCGTGTCAAGGAAGACACGGGATCTGGCTGGACACAGGCTACGAGTACGCGCAACTAATTATAGGCTGGCGAGTAGCAGGCCGTGTCGCGCCGCGCCGTTCCTCTTCCTTTCCCTTCCCTCCTCTCCTCTCCTCTCCTCTCCTCTCCTCTCCTCTCCTCTCCTCTTCTCCTCTCTTCTCATCGCTTCACTCGACGCCGCGCCGAGACGAGCCGAACCGAGCCGCACCATTTCGCTCCCGCGTGCGGTCTCTCGCCGAGAATTCCGCAAAGAGGAGTTAGCCCGGCGCAGCTTCGGAGCCGCTTTGTGCTCCCGTTGGAATTAGCAGTCTCATTGTTCTACGGCGACCTTATGAAAATTAACGGGCGCATTAGCGAATTCGTTACTTTAACCGCGGCATTTCCGCTTCAACGGCCTAATATGCTAATTCATTGTTTCGTCGCTTTTGTCGCGCTCCCGTCGTAATTGGCGGGATTTCGCGCGACGCTCTATTACCGCGTATCAAAACTATCTCTCCGACTCCGACATCGATCGGTCACCGTGGACGGCGGACGCGCCGCGAACCGCTCCATGGGTTTATTTTCTCCGCGAGTAATCGCACGGGTTCGCTGGAGCCGTCGGCTCTTCTCTTCGTCGAACGATCGTTTTCTACGTTTGGTAGCGAACACGTAACCGCGGCAGCCATAGATTTCGCTTAGAAGACGTTAGAAGCATTGTCCGAGGGATTCGGTGCCAACTAGCGATTGCCGAATGTCAAGAGCGCGCTTATCACGGGGCAACGAGTGTTTTGGCGTGTTTGCGCCGTCGGCGCAGCGACGATTCCGTCTATGACCGATGACCGACGACCGACGAAATCGAAAGACGCGTGCCCCTCGTATAAATTGTAACGTTGCGTTTTTTGTTGCAGGAAGTCGGCAGTATCATCGGGAAGAAAGGAGAGATCGTTAAGAGGTTCCGCGAAGAGGTGAGTTCCGTCTACGACTTAATTTGCTCGCTTCCTGCTGCTACCGAAGGTGGCGATCTTTCGGGGTAGCGAGGTTTCTCGCGTAAAGCGTAAAGTACTCGAGTCGATCGCGAGAAACGGAAGTTTGTAGATTCGTCTCGAACTCTTTCTCGTTTAAAATCTATCGTTTCGTTTCGATTGGGCTCGCGGTCGCGTTCGCTAACGTGACGAAACATTGGTGTTGCAGTCCGGGGCGAAGATCAACATCTCGGACGGAACTTGCCAGGAGCGTATAGTGACGGTGACAGGGCCGACGAACGCGATCTTCAAAGCGTTCACGTTGATATGCAAGAAATTCGAGGAATGGTGCTCGCAGTTCCACGACACCCAGGGTGGCGGTGGCGCGACCAGGCCGCCGATCACTCTCAGGCTGATCGTGCCCGCGTCTCAGTGCGGCTCCCTCATAGGCAAAGGTGGCTCCAAGATCAAGGAGATTCGCGAAGTGACAGGTGCCTCGATCCAAGTCGCCTCCGAGATGCTGCCGAATTCGACGGAACGCGCGGTTACCATATCGGGCACCAGCGAGGCCATCACGCAATGCATATACCACATATGCTGTGTTATGCTAGAGGTACGTATTTCGGATGGCATGCCGCGTCAAAGCGTCGTTTCGATCTATCGCGATCTATTGCAAACTGGAAGCTTTCGCGCGAAACATTTGTTCGCTCTGCAACTGGGACCTTCCGTAAAGATTCGTTCCAATGATCTACCGAAGAGTCGCCGCGGGACCATTCCAAACGATCGAACATAATTAAGCATCAAAGTCAGAATTTGGTATTCTGCTACCGTATGCGCGTCAACGACGCGACGATCGGCGAACGTCTCGATCAAATTTTTGCGATGGTTTCAATGGTATCGATATCTCGGTAATTGTCCGGCGCTATCGCGGAAACGCTAAAACACCCCGTTCCTTTGGGAGCAATTCAACCGATGAAGAGAACGAGCATTTAATTGTTCAATCGCCGAGAGTTCCTCTTGCGGCGATATAGGCGAATATAGATCAGAGTTTAAAACAAGCGCCCAAAGTCTGCTCGTTTCGAGGTCTCCAAGACGGCCGAATCGTGCTCGCGAATTCTCGGCGTGGATCGATTCTTCGATGACCGTTTCGCGAAAACTTTTGCATCGAGTTGAGCGTAAAGGGAATCGAGACGATCGAGTATTCGCATTCGCATTCGCGCATGAAGAAAATGAAAGCTTCCAGACTCCGTTTATAGAACAATATCGTTTCTTCGTTAACGAGAATTTCAGCCGCAATATAGAATTTTCAACGACGAAGAACGATGCGATGATCGGAGCGACATCTCGAAAACATAAACGCTTCGACGAGAGCCTTTGGTGCCCAGACGAAAAGAACCGAGTTCACCAGCACTTTTAGTAAAGTAGTGAAGCAGTAAGCTGAACTAATACTTTTAAACGACGAACGCGTTTAAGCAACGAGAAGTTAGTAAAAAGTAGTTGGGTCACCGTGCACCGAAGGTCCTCCGACTGTATCCGATATCGCGAAAAGCGCGCCCAGCTCCGACTGCGCGGCTTTCTCCTCTCCTCGAAGATTTTGGAAAATATCCGAAGAAGCATCGCGCGCGTTGAGAAGGAGGGAGAGAGAGAGAGAGAGCCGTAGTCGTGGGAGCAGTGGATTGCGCCGACCGCGATAGAGCATACGCAAGCAACTCCACGACCCTCGATAGCGGTCCGTGATCAGTGTATTCGCACTCGCGCGGTGTGTTTTCTTTCTGTTTCAGTCCCCTCCCAAAGGTGCAACAATCCCTTACCGCCCTAAACCCCAAGTTAGTGGGCCAGTGATCCTGGCTGGTGGGCAAGCCTACACCATCCAGGGTAATTACGCGGTGCCCGCTCACTCGGACGTAAGTACAGTATTGCCATTGTCCGCGCCCGCTGCCGGGCCCACCCCGCCCTCGCTGAACACCCAAACTTTGACGACTTCGCCCTTCGCGGCCCACCCCTCCTCCTCGGCCTTCGCCGCTTCTCACGGGCAACCGCTCCTATCCACGGCCCACCTTACCAGCCCACATCTTCCTCTCCACCCGAGCCCCTTACACGCCAGCGTGGCAGGCCTCGCCGACCCCCTGCTGAAGAGTGGACACTTGCAGGCAGCCCTCCCGCCCGCACACCTCGTGGCAGACGCCGTAAGTCTTTTGTTTTTCGTGATCCACCCCCTCTCCCGTGCCCGCAAAGAGATTCGAGATACTTGCCGACACCGACAACCACACAGCCTCTCCTTCGGAAAACCGGTACACACGCCCCTCCGACCATGAGAAACTGTTGCCCCACACGACGCCCTCTATCTCTCTCTCTCTCTCTTTCTCTCTTTGCCCATCGAGCGTACACGCGAGATCCGCGAGACCCCATGCGACTCGTCGGAATCCCCACGAAAGACACGCCACCTGCTGACCGATTCACCGACGCCCGATACTGCACGCGGGCTCCCTCCTTCGCCACCGTCACACCCCCATCACCCCCTGCTCTTTCTATTACCGAGACTATCGCGTCTCCGTCTCTCTGGTCGGACTCAATGTTCGTGTCGGATTGTACGCGACAACCCCGACGATGGTGGCTAATTGGTGAAAATCTGGAACCTTTTGTCGAATTCGTCGAGTCGAGTAGAACGCGTTCGGTGGGGTACTACATGTTTAGGGTCGGTCGATTCGCCTCGCCTTTGACCGTCGTTTCGCGACCGGTACAACGAGGCTCTGAACGGTGGTCGAGTTTTTTCGAGAAGCGTAATTTTCGAACACCGGACGACGAGTTAAGAACAGTTTGCGTACTTTTCGCGGTTCGCAAATAGAGACGAAGAAAATACATGGAATGGAAGGACGGCTGCCACGAGATCTAACTTTGTTACGCCGAGATAAACGTTCGTCTCATCGGGTGCGCATTTTTAACGTTGCGTTTACGAAAGCGTTTTTACTTTGGTTTATACCTTCCATCGTAACTCGTAAAGCAAGTTATTTTCGCCGGAACGACTCTGTTCCTCGATATCGCCCTGTCGCTTTTGTTCGAACGGATGCCATGCAGCAGGTTTCCATTCGATCTCCGCGCACCCGCAATTAATAGACACGTTCCGTAAGAAACGTTCCGTTTTGTTAAACAATCGTTCAAGCTGCTATTTTTCCAAGGAGTCTCCATCGTTGACTCTTTACAGATTTCCCACTTCGCAAGACGAACAGGTTCGCAGTTGTAACGTTCGCGGTTCGGCCGGTTATCTCGCAACCGACCTCTCGCCGACTATCCAATTTTCACCAAATGCCGCAGCGTCGTCGCGTAGAATGTTTGCCCGCGTGTACCGGAATGCTCCACCGTTGTATAGGCCACCTGGCCTATAGCTCTCCCCGTCCTGGTAAAACCCTTTTACGAGCTCCCAACCACCTTGGTCCACGTACATGCATCGGCACCCCAAACACCTTGGCTTTCCGCTCGACGTCCTCGCGGAGCCCCGAGTAAATCGAATCGTCCGGTGAAACAAGCTTTCCCTCGGTCGAGAGCAGCCGGTTGAACGCTTCCCGTTCCTCGGAAACAATTCTCACGAGTTGTTTCCCTTCCACGTCGAAGGGTTGCCTCTCGTTTCTCCGAGGGAAAAAGCTTCTCGGGGCTGCGCGTGTCTCTTCGAGTCGCGACGACTTCCGATCGCGCGACTTGCCCGTAAATTTTGCCACGAATCCGCCTGGAATCGCCGACCGATTCAACTCTTGTACATTCTTCGAACAAATCGTAGTAGTAACAATGACGATAAAGTCGCAATTCATTTGGAATGTTCGTAGAAAAGAAACCAAACGGGAAGAAGGAGGTTTCTCGGTTGAATTGAAAGCGACTTCGAGAGAGTAGATTTCGAGCGGAATCAACGGGCGGTCGCGCGCGTTTGGTTATGCGCTTTGCTTTTTCTGTGATCCGCACGTGTCTGTTTATACGTGTATCGGTCGTCTCTGGTTTCTCCGTTTTCCCTACCCCCTCTATTCTCTGATTTTTTTCGTCGATCTCTTTCGATGTTACGTTCACCGAAACGCTTCCAATGTGTACTTCCCTGCTGCCGAGGTCTCTCTGCGGCGCTGCGTCTCTCCCTGTGTTATGCTTGCGATTGGTAGTGGGTTGATTGCCTGAAGAACCGCTTGCCGTCCTTCACGGTGCACAGATTAATTCGTTGCATGCTACATGAAATATACTGGATCGTACGGAACGCTCGGCAAGCGCGACCGGCGGATCGCGGGAACGAAACCGATCGGCCAGGATCGGGTCGCCTTCTATGTTTTTGTCGAAAGGACGATTGGTTTCGCGCGGCGTCGAGACGCGGGGATCGTTTTCCCCCTCCAACCGTCTCTGTCGGTGAGAAACGACAAAGATAATTCCGTATCCCCGTTGGCGCGTACCGCGTTCGCAAAGCTTCGAGTCTCGCGTGAAAAATTCGGAAGACCCGGTCCGATCCGGTCGATCGTTGCCATCGCGATTCCGCTCTCGCAAAGACCGAGCTCGACGCGCGACGGTCGAACCGAAAAGAGATCGGGAAGCGACGCGTTCCCCAGAGTCTCCCTGATTCGATCGGCACGGTACGACCGTCGCGACGGAGACGCTAGTCCCACCGAAGCTCTTTCCCGGATGATCGAGCCTGCTTTAGCATGACCGCTTACTCTCGCCGGGGAGGTCGCACGATGGATTCCTCGAGACTGGTCGTTGGTCCACACGGTGACGGAGCCCACGGATCTTCCAGCGGTCGCGTCTTTCGAAAATCCAAGACACTGCCGCGTCGGAACGCTGGTCGGCCGGGCCACCGGCAGACAGCGATGGGATCCCGTACCCCAGATCTCTCTCTCTCTCTCTCTCTCTCCCTACACCCTGTGGTTCTTCTAGGATCTCGAATACTCCCGACGTTTCGAGTAATTGGAGAATTTCGAACCTGTTGAAGCTAGGCCAAGGTAGAATCAACTTTTGATAGAGGAGTCCCTAGGTTTTTAAGTATCCGGAGAACTCCGGAAACGGGATCGGAACGTTTAACGGTCTATCGGGCCATCGGCGTACGGTCCGGATCCCATCGCTGTCGGCAGATGCGACGAAACGCCACCCTGATAATTTTGCGATCTTTCAAAGCAAACACGCGAGCTTGTTGATCAGCAAATAGGGGAAGTTCGAGCGTCTAGCCCAGGCCTGTTCAGGGCACGGTGCTTTTGTTTCTCTCTTGCTCGCTCGCACTCTCCCTCTCTCTTTCTCTCTCACTCTTTCTCTATCTCTCTGCCTCGCGTCGCGTTTCGTTTCGTTTCGTTTCGTTTCGTTTGTTTGGCAGACGCGCGCCGAATGAGTGCGTCCGCGGCGAGGGAATAATGCTGCGTGTCGAGTCGTGGACTTCGTTCTCGACGGCGAAGCCCTACGCGCCCCCGTTGTTGCTCCAACTTTCGACGTCGAAACTCGCCGAGTCGACAGAGGCGTTGGGTTCGACTCGCATGGAAACCCAGCGTTAGGGAGCGAAGATATCGATGATAGCGGACGCACAATTTGCCGAACCCTGCAGTTTCTGTTAAGCGAAACCATCGCCCTTGCGAAATAATTTGCATTTTACTTGCAATTACTTTCGACAGTTGACATTTTTTAAGCAAGCCGAACAAGAAATTTTGATAAGAGAATAGAGCTTTCAACTATTATTGACCGTAAAAGAAAGTTTCTCGTGTTTCGATCGACGGAACGATCGATCGATCGATCGATCGATCGGCGGGCCCAGCGTTTTAATTGCACAAAGCGGCGACGCGTAGTTTGAACGGGTCGCGAGTTCGAGACTTTTTTGTGCTGTGCTAGAGAGGCAGATTCGTTTACCGAAGCAATTGATTCCGCATTCCACGTTCCGCATTTTCTATCTGCTGACGCGAACATTGGACGGCAAACATAATTACCGGCTTTAACGGCGACGTTTGCTAATTAGAGACTCTTTTTGTACGTGGTCGAAACACAAACAGTGACCGCGATCTCGTGTTCTCTCTCTCTTTCTCACACACTCTCTTTCTCGGCAGTTTCCCCATCGGCACACCGAATTATTAAATAAGCGCGTTCCAGAGGAACGGATCGACACATCGCACCCGAATAAACGCGCCGCGTTTTCCTTGCGTCAGAATTGTAAAAGAATTGCGCGCCGTTGCAAGACGGTTTAACGAGACTCCGTAATACGAGTAGGTGCGTGTATCTAAATTTGGTCAATTTTTCTTCGAATCGTCGTTCGGCAACTATCGAAGCTATTAACGTTTATCGGACAACTTGTTCGAACGCGGACATGAAGGCATTCCCGCCGTCGATCGCTGAAAATAAAAATGAGATGGTCGAACGATCGACGCACGGATGCGTAGACGAGAAAGATGGCCGGCCGCGTTCGACGGCGCACGCAAACGCCATTCATTTGCATTTTCATTTTGTTCCGCTGCCAGACAATTTCTATCTTTTTCTCTCCGTTCCTCTTTTTATCTCGGTTATATTTTTCAAGCGGTTTTCGTTTCGTTCGTTTCCGTTGTCTTTTCACGCCTTTCGTTTTCCGTTCGGTCCTTGTCGTTTCCTTTCGAGTTCGCGAAATATATCATTACAAAGAGACATTAACTGTCGGGGATGGGTGGTCGACTAGTGCAACGAAACGAGGACCACGGGATGCATCGCGCGTCGCACAAGGAAAATGTAGATTTACGTGCACGAGCATAACGCTACCACATCTCGCGCGCGCGCGCGCGCCTGCGCGTGCTCTCCCTCTCTTTCTACCATTGTCCCGTCCGTGATTATTCGCACGTCAATTTATTAAAAAACTCTATTCGTATCTCTATTTCTCTTGGCTCGACACACAGCGCCTTTCCCTCTTTCCGCTTCCAAAACACCAATCGTACTCGTTCGATCGTCGCTCTCTTTCGATCCGATCTCGACTATTTCCTTTCTCGAACTCTTACCCGCTTTCGTCTTACCCCATCGACCGACTCTCCTTCCACGCTTCTGGTTTCGCGAAGGATTCTGGTAAAACATGTTTATTCTTCGAAGTCGAAAACAACGAGAATCGTTGAAATAAGTTAAAGACGATTGTTACAGTCAGCAAAGTCATTCGATCGTTCTGAACCGCGATGCCACGCGCAACCACCGGTCTCGAAACGACGGTTTCACGAAACACGGTGCACTCGGTACACATGCTGCTCCCGAGTACCGAAAGTCGAGTCTCTTGCAGCCGAAAATGACGTCCGTTCCAACGACAACCCGTCGTCGAGTCGGTAGCCTCGAGGAAACCGAACGACGCGCGATCTTTGCCGTATAAAAAAATATAATCCTTGCGTTCGAAAACGAAAAACTTACAAGTTATATCCGTATGTACACGCTTTCGCTTTTGACGGCTTCCCAAGAAACCACCTCTCTTTTTCTCTCTCTCTCTCTCTCTCTCTCTCTCTCTCTTCCTCTTCCTCTATTTTACACGGTTATTTGTATCTTTGTTCTGTTCTATTCTATCCTCTCCTATTGTATTTCGTTCGGGATTCGGAACCGGTGCTTTTATGCGGGCGTGTTCGACGTCGCGTCGATATCGTAAGACTGATAGCGAGACGACGCGCCAAACATCGATTTCTTCGCTCGCTTTCTTTCGTTTTCCATCTTTCTAATCTCGTTTTGGTTTTCATTCCCCTCCATCGCCGTTGCCGTCGCCGACGCCGACGCACTCGTCCCATTGCCATTTCCCTTTTAGAACAGCATGGCTTTCCAGCACTCTCTCTAGCTACGAATCAAGAAGGTTCGCGGGAGGGTGGGCTGCCCTGACATCACGTCTCCACCATCTCAAGCAGGGTAGAATATTACCGTGATGACCATCGTGTATTAGTTCGATTTGGTACTTGTCGTTTATTACGTTCCTTAATTTACGAGCAGCATGCCTCTATTTCGAATCGCTGCTTTCGAGAAGATTCGATGACGGACGATTGCGATGAAATCGACCTGGATCGATTCATAGAGGATCGTAACGTTAACAATAGTGCCGTCGCCGTTTTTTATCGGTAGATCCTTACGCTCCGTAGTTGAGTCAGGAATCGAGACGATCGTAGTTTTTAGCAAAAATTGCAGGACATGGTTTCGGCTCGCGTCTTAGATTTTTGTACAGAGGACTCGGATCAACGGACAAATTATTTGCTTTTGATTTTCCACCTCGTTCCGCTCTCTATCTCTCATTCACTCTCCACAAAGTCGTTCCTCTTGTTGCTAGACGCTCGGCGTGCCTTCGCTCTCCCAGAAGAGGTTTCTATAATTTTGCGGATAAGTTGCCCGGATCATCGTCTATACTCTTGGGGTCACGACTACTCTCTCTCTCTCTCTCTTTCTTTGTCTCTCCTCACTCTTCTTGAGCTTAACAATGCTCCGGTGGCCGAGTATCGCGAAGCAAACTTGGAAATATAAAGCCGTGCATTGGCACACGCGTCGAGCCGGGCGATTCGTCTACAGCGACGCTTTATTCATCACAGATCCGTAATTCACCTTTGTTCTCACGGAGTTCCGGAGCACGGACGAATTTGGAAGGCCTAAACACGATTTTCAAACGACAAAAATTCGAAAGCCACGAATCAAAATTTTCAGGCTGTATTCTCGAACAGTTTCTCATTGTTTGCGATTGCCAAACTACAGATTTCGTAGAGGTTGCCCATTTATTCGCGGTAATCGTATAAAAATTCACGGTTCAACGGATTTGCAAATTCGGAATATCGCGGGCATCGATCGATGTTAGTTCTAACCCCAGCTCGGTGCCTAATTTCGTGCCCCGAGAACCGATCATCGACTCGATCGATTCTCGCAGCCACTTCCCCATCCGATCTGATCCCATACCATCCTATCCTATCCTATCCTATCCTATCCTATCCTGTCCTGTCCTCCCATGCTTCCCGTTTACATTGGACGAAGCAGCGCGGGGATCGATCCGATCCTCGTTCGAGGTCCGATTCGCGCGCGCGAAGCACGGGCGTAACGTGGACGGTCTTCCCGGAACGAGTGTTCGGCGTAGCGCGTCCGATTGGCGGAATTGGCCGACAGGAAATTTGAATCAGTGCGGAGACACACGCTCGAGATTCCAGTATATCGGTCGGTCGGTCGGTCGCGACGAGACGCGACGCGACGCAGAGCAGAGCGGCGGTTTCTCTCTTATCGTTTCCATATACGTACGCGCGGTGTATAATGTACTAGATAAGCGCGACGACACGCGCAAACGTATGCGACGTACGATTTTGTTCGATCGGTTACCGCGAATTCGTTGACGGCCTGGGGGAGGAGATTCCGTCGTCGCACAGAGGCCGGAAACGGCTGAAACGGTCGTCGAGAATCGCGGGACACGCTCCGAATGATTGGTGATTGGTCCCGAGAAATCGAGTGTCGGGACTCTCGTCGCTTGGTCGATGGATCACGATTTACGGTGGCGCGCCGCCGAGACGATCGATGGAAGATCTCGACGAAAAACGAACAGAAATTTTCAATCGGAAACCCTTCTCGTCGTTTTTCTCCTTTCTTCCTTTCGTTCGATATTCGATTATCCTCGGTTCGGTCTCGTTAACGTTCGGCGACTCTTCCGCCGCGCTCTCTCTCTCTCTCTCTCTCTCGATTCCTGTAATCGACGATCCTCGGAATGCGACTCGCGCGAGGAAGCAGGCAGATTACAATACCATATACCTCCTTTTAGATACATGTACATCGTATACCATATACTTTTATCTCGGTGTCTTCGTACATAGTCCCTGAAGCACTTTAACGAGTTCGTTCAGAGCCGGCACGCGTGATTCTAATTTGTTGAGCGATGGATCTCTTCGTCGTTGTTACAGATGGGAAAGCTCGGTAGCAATCCATTGGCTGGGCTCGCGGCTCTCGGGCTCGGAGGCCTGGCCACACCTGCCAACACCGGTGGACTTAATCCTGCAGGTGAGACGCCCGATACCGTTGGTCGTTTCGACGACGCGTTGATTAATTATTGTAGCATACAGCGGACAGGGAAACGAAACTGAAATTTGTTGAGCGCGATCGCGCGAGGCAGAGAAACGGAAAATCGAGAAATCGTGTGTATCGCATTCCAGCACTGGCAGCACTAGCCGGCAGTCAACTGCGCACCAGCAACACGAACAGGCAACAGCCCGCTGCGAACAATCAGACGCACGAGCTGACCGTGCCCAACGAGTTGATCGGTTGCATCATCGGGAAGGGCGGCAGCAAGATCGCAGAGATCCGTCAGATTTCCGGGGCGATGATCAGAATCAGTAACTGTGAGGAGAGAGAGGGTGGAGCCACGGATCGTACGATCACCATTACCGGAAATCCGGACGCCGTGGCATTGGCACAATATCTCATCAATATGAGGTGAGTACCGAATACCGCGCGGTAGTACCCATAGAGCGCACACTCCAACGCCGCCAATGGCTACCGAGATCGAGGTCGGAGGGGGTCCCGTTCGAAGGAACGCCGGACCCCCTCCTCGATCTCGTCTATATGATATATATATATTTATCTATCTATTATATATACACACCTTCAGCATACGTTCAATCTCCAAATATACCTGTATAATATTTATTTGAAAGGAGGAATATTATATAGGTATATTCGTCGGAACCCGTTGAAGACGTAGGTCCAAAGAGAGAAGCGTGTCGCCGCTTCTCTCACGATTCCCGAAACCGAAACAAAGTCGAACTCGTCCCGGCTACGTTTTACGGTCGATTGTCTCCCGCGATACATGTACCCCGAGAACCCTTTGCCCCCAACCCTCGACAAATACTTTCCGATTTCTTTCTTTCTCGTCATCGGCGACCGACGTCGGATTGCGTCGCCGATGTCGACGATATTGTACGAAACGCATCGGACGAAACACGTCTCCGACCGCCGTGCCCCAACTACCAGCCCCGAACAGCCCACACGTTTTCGTCTGTTTTTGCGTTACTCGTTTCTCCCGTATTTGGACCTTTCTTAGCCTCGGTGTTCTCGAAGGCGATCGACGAGACGCCTCTCAACGTCTTTGTTGTTACCGTTGATATATCCGAGGCGCGCCGGTCGACGATCATCCCTTTGTTCCTACCGCGACGAACCGGCCGTGGCTCAACCGAATCTCGCGGCATAAATCGTTTCGCGATTCGATCTCGATCGATCAACGAAGACGCGCCGACGGGCGACGCGATTAACCGAGAAAGCGAGACGTAACACATTTTACGGGCAACTTTGAACCGGATAAAAGGATGCGCCGAGGCTCTCTCTGGGCTTTTCAGTTAGGACGCAAACGTGTTTCGATGGAATCGATTTCGCGGCTCGGAAATCTTCGGTTGGGTCACGGCCAGGTATGAGAAATCGCGAGATGAAAGAAGCGTTGCCAGACGGAATGGTGTGTCGTCCACCGGCGCGTCGATCGGACGATACCGTGGTGGATGGTATCGCCGAAAGGGAGGACGCTGTGCTGGCACGGGAATCGGTGTCGGTATCGGTATCGGTATCGATATCGGGAAACGGAGATTCGCCGCATGGGACGCGCCAGGCAAAGGAGCGCGTCTTCCGACACCGTCCCCGTTCCCGTCCCCGTGCTGCGTCTCGTCTTGTTCTCGTGCATGCGACGACCGTAACGCCAGCTCGGTTTCTCTAGCGTAACAGGTGAGATACGCATATATGTATATGTGAAAAAAAAAAAAATATATATATATATATGCGCATATGTATATATCGTAGCGATAAGGTTGCATAGCAATGGAAGAAAGACGTCGGCAGCAGCGCCCGCGCACGAGGGACATCCACTGTCCATCGTCTTCAACGCTCTCGGAGTCGCCGGAAGACATCGTCGCCGACCACGGCAGAAGAGGATATCTTCTTAATCCTTTATTTCCAGGTCCTGCTTTCCAGGCCCAGTACCCCGAGTATCCTGCAGACACATCTCTCCGCTCAACATCTGTTTCCCATTGTCGCTGGCTGTCCTTTCAAGCAATACAATTTTTCTTAAGAAAAAAAGAAATTGACTTTGAGCAAAAAAAAAAAACAAGATACGACAGAAAACGACACGCGCAGTCGAACAATACTTGTGGCAACGCCATTTCCGGCGATTACCGTCCCGCAGAATCCTGCGCAAGCATAACAATGATTCTATTCCTTCCTTTTCGTATATTCGGATCTTTTATTTCTTTTTTTATACATACGTGCATTGTATGTATGTCTATATGTATATATCTATATATGTGTGTGCGCGCGTGTCTATACGTACATATATAATATATGCATATATATTTTTTTCTACTTTATTGTTTTTGGTATTTGCCTCTCGATCGGATACTATATATAATACCACCCCCTTTGGCGAAGGCTCGCAAACCCTTCACAGCTTTCTAGGCGCTGAGTATGTTTCGTTTCGCGACACCTACATTGTTTTCGATTGCACGTTTCGATCATTATTTGCCGAATGCGTCTTACACCGCGAAGCCCGTTCAACGAGGCCAGACCGACGGACGCCGAATTTCCTGCTTCGAATCATTAACCGCGATCACCCGACACCGGCATTTTTTCCGTTTCTCTGGTGGAGGAGCGAAAGAGTATACGTCGCCGTTTTCGTCGATTGCACGGAGGAAACGGGTTTAAACGGCAGCGCGACATTAGATTTCGATTCGCGGATTTTTGTGCGTCGCGACAGATTTGAAACGCGTCGGAGAATCGATTGTCGCAAATGTGTTATTTTGTTTTTATTTTCTTTCGTACAAAAGTTCACAGTTCCGTCAAACGGAACGAACGTTTCGTCCAATTAAACGCGTACGTTATTTTTACGAAAAATTCGTGTTGCGCTCTTTCGGACCGTCCGCCAAAGACTCGTCGATTCATCTTTTTTTTCGTAAACCGTCGGTCGGCCTGGCCGATCGTCGTCCACGCGGAACCCCGCTCCTTCGCCAAAGGTCACCCCGCAACAACGCCATCGAACGTCTCCCGGTTTGTTCTCTTTTTGTTTCGCACATTTCCCAGCTGTTGTTCGTCGCTGCGTTCGCTCGGTATTCGATAACGAACGAACGGTCCACGGACGCGCGTCTCGCTTCGTCCCCTGAAAAGAAATAACCGATTGTGGTGTTGGGACCGATCGCCACCCTTCTTCCTCGTTCGCGCGAACGAAACCAAAAGCAACACGAAAAAAAGAAACAGCGGCATCGCTGGAACACGCTGTACGGATACCAATACGTAGTCGTCGACGAGATTCGAGACGCTCGGACGCGTTCGAAGAAAACAACACCGCGAAACACCTGCTGAGAAAAGCATATATATAGACCCCTCTACGTGCTTCCACGTTTCTGTAAAAGTTTACTGAAAAGTGTTTCGGAAAGATATCGGGCCTACCCGTCCGTCATTTGTCGTGTTCTTAGAATCTAGCCACCCTCGCACGCTCGGTGTTTAGAGAGAGAGCAAAGCGAACTTTTCTAACAAAAGTAAGAAAAGATAAAAAAAAATGATAGAAAACGATCAACTTTTTTCTCCCCGCCCACCCACATTACAATTGTAATCCGTTATATTTTATTCCAGATTGTCACTCATAATTTACTACTGCATTTAATAGCGACCGAATATTCATCGACCCCCCCGTTACTTCTGTACCTGCTCATAACTTGGTAGCCACGATTATTACATACCCAGCATTCCTCGCAGCCAGGATCCGCACTCTGCCATGTCCGCCACAGCCGATTATCGACCGTGGTAGCGCGCGCGGAAGTCCGCGATTCGCCAAATCAGCAGCCTCTCTCTCTCTCTCTCTCTCTCTCTCTCTCTCTCTCTCTCTCTCTCTCTCTCTGAGACACACACACGCGCGCGCGCGCGCATATACTTTTGCTTTCTCTCTCCTGTTCAACCGTCAGTAGTCTATCTATCTATCTACCCATGAACCTCCTGGCAGAGTGCTGGTCCTGCGCCCCGTTTTAGTTTGAGTTCCGCTTTTCAGTGACTCCGCAGAGCCATAATGCGTCCCGCGAAACGACTCGCACAAAAATTGCTGCTTCGATAGCTCGATTGCTTGCGTCGGATTGCGGACCCGATAGACTCGGCAGTGGTTCGCGCGACGGACTACGGCTCTGTTGCGCCAGGGAAAATGGACCGTGAGACTGTTTTTAGTGACTTACGTTAGTTGGCACCACGGAACAGGTCCATTTGCCTGGCGCATCCTCGCAGCGCGTCCTTCGGCATCGGGACGCGGCCCGGCTCGACTCGAGTCGACCAATCTTTGGCGCTCGAACACCTCCGAGGATGGCCACGATCGTTACGATCCGCCGTGTTCCCGCTCGCAAGGTTTGCTCACCGGCGAGAGAGTGCGCCGAGATATGGCAATACGGAAGATTTCGTGCCGGATCGTGTTGGATATCGATGGATCGGGAACACGGCTCGACGCTTCCAGTCGTGGCATAACGATCGTAGCCATCCCCGAGATCTCCCAGCTGAAACCGCGTCCCGGTGCTATAGACTCTACACCCCCGCCACGAACCACCACGTAGCCGGTGTACTCGAGTCTCACGCTCCGTAGAGCACCCGTATCATAACTCTCTCCGATGCCTCTTAAACGCCTAGCGACTTGATTTTTCTTTCTGTTCTCTGTCCGACTCGGCTCTGTCTGTTAATCTGATAACTCTTCTTCTTCTAGCTACCGTTTAATTTCCATCGTGTCTTTTCTTTTCTTTCTTTTCTTTTCTTTTCTTCTTGACCCCTTTTCTTTCTTCTCTCTTCTTCTTCTTCTTCCTCTCTCTTTCTTTCTTTCTCTCTCTCTCTCTCTCTCTCTCTCTCTTTCTCCATCTCCGTTTTCAAACGTCTATTATATATTACATACACATCTCTCTCTTGATCGCTCTTATTCAATCTATCTCTCTTTCTCTACCTCTATCTCTGACACCGTTTTCTTTTTTATTTTCATTTATCGAAAAATACACTTTTGTGCATAGTACAAACACCGTCACAGAAACACGTACACCTACGCTCAGACAGCTCGTTGGACGCGTGCACGGGCATAGGGCGAATGTTGGTAACGCGGAATCGACGTTAACGTGGAACGCAGCGGAATCTTGGTATAAGAGCTGTTCGTTGTTAGATCGCGAGGTAAATATTTGCAATGCTCCGATTCGATAGATACGAGTCTCTGTAAGGATTCGCCAACGTGGTTCTGCAATGGGCAAACGATATACGATCGGATGCCGTTTGGAAATAATTAACGCGGACGACCAGTTCTACACATTTTGAAACGGACGGAGCCGGAGGAACAGGTTCAGGAGGGACACGCGGAGGTTCTTCGTTCGTCTTTACCGATCGTTCCACGTTGACCGCAATCGTGCCACGGTCGTCCGAAACCGGGGATTCTCGCCGAGGCGTCCGCGTTATCGTCGTTCGGCCTATATTGCCCGGTGACAAGCGAACGGCGCCAGCGAATCACACTACTCGCTGGAAATTACACGAACACGAACCGTATCAGAGGAACGTTCCCACCCTCACCTTTTTACATTTTGTGTCTTTTCCCCAGTGTTGAACTGCAGAAAGCTAACCTTGAGGCCCAAAATACCCAAACCCCTGGCAGCGGTACCACTCCCGGGGCATCCGGGGCCAGTGCTTCTCCCTCTACCACCACTACCACTGCCTCTCCCTTGGCCAGCGCCATTCCCTTGGCTCAGCTGCTAAGCAAGCCAGGCGCCCTCAACGCCCTATCTAGCCTGACCGCCCTCGGCGGACTCACGGAATTGCTAGGTGGTGCTGCTGGCGCGGCTGCATCCGCGCTTCCGGTCCAGACCACCGGCGTGCACCGGTCGCACAAGTTCACGCCGAGGTTACGTAGCCCCGGCGCACCCGGACCGACCGACAGCGGCAAATTCAAATCCGAGCGCACCAAGTACAACCCGTACTGAGCCGATGGACCATCGACCACGGAGAGACGCGACGGGGAGCTCGTTACACGTTCGAACACACGCTTTACTCGTCGACAACCAGAACCTGAACAGGAACAAGAACAACAGCGACAAGAACCGCCACTCGACCATACACACACGGTACACGAAATTAATCACGTCGGAGATACGCGCGTACGGACGCCAGGGTAGCGCGCGATCCGCGGGTCGCGGGCCACGGGCCACGACGAGCCTCGCCGCCCCGTCACGGGTCGCGCGAGTCCGGATTTAAGACTTGGCCAAGGATCGGACCACGACCTTTTTTCAGTACGGACTTTTCGTTCTTCTTCTTCTACTACTTCTACTACTATTAATTATTATTACTAGTACCTCTACCACTAAGACTTCCTCCTCTCGATGGTAGGGTAAGACATCTTTTTTCATGCCGTGCGTGTCTTTTTACTTTTCATCCGTGAGATCGTTGGACGGTTCCTTCGAGTTTGCATTTCTCTGAGATACAGGGTGTAGACGAGGCCCGAAGGGGGCCTCCTTTGATTCGAGCTTGCTCGTGGATCTGGAATATTTGCTGTTAGAGGAAGCGGGGTTGGTGCGGGCTCTTTTAACGCGATCGCGATATTTTGCCAAAGAATTCGATCTTTCTTTTCAAAGCCGACGCGGAGCGAGTCCAGAGTACGCAACGTTCCGCTTTTTAAGATTATCCATTGGGTTATGGTGGATCGGACAGGTTAAGGCAAAATCGCAGAGTTTAGATCAAATTTAACAAGCAGTTTCCGTTGCCGGTCGAGCCTGTCGCGTTTCGACGATCGCGTTGTTACATAAATGCGCGCGTCAGTTCTTCTTATTTTGTAATTCGAAGAGAAACGATCGACTTTTATAGCGTCAGTTTATTCGAGAACGACTTTTAGTTTAGCAGTTCGGTCAAGTTTTGTCAACCGGGAAGCTCGGCTTTAGATTTCGTCGCGCGTCAACGAATAAACATTTAGCACTTAGCATTTAGCCCGGAGAGGTTTCCGAATTCGTAAACTACTCGAAAGAATTTTCTTCCTCGATGCAACCGAGACGCCGATGTTCCGGATCCACGCGCGTAGTATCCACGGTCGTCGCCAAGACGATCGGTAGACTGGTAGACTCATACTTTAAAGTTAGCGTACGCGAACCCCGTGAACGAAGATCGTCGAGATCCGACGCTAAGTCTTCGAGCCCTTGTCACTAGCGCGACGCGTCCTCCGAGTCCTCTGCGAGACCTTGTTGTTTTACAATTCGTACGGATCTTTCCTTCCGTTCGAGGCTGTTACACAGTATCGTACGTCACCGTCTTCGAATCGAAAGAACGAGGAACGGTCGTTGCTGTATCGGAACGACGACTCGGGGGGCGCGACCGCTTGTGCACCGTCGTTTTTACGTACATGCATACGTGTATGCGTATGTGTGTATACGATGCAACGTAATCGCGATGAATTACTAATTGATTAACGTTTGAAGCAGAACAACCTTTTCTTACTAGCGTTAGAGGATTCCGATGTAATTTTTTCTAGTAGATATATATAAATATATATATATATATACATATATAGCTGACCACTTGAATCAAGGAAGAGGGAGAGAGAACGCGGAGAGGCGTAAAATTATGTCGCGTTTGACAAAAAGGACAAAACAGAAATGTCGGACGAAAAAGATTTAGAGTGCGCGTGTGCGTGACGAGAGAGGATGTCGAGCGAGAATGTGAAAGAAAGTAATCGAGCGAAACAATTATATTTTATTTTCATTTTTCTACCGTGTCTTGGTACGCGCGCGCGCAAGCGACAAAGTACGAGGGAAAAAGAATGTAGGAAAATGATTAATCAAGTGGAGTTGCGCGCGTCAAGGCCAAGATTCGGGAAAGAAGAACAGATAATGCGTGTAATCATGTAACGTGGCTCGTACGAATAAAACGAGGACAGACTTCCTTCGCTGGGTGATCGTAGCGAGAATGAGAGACGGGAAGAAAGAAAGAAAGAGATCGTGTGCGAGAGAAGGAATAATAATCAGAGAGCTTATTTGTACCGCGAGGTAGTGGTTCATCGAATATCGTCAGTGAATATAAATATATTATATTCGACTATACGAGGTAATCAATCAATTTACAATAGTGGTCATTTTATTGTAACGATATAATAATTAATATACAAACAGGCAATGGAAAACGTAATCATTCGCGAGGAGAGAAACACGGTCGATTGTAACGCCGATGTATCCATGTATCGGAATCTAGAGAGAATAAAGTATAAAGTGAATCCAGTTCAGATAAATTAGGTTAAAACGAGACGTTTTTAGATACATATTATACCTTATCGACGCGCATCGCGCGGTCACGCGTGTGAAACACGGGCGTACACGCGCGCGCGCGCACACACACACAAAACACACAGACACATGCGCACTCGCGGACACACACTCAACACCTACGCGCGAGAAAACACGGAAAAGGGGAAGCGTGAGAATTCCTCCGAAAATCCGCAAGAATTGTATTCGCGCGTCGAACACGCGTCTTTTCTTCTCGATCGACGACGAACATCGAAGAGAGGACGGAAACCGACGGCGGAAACAGAGAGCACGAAATCACAGAAAACTGTTGCGGACCGGAAGGCGAGAAGAGAAGAAAAGACTATGAAAAGAGAAGGAACAAATGAAAACCGATCGTCCCCGTTCTCGTTCGAACGAGATTCGGACGTAACCAGGTCGATGTTTGTGTGCTCAATTTCTAGTTGATAGCGAGGAAATAACGTTGCATCTAGCAGATTGCGATACACGATCGTTTGTAGCGTTTGGTACACCGATCGATCGGACGTGGCAAGCGATCTCGCGGATCGTCGCGACGATCTATGTATATTCGAACCGCAGGGTGCGAGTAGATTTTTGATCCTCGAGGGAAGATTGTTCGCGGGCGGTCGCGCGCGATCGCAATCCACGTCCACCCAATTAATATAATACATCTAATTTTCATTGCGTTCTTCATTCTATACCGATCCGTAGTCTCGCCCCATTTCGTGCGTTTCGTTTAGTTCGTCGAGACAATAAACATTTTCTTTGAATCGCGCGCGTCGCATCGAATCGGGAGATGTAAAGGGGAAGAGGAATTTTAATGCAAGTTTCTTTCACGATCAAGACTACGAGAGCGAGTGAGTGAGAGAGAGAGAGAGAGTGCGTGTGTGTATGTGTGCGAGAGAGAGAGAGAGAGAGAGAGATAAATGGGACAGAAACAATAGAGTATACACAGAATTTTACGTAGGTGCGTTAGTTTTCAAACTGTATGTTGGTCTCTATAAACGATGTCGCCAGAGCTTGTGTGCTTCACAGACATTAGCTACCCTGTATCACCTTGTTGAATAAAGCTAGGGGTGTTTAATACGATTCGAGCTGCAAACTGATAACAACAACGTACAGCAGATCGTACAACAGAGAAAGATAGGATAAATAATAATAAAGCAGCAAACACCATGCGTCGATGCTTTCCATCGAACGCGGTTCCGCAACGCACTTGTCGCCATTTTGTTCATGTCGCAAGTCGATACTTGTTTGAACGGAGTTGCCATTTTTACCAGCGTCTCTCGTTAGCCGTTTTCCGTTTCTAGATGAAAATGTTGCATATTCGAGTTGCACGCGCGTTTATTTATATGAATATATCGATCCAGAGTTCCTTGGGGGAACTAATTCTGTAGTACCTTGCGCGACCACGTTTCTGGCGTGCCGTATTTTATTGTTGCTACCTCCTTTATCGTTTTTTCTTTTTCTCTTTGTTCAATGGCGACCAACCAGCCGTCGGGTCGCGTCGACGAACGGAAAGCGGAACGCGACGAGCGAGAGGGTTCAGGTCTGATCGATAAACGCGAGTCGAGAGCATCGACGGATGTCGCGATGCTTTCTCGTCGCTGGCCCGACGCGACGCGAATTTATCGTTATTCGACAGCCACTTTTCCGCATTTATCTGAGAAACAAACGACGTTTAAAACGGTGGAAAAATCAAAGATAATTCTGAACGTGGATTTTCTTGCATCCCGTCCGCAGTTACCGAATATCGTTAACGCGTTCAGACTTTCCGTTCGAAAACACATTCGCGCGTATCAAGTCGTTCTATTCGATCGGAAGACGCGATTCCTTCGACTACGAATAATCCGATAATAATTGCA
Source organism: Augochlora pura (assembly GCF_028453695.1). Lineage (NCBI taxonomy): Eukaryota > Metazoa > Arthropoda > Insecta > Hymenoptera > Halictidae > Augochlora > Augochlora pura. The sequence continues at coordinate 32,129,264 of NC_135774.1, read as the reverse complement.
CCGTCGAGCCGTGAAATAGCAGCGGGTGTACACGCGGTTCTATCGAAATACTGGGATATCTCATTCGGTATCCAGATTTTCAAATCGCGTTAAACGAATAACCTCGCTAAATACAGATCGTTCGCTCCACCATACGTACCGAATTACGTCACGCGCAATATTTCCCCACCGATCAAGCTTTGCTAACCAAATAATCGATACGACCGCGAAATTTCCTGGTAATTTCAAAATTATTAAACCGGTCGAGGACGTGGATATCATTCGCGATCTAAGAGACACGCGCGCTAATGCGTGGTATTAATTACGACCGAACAGCAATTGTTGCGTAATGATCGATGCAGAGTGTCCGATGCGATCAAAGTTGATAAAAAGTCTGCCGAACCGATGCTACCGAAAAACGGAAAATAAAAAGGATAAATCTACGCGCAAGGGTCGCGATCGTTGGTGACGCGTCTATCCGTGGCCCCCTGAGAAATACTCGACGCTTGTAGTTGCGCGTGCGGGCGCGCGGACCTTCGTTGCCGAAGCATTTGCAAACTACAATAATTTGTATGCAAAGTTGTCGATCAAATCGGCGAAACATTGCAATCGTTCGCAGGTACAAGTTCGCGAGCAGTTTTTATTCTCGAGTGAACCCGCGCCACGGACATTCTCGCCAGGTGGCCGAACGGAGACGTTCCTTCGGCTCGAACTTTGACCGAACGGTGCTCCCGATGCGTATACGTATGCATCGATCGAGTAGTGAACCGCGCGCGTGCACGCGACGATGCACGCGCGTGTCGCGCCTGTGTAAATATAAACGTACGACAAGAGTGGAGAGAGAGACTCGTACAGAAAAGATGTAGAGAAAGGGGGAGAGAAAGAGAGAGAAAGAGAGAGAAGATGTATCCATCCAACCAACTTGACCCAGGCTCCTGACCGTCTTTGGTAAGCACCATCCGCTCCTTTGTAGTCCCGTTAATCGACACTTTTCCCAGTTTTTTATACGATATACCGTTTTTCGGCTATCGACGTAATTTCATTTTGCTTTTTCCGTTTTCGTTCGCCTTCAATTCAATCGGTTCACCGTTTCCACACACGATCTTTGTATTCTCGATACCCGTTTGACCGTTTATTTTTTCTTGTTTTCTAAAAGAAAGAAAGAGCACGTGGACCGACGAGATACACATGTTGCCTACATACGATATGTTGTTTCGGGAAGAAAACAGAGTCGTAGTCGCTTCGGAAGCGATTCCGCGCGAACAACGGTCCGTTTTCCCCGGTGACGCTCGGTCACGCGACCAAATTTTCTGCGAGTCCAACGTCGTGGCTTTCTTTGGTCGCGTTTTGTCGCGAAGCTCGCGGAAGATTTTCACGCGGATCCGATGTCGCTGCGGGACGAAGACCGATCCGATCGGATCGAACGCGCCGCGACGCATGTTCGAGAGAGAGAGAGGGAGTGAGAAAGAGGGAGAGGGGGTGGAGGCGAAGAATCGCAGCCCGTTGCTCGTTTCGAGAACCGTGGATTCGAATCGCCGCCCGATTCGATTTATCTCGTCTAAATGGAAATCTTCGGTTGTAGATTTTTCATTCGACTGCTTCAGAATATTATTAGCTTTCACCGGTCGATTCGAAAGCGGAGTCGTTCCGTTCCACGCGGAACGCTCGCCACGATTGGGAAGAAATTATGAAAATTCCATCGCGAGCCACACCGATGCTGTGACAAGAGTTTCTCGAGTTCTTCTGGCTTTGCTGGCTGCTTTCCGTGGCGTCGTACTTTTACTTTCGCTAAAATACGAGCTAGCTTTTTGTTTCGCTTGTTTTTGTTCGTCTTGCTACCACGGAAGCGGAAGCAAGAGCTCGTCGTAAGAGTATCGATTCGATCCCTAACAATGATACGTCCAATACCTTTAATATCTAACCGGATCGTATATAGGAGTAAAGAATCGAAACGAGCGAGTCGGGTTGCGCGTTCGCGTCGGCTTCCTCGGCTAGCGGAATCACGGCATCGAGCTAAGCCGAGCCCGTCTGACAGTCACGGCCAATTCTGTTTCAGGATATCGCACGAAACGGCGGGAATGCAGATACCCGCGTACCACTTCATCCCGCCGGACCACATCGTTAAGTCGCCGATCCACTAAAAGTGGTGATACACACGTATGTCGTTGTCGTCGTCGAAAAACGGACGCGGGGCGTCACGACGCACGCGAGGCTGTCTGTGGCATCTGGGGCTGGGCCACGCAATGTGTTCATCCAGCTTGCTAAACGACACACTTGCGAAAACAAGCAACAACAACAAATCTCTATTTATATATGCATATATATATATATATATATATAAAGTGTACATTTATATATATACATGTACATATATATATATATACATATGTATGAACACAACGGTGGGAGAGATGGACAGGTTTTGCATGCACACAAAAAGAATGTTACATACACTATGTTCACACAGGACGGAAAGAAACACGAAGATACGCGGTTGAAACACCGGTTTGACGACGAGTTACACGTCGCGTCGCTAGGATAGATTCGAGTAATCTATAATAATTAGGAAAGGTATTAAGGAATGCGCGCGCACTCACACACGTAAACACACGCGGCAACACGGATACACAAATCGACGCGATGCAAAGAGAGTAGAACGCGAGAAATGGAAAGAATATTGTGCGCGCGCGCTCTCCCGTCGCACGCGAACGGGAGGTGTAAATAACGTTATTATAGACGTGTGTGTGTGGGGGGGGGGGGGGGGGGGGGGGTGGGGGGGGTGTCGAAATGAAACGCAGCGGATGAAAGAGTTACGGGAGAGAGTATAGTTTGCTCGAGAACCCGCGAGATATTAAACTCGAGACGAGAAGGCACGCACGCGCGTACACGGATATCCACGCTCGAGTGTACAAAATCTGTACAAAAGATATTTAAACGAAACAAACATACAAACAAATAAAAAAAAAAACAAATAATAACGATGCTCGCCGCAGCCCGTCCGGGGTTGCTGCCGATTGGTAAAGGGAACAAGCCAAAGATACGTTAGTTTTCATTTTTATATTTAAAACGAGAAAAAACAAAATGATAACGAGGCAGGAGAGAAATACGAGAGAATTATTATAATTATCTAACCAGGACGCTGAATAATATATATACATATATATTAGGTCGGTTGCTAGCGGTTTTTCTATCGTACGGGGTCCTGCCGAGTTCGTGGACCGTGGCGACCATCTTGGATCACCGAGCAATTCATGGGAAGCGTCGAAGACTCTATTTTCCATTCTGTTGATAATTCCGAGGGATGACAATTTCCAGACAGTACAATATTTCTTTGAATCGCTATGTTTAATCTGTTAAGTGAAAAAGAGAGACGAGAGATTGTTTTTTCATTATTATCTTTTTTTTTAGTCAATTTCAACTCGATCGTTCTCTTTGGACAAATTTTGCTTTTGCAATGTAGAAACAGAGAGAGAGAGAGAGAGAAAGAGAGGACATTTTAAAGAATTTCCACAGGGTCTATTCGAATCATTTTCTATAAAATAACTCGTAAGTAGATCGAACGCGGACGACGCTTGAAAATATCGAGGCTCGATTACGCTGGAATCAAAAACCCTTGGTTCGTTGATCGCACGAACTTTGATATTCGACGAGCAACGGACGAAGCGGAGGTTCGGCGACCGAACCAGCGAAATCGAAATCCGGAGAAATCAGATTCGAGTTTCCATGATACGACTATTGACGCGACGACTGAACCGTTCCGCTAATCGAGGAACCGTCGTTCGCAGTTACGGCCGTGTTTTTAATTATTTAAACTCGTCCCACTGCGCGCCCTCTCAACAATTGAGCGTTGTCTCAACTAGCAAAAATTGTGGTGCGAGCCGACTAAAAAGTGTTCATTTCAAGAGTCGGATGCGTTCGCGACGAGCGACGACGCTTCTCGTTTCTCGGGGATGACGGTGTTCATTCATCGGGGAATCCGTGAAAGACCACCCTCTATTCACGACGTCTCGGCGAGCCGGGTTGGTCGCAGAAAGAAAGAGTGATCGAGAGAAAGATAGACAGTGAGAATGAATGAGAGAGAGAGAGAGAGAGAGAGCGAGCGAGACGGTCCCGTTCGCGCGGATCGCCACAGGAAAAGTGACAATGAACCGTGCGGTAATTACGTAGTTCCGTAGTTTTTGCATGCGAGACTCAATTTCAAAATTGACGGAGAAAAGAGAAGGGAGTTTTCGTTTTTCTGAAAGAGAACCGTTGGAGCGCGTCGACGTTCCGGCTCGCGGATCCGCTCGAGAGACCGCGAGCCGGCGCCGAGCTTTTTACGAGCCACGGACCTTAAAAAACTCGCGCGAGCCATCGACGTCTCGCATCTGGCTGATCGCGTTCGCTTCGATCAGTGTCCGATGTATCACGATCTCTCGCGGAAAGTGATCGAAACCATAATCGCGGGTCGGTCGAGCCGTCTCTGGTTACGCTCTTTTTCCGTTGAACAAACGAGAAAAATTCTTACATGGAATATATATATATATATATACATAAAAATGACGAAGAAACAATTAGCGGAGAGAGTTGCGCGATTACAAGCCCAGCCTCGATTTAGAGGCATCTTCTTGATACCCTTCTTCATCCACATCTTCCTCCGGTTTTTCTTCCGCTAGCGCCCCTCCTCGTACGGCGTGGGTACGTAACCAAATCGTGCTGCCTTCCGTTAGTTGCTGGACACTCGGCGAATTGAGCATCTCGATCGGGCACAGTCTTTGAGAATAATCGTCAGCTGGCAATCCCTTAGCGTACGCAACTACTCGCGCTCGTTATCATCTCTCCGGGTATTCTGAAAACCGAAAACTAAAAACTCGAGAAAATTCCATAGAATCTTAATACGCTGTCCACGGAGGTTTTATTTGAACTCTGCCATCTGGCTGACCAGTTCTTCTCGACCCGTTTAGGAATCGGTCAGAAATTTGCTAGCCAATCGCCAGTGTTTCAGCAACCGACCAACAGGGATGATTGTATATACGTAATAAATAGCTCGACGGTATCGAGCTTAATCGTTTTCTCGGTTAATCGTTCGCAGGGTAAGTTCAGTGTCTTCTAGAGGCCGCGAGCCAAATTTCTGTCTTCGATACGGCGGTCCTAGGTTCTCGATCGTTCCGAGCCAAGGCTCGTTGGATTCGGCTCGGCTCGGCTCGGCTCGCGTTTTTCCTTTTTCGAGATCGTTTGAAAAAGTCGAAGCGTTACGGCGAATCCTACGACCGTCGGATAAATGTTCGATCGCTTCCAATATTTGTGCCAAAGTCGCCCGGAACGTTCGGAGAGAGGGGAGTGTCGCCCGAGACACGAGCGTTCGCGCGCTTCCTTCCTGTCCAATCATCGACGCGTCCACCACACCTCCGACCGACTCGCGCGCGATCCAAAGCGTTTCCCATTCTTCGAATCGCATTTCGAGGGTAGTCGAGAGAAGAGTAGTTAATTATTACCTCTTCGTCGAGATCCGTTTTCGCGCAAGGACTTTGCTCCACCGGCTCGAGAGGAGAGTTCGCGAGGCGTGTTCGGCGCGGAGATCGAGTCGATCGTTCGCTCGTTCGCTCGTTCGCTCGTTGGCAAAAGGGACGAACGGAAGACAGACTCGGCAGAGTTGGCCGTCGCGATACAACCATTCGATCGCTTTAGTGCCTTCTTTTCGTAGCAGGTAGCAGGTAGCAGCTTACAGCGATGGCAATGGTTTTCTAGTCATAGGAGACGAGGTACTCCATCTCGTTTTAAGATTAGGTCGTTTCCAGAACGCGTTCCCTCGTTTCGCTATGGTTCTTCCCAATGGCCATTTCCTGCAGGCACGTCCTGCGCGGCGACCCATTTCTATCGCCGTTTCTGTCACCGTTCATCGAACGAACCCGAGCTCCTCCGTCTCCCATCCTCGTTACTCGAAATGTTCCGCTTTTGGACCGGAGTCGCTTCTTCGAACCCAAATCCGTCACCGATTACGTTTCCAGAAGTCTTGATTTCGCTGATTCGAACAAAAGTCGAATGGGTCGCTATCCCCTGCTCCCTTTTTCCTCTTCGATGGAAACGAGAGTTGGCCTTTCGTCTCTCACCCTTTCCGATTACGATTACGATTACGATTACGATTACTCGCACGCGCCGAGTTTCTCCGCATTCTAAGTAGCAGCTGTTCGTAAGTTAGAGTCGCGATCGCGGCCGTGGTGTTCTACTCTTGGTTCCCCTCGTCCAAAGTGTCGAGAACCATCGAAGCGTGCAATATAATAGTAATGGATATTGGCGTCGCGCGAATCTCATCGTCGTCTCTGCGATCGAGCGCATCGTCTCGTTTAAATTCGCCTGAAAATTTGCAGAATCCTCCTTCGCAATTCGATCTTGTAAATAATCTATAAATCGTCTCTCGTTGTACATATTTATCGATTCCCAGTATTTGTTTTCTCTTTTTTTTTTTTTTTCTATTTATTCGTCGTTCTGGGCGCTCTTTTGTTGTTTGTTCTCTTTGTTCTCTCGTCCATCTATCGTACTTTTCCGACTACAGAAATTCGATCGGACGTTGGAGCGAGCTACCAATTTCCGTTTCGACGAAAAAACGAAAGGCGACGCGACGCCTATAATCGCGCGCGAGTCGATCGATCGATCGATCGACGAGTAATAATTATTTATATACGCGCAGAAACGTCGTCGCGTTTCTATTTCTATACATATACATATATACATATACGTATACGTACATACATACATACATACGATAATAAAGGAAATTATATATTCTGGGGATTGGACAGCGAAGAATAAGATTCGCGAGATTTCTTTTCGAAAACTGTTTCGTTACAACACAGTGCGATAAAGTGACAACTCAACGTTCACCGTGCCAAACGCTGATGAATTTCTGAAAATCGAGCTACAATCGATTGAATCCCCGAAATATATAATGCGACAATTCTTTTTTTTTATCAATTTAGAGATCGCTAGGCATACGATTCGTTCGCTCTCTATTCTTTTTATATGCTAAGTTAAGTAACTAACTTATTTGTACTGTTATATGTTATTTATGATATAATTTAAATGATTGCGACGACGATGAAAGCAGTTGGAAAGAAAAGAAAGAATAATACGAAAGAGGGGGGTACGATGGACGAGTAACCAGAAGATGTTGGATTATATTGCCGTTACTTCGTAATGCATTTCGCTCTTTTCTCACCCATCCAGAAATTCGAGTACGGTACAGAAAACGTGGAGATAAAGAAAGACAAAAATGGAACTGAAAAGATTTGACACTTCGGGCACCCAGTTTCCTTGTTTCTATAAGAAAATCGACACGGCAGGGTGTATCGTTTCGTTGCTTCTTTTTCGCCTTCGTCTTCGTCTTCGTCTTCGTCTTCGTCCTCTCGTTCGTCTTCGTTTTTGCGATCGAGGCGTCGTCTCTCCGCGACTCCGTTCTTTCGCAACCCCCTTGCTCTCCATCTCCCGTGATCATCGAAACCACCACCACCACCACCACGCTTCGTCCCTCCGCTCTCTAATCGTCGTCGAACGCACGACGACAACGCACTGAAATTATCCACGAGAAAACGTTGCAAACAAACACGTTTGAGAGTAACAGAAATCGAGGAAAACCTGGAAAATAAAACGGTGCGAAATCAGAAACAACGATAGCACTTCGTCGTCGTTCCAGTTAGGGAGAGAGAGAAAGAGAAAACTAATCTTTGCTTGTATAGACTGAGAGAGGGAAAGAGAGAGAGAGAGAGAGAGAGAGATATGTGTCGTGTGAAAAGACAGTGGAACAAGGATGAAACGAAACAGAGACAAACGACAATGGAATACAGAGTGGCGATAAGAGGAACACACACTCGCGCGTAAGTTAATCCAATTAGCGAGAGACGCTGTATGATTGTGTATATCAACAATAAATAATTGCTGTGATTAGAATCGATTATTAGTAAGTAGTTAAGGACAATTCTTAAGACACATCGCGGTAAAAACCGGACAAAGTTTAATAGATCGTCGTTGGCGTCGCGAGTGTGTATCGCGTACGCGTTTGTCGCGTGAATGTGACGAGATCAATGTGTGAGTGTGCGTGCGTGCGTGCGAGAAGAAAGGGAATAGAAACGCGAGACCGAAAAAGACTGCGAGTGCCAGAGAGGGAGAGAAGGGGTGAAGAGAAAACATAAAACTCGATCGCGTTGGAGGAGTCTATGGAACATCTTCTTCTTCTTCTTCTTCTTCCTCTTGTTAGTGTTTCTTGGTTTGTCGCTTCAACGTCCGCGAGAAGAATATCCGACCGGGAGATTCGGGAGCTCGCGCACGCCGTGGGGAAGGTTTGGTCGCAGGGCGAGAAGGTAGGTGGGTGCGACCGATCGAGTCTCCCGACCCGAGCGCCAAGTTTTCGTTTGCCCAATGTTCCACGCGAAGAACGATGGTCGTTGCGATGGGCGAGCACGCGTCGGCCACCGATCTTCGACCGAAAAACAAGTTCAGGTCCCTTCGAAGAATCGTCGTCGTCGTCGTCGTCGTCGTCGAAATACCTTTTCCCCTTGCCCACTTTACCATCAGAAGCATATCCGGTGAAACATATGATTAGGATACGAATAATCGAAACGCCCCTTTTTGCTCCCAGCGAGCAACCTCGCAATTATTTATTCGGCGCGTATCGCGTCGCTTTCGAGTAGCGATCGATCGTCTAGCAAGGTTACTCGACTGATCCGTGCTACCATCGGTGCTACCGGTCGTCGTCGTCGCAGGCGCTGGTAGCGCGACACGCGTGCCGAGGGATGCGGTGTCTATCGAAAGAACAACCGGCTTGGAATCGGGAATTCCAAACGACCGAGATGCGGTGGACGAACGAGTCCCGGTGACCGCATCCCCCGGACCGATCCCCTTTCGTCTCGCCGTTCGTCGTCGAACGAAATCGCTGATCGAGAAGGACGTTGCGCGCGCGCGCGCGTCGACGTCGATAGAAACGCGATCGTATTGTTGTGGCGTAGAGCAATCTGTTAGTGCAGGGGCCTTATCCTTACTGCGCGGGCCTCGACGAGGATCCATCGCGGCGTTGCGCAACGCGACGAGCCGCGCGGAGCTCTTTACGCCGACGGAGGAGGACACCGTCGTCGACCAGAGGGTGAAAACGCCACCCGAGAGATCCCTCCCTCGGGAATCTTCTTGGACGTAGATCGCGGCCCACCAGATTTTCTCGGGTTCTCTTGCCTTTTCGATCAACGATGCCCCAGCGTTCGCGTCGCGGACCGAACCTCTCGTAGGTCCTCCGCTTCTCGGACTCCCCGCCGCCCCCTCGTTCCCACCGAGGTGTCGAGCAGAACGAGCAATCGTTTCTAACGCTGCGGCCGACGACGTCAGAACGACGTCTGCGATGGATCCTGGTCCGGCGTCCAACCTTACCGTAACGCAAGGCAATCAGCTAAGATATAACTTAGTTTTTATAGGATATTGAACACGCGCTCCACTCCGGCGGAGCGCGAAAATTAAGAGGCAAGACCTTTCTGTTCTCGTCCAAAGGGCGCGTGGATGAAAAGGGTCGAGCGCGATCGGGCGAGCGCTCGAGATTCTCAACGGCATATTTTTCTGTAATGATTCTATTGAGAGCGAAAGAAAGACTGCGTGTGTGCGCGCGCGAAAAAAAAAACAGTGAGAGAGAGAGAGAGAGAAAATAATTTACGTATTTAGAATGAAAACGATAATAATACGAAGGGACTAAAGAGAATACTCGATTACGTAGACTCGGGACAATCGATTCGCCGATAAGGTAGCACGAATGCGGTCCAAAATCATTCGGAATCCTGTTCGCTTCTCGGTGCGCGCGTTCCCGCGTTCGCGCGCGTGCCAAAACCAGACGAAACGAGATCGCGACCAATTGTTCAACGGACGGCTCAACTTTCGTGCCAAGCTTCGATAAAGTTTCGCGGACCGAAAAACGTCGCGGGTGCCAAATCGCCGATGCGAGCGGCGAGCGACGAGACGTCTCCGCCGATTTCTCGCCTGCCCGACGATCCCCTGCTGGACTCTCCTCTACTTCGAGAGACTCAGGGGGTCCCCGCTCGAGACGCCTCGGGACCGTCTCGTCGCAGCGTAGAACGACGAGCGTCGCGAGAAATTCATTCGGAAGCGCTCGTCGAATCGCTTACGTACGAAATGTCTTTCTTCCTTTCTTTCCTCTCGTAGGTACCGAGTCGAGTGTGTTCGCAGCATCGCTTTCAGGAGCTTTTCGACGGTGTTCTCCGAGTCGATGCCCGAATCTGGGACAAGCAATAAACGTTGGGGCGTTCGCGCGTTCGTGCGTTCAACGTACTTTCCGAATCGCCGTGCTCTCGTTATCAATTGGTAGAACGCGCGAGTCGTAGGGTCGAACAACGACAAGTTCGAGTTGCCTAGCGTGGCCACGCGATCGAGGTCCTCAGATCTCTCGCTCTTTCTCTCTCGAGGGAGTGAGAGAGAGATCGCTTATCGTCTTCCGCGGTCGGATTCGGGAGGATTCAAGTGCCAAAATTGACGAATTTCGGATTGTCGCGGGACGATTGAAACGGAAGAGCTCTAGGACATTTCGTACGCGATCGGAATAGCAATTCCGATCGTACGTAAAAACTAAAAACGCCTCGTTGGGCGCTAGGGAGACAGGGATTACGATAGAAACCAAGTTACGAGATAGCACTCGGAAGAGAACGCCTCGCGTTATCCAGCGAAGATAACGAGTCGATTCGCTTCCGTCTACGAAAACGAAAACGAAAACGCGCACGCGCGCTCGCTTCCTCCCATTTGCGAGACCCCAGTTCTCCCCAACCGTCCCCTCTACCCAGCACTCCGAAACCGATTTCCTCGTCTCACCTTTCGTTCTTACATTCTGTCGCGTTCCTTCTCGTTGCGCGCCACCTTCGCGCGGTTCTCGCGCGTAAAACCAAGCGATGCGCGCCCTCCTCCGATCGACGTCTCTCCGCCACGTTTGCAAACGATTCGCATATCTTGTTGCATATCAAGTTTTCGTAGAAATGGCGGCTGCTGCGACTGAACCCGGAAAACGGGCCTTTCTTCGATTTGAAAGTTCGGATTGATCGAACAACGATTCATCGTTAGAACGGAATCCCAGATCTCGCGCCATTTCTAATACGCTCCGGCGAGTCCCGACATATCTGAACCGCGAACGCTGCTCGGAACGATCGAAACGTCTCCGCTCCTCGGATCACCGAAATCGGAACAACGAGTTGTCGACGATACCGAAAGCCGAGGATAAATTCGTGACGCAAACGTTGCAGGCAAGTTCCCAAAGTCGACGGCGCGGAGAGACGTCGGTCGATCGGATGGCTGGATCGCGGCCGTTCCACAATCGGTTCCGTGCTTCCGGTTCAGTCTTCGAGGAATCGTCAAGGACCCGTTTCCCATTCACCTTCCTCGTCTACGAGATAGATGTCTTTCTTTTTCTGTAATTTCCTCGGCCGATAACGACTTACTTGCGTTGAAAAGCCTTTACGAAAACAGGGTCATAAATACTTACGTGTAATACGAGTATTTTAAATTTTTATCGCGGTTAACGAGAAAAAAAAAGTAAAAAGTGTAAAGTAAAAAAAAATGCAGGTGAATAGGCGAGCGAACAAAAAGAAATGGCGAACAAAGCCATGCGTAGTGTGCAATGTAAACGGTGAACAAAAAAGGTTAAGGGAAAAATGCGAATAAACATTTTTACAAAAAAGAGGTAAAAGAGTAAAGGAGAGAGAGAGAGAGAGAGAGTGTGTGTGTGTGTGTGTGTGAGTGAATGAGTGAGTCAGAGAGAGGGAGGGAGAACGTCGCAACTGCACCTGCGAGAGTGCTTTGTCGGAGAAGAAAGCAAAGCACCGCACTTTATGACGCGTTGCTACGCCAATGTATGTATAATATTGTATGTATATGTGCGCAAAAGGCTGCCATACACTGTACATCGTATGAGCGAACATGATTACGCGGGGTTCGCGAGCATAAGGAATTAAGGTGAGCAGTCGTTTTCGATCGCGGCATCGACGCGAACGCGAACGCGAACGCGAACGTGATCGCCGATCGTCGCGAGGGGATAAACCATCGATGAAACACGCGTTTTCAAAGCATCGTCGCGCGCTCGATCGTGGTTCGCCGCGATCTGCGCGAATCTTTTCGTTCGGTATCTCGACAGCCGGGAATATTTTATTCCACCGTTGATCCAATTTTCACGAGTCGGGTATTTTTAGCATCGAGGTCGATCGATCGCTTCTTTCGCCGGAGACCTAAATTCGAGACCCGTCACAATTTACACACGGTGGGTAGAGGTTATTAATCGCTTTTTAATTTGCTCGCGCAACGACCAGTCACGGCGCCTGTGTCTGCTGGCGGGAGAGAGGGGCGCGAGGGTTTCGGGGCGATGCTCGCGAGCTTCGTTTCGACCGCCGCCGTATACGTTGGACAATCCATGGTTCGATCGTTTCGAATCCCGTGCAATCCGTTTCTATTCTTCCAAGAAATTAGCTTCCATCGACCTAGACGCAGACGAACGACGAATCGCCGTACTCTCGAATTAAACGGTTGCTCTCGTATTCGCGTAGAAACTTGGAAAGTAAGTGCCTAACGATCGATCTTACGGAACTGCCGAACCGCGGCAATTAACACTAGCACTATGGTTCCAAGTATACCGGAAAGATCGTCGATCGAAAGGGGTTGTCCGATAATCAAACTCTACGAGGAAAAGTAAGATACTTTGCAACTACCGCCATGGAAATTACACAGAGGGAGGAGATCTTAGATCGGTACGGTCGGAAAGCGCCAAACAACGTTTCTTCTTCGAAAAACGTAGCCAATGGAAAGCCGTCTTCGAATTCCTTCGAAGCTCTCGTAAAATCGCTACGCGCGTTGTGCGCTATGCAGGAGATAATATTCCCTGCGGTTTCTCCGCTGAATCGTCGAGCGCGTGTTCGCTGATGTCGCAAATTCCCCCATCCGAATGCCGATGTCGGATTGCGAACGGATTCACTTTCGATCGCGCAGCTTCCATATCTCTGCGACACCTATCAACATCCGTGCGACAAATCGAGAAATTGCCTCGCGATCGATCGGCGGACCATATTATTCCAGGGTAACGCGTTTTCTATAAAAAAGAAAGGGGGAGACGAACCGCGTACCCTTCCGAGACAAATACGTAAGTAAGGAGCGGACTGGCTGATCGTGACGATAATAACGATGATGATGATGATGATGATAATGATGATGACGATGGTGATGCTGGTATTAATAAAGAAAGAGATACGAGCACTCCCTTTCTTGCGAGTCGAAGGATGAAACGAGCAAGCATGGGTGGCTAAATATTGAAGAGGGGGCAGCTGTTACGAGACACGACAGCGCATACGGTGCCAAGCGGTTTGCGGCGTCGCGTTCGCCTCGTCCCCTCCCGCCATGCCGATCGTCGACAATCTTTACCGCGTCAACGAACGCTTTTCTCACGGAACGTGAACGCAACAGGAAGAGATCGACGGAACGAGAAGAATATCGAACGAGCGAGAGACGAAAGATAGATTCGGCAGGAAGGAAAACGACGCGACGCGGCGCTGTACATACGCGTATACATATGCATATATGTATCTATAAATATATATATATATATATATATATATATATATATATATATATACATATACATGTATATAGGCTTACGTGTATATATAAATGATATACAATTGCCGTAAGAGTATGTGACGTATAATTTATATAGCTGTATTGTACGTCATCGGTACGTGGTAGGCGAGGCTTGCGAGTGTTTGCATGCGATCGTCTCAGCTGGCGTGAGAATGCTTTAAAAGTAGAAACTGCGCGAGTGAGAGAGATACTGTAAGAAGAAAACACGGAACAGGAAGATACCGAGATGTATTATATATACGAGTAGATAGATACGGAAAGAGGGAGAGAGAGAGAGAGAATTATATACCATGTAGTCGACGTTACACATATCTTTCGGTACGCGAGTTGTTTTTGGGAGGACATCGCCATGGGGCGCGCGCAATCAGCGACGATCTCGTTCGCATCGAGACCGTTCCGGATGTCACCGATCGACGCGATCGCTCCGGACCACGCGCGGTCGCGGTAACAGGCGAGGTACGTAGACCAGTCAACGACGCACGCAGGCCGGCAACCCCTGGTCCAAAGTCAGTCTACATATCAGACTCTAGAATTAGCACCAGTTCCCCTCGCGTTCCCATCTTTTTATCTCGATCAACCCGGGCCGATTCCGCCCCGCGATCGTTTCGAATCGTTCGGTCTCTCCCCCCTCGTTCGAGTCACCGAACGGAACGAATCTCTTTCCGCGCGTTCTCGCGTCGTCGCGCGTCTCTCTTTTTCCTTCGAACGATCGAGTTTATCGTTCTGGACGAATCTATCGTCGCACATCTACGCATCATTTTACGCGACCATCTCGTTCCAACGACCTTGTCGTTGCAGATTAGTTTATCCTCGCGGATAAATTTATCGTCGAGACGAATCGTCGTGACGGCTGTCGACCCGAGATCCCCGAATCTAGCCCCCTTCTCCTAGAACTAGACTATTCGTAACGCCAGTTACCGCAGCTAACGCTACTATTTACCGCTACCCACCGCAACTATAATCGCCGTTAATGCTGCGCTATCTGCATCGCCCCGTTATCCGATTGCCGTACAGCCGTGCCGTGGTCGGATTGCTCCTCGATCGACCGTCGCGTCGCCTCGCCTAGTCTCGCAGTGGTTCGGCAACCACGAGGATCCAATCGAATTGATCGGAACCGTTTTCACCGAGAATAACAAGAAGCCGAACTCTTTCGAAAGGACATTTCGCCTTCATTCTTGGCCGTAATCCTCGTCGCCATCGTCGATCGCGCTGCAAGCAAGTTTCAACACCAAGCACGATTAATAACGAACAAAGGCTCTCCTAATCGAACTTTTACTTCGCGCGATACGATCGTTGTTGTAATATTTTTCATTACCCTGTTAATTATCGAGGTGATATCGTATCGGTAACGATCATCGGACGAACCTGTTCCAACTCCGTGGAAGTCTCGAATCGCGTGCTGCGATAGCACGCGAGTAGATAGCTTTTATGCGGATCGCAACGCGCGTTCGAAGTCGAGGAGAAATTTGAGCGGAAGAATCGATTGGTACGACCGTCGTTGCAATTTCCATCCGGCGGCGCGAGCTCGAGAGCAATCTCGCGTTGCATTTAAACGTCGTTGCGGAGACTCGGTAGGCGTAAATATCTGAGAAACGGGAAAACTTTTCTTCGAAAAGTTCTCTTCGATGAGCCTCGGCTGCTCGAAAAGTTTGCCCTCCTTCTCGCTACGAGGAATCTTTCGAAGGAACGTTCTCGGCACCGTCGTCTCCGCGCGCGTACAGACTCCTCACGTCCGTGCGATTTTTCAGTTTCGTGTCGAGGGACGGCGACGTTCGATCCGTTTTTCCCGTCGTCAACGCGTCGACACACGCGCGCGCAAACACACAAGAACCACACACACACACGCACGCACGCACACACACAGGCACGGCCATTTCGTTCCCTGTAGAGAAGAGAACAGTCGACGATCGAGGATCGAACTCGGCGCTACCGATTCTTGCGCTACATCGGCGTATCCAGCTATCGCGTTCGGTTGACGACGGACAGACTCGGGCGAACCGCTTAACGCGTACTCGAGGAACATGCGCGTAATGATAAATTGCGCCGCGTCGCGTTCGCACGCAACAGCACACGACCAGAAATAAAAAATAAAAGAACAAAAAACAATGTAATTTTATCGTCAGTGTTACTTGAATGTTAGCTAAAGCTATCGTACGACGATTATTCGTTCCGACAGATATAATAATTACGGAATATATAATACACGTATTATAGCGAGTACATATAATATGTATATTATGTATCGTATAGAGGGATATATAGCCCGAACAGTTATCCACGACCAAAAAGTGCCGAAACTTTGGCGAGAAACGTTGAGAAAGGTTGAGAAATGTCAAGAAAATCTGAACGACTCGCATCGTTCTCGAGACTTGAGATATCATCCGACGCGCACGATCGAGAAATAGTCGAATAAACGCGGTCGTGCGTGCTCGGCGACGCGAGGTACAACCGCGTACGTACACGGTATTGCCTGCCTACAATCGCGTTCCTTCGCCGGAGACTACCGCGTAACGAGAGCAGATCCGATTTCGTGATCCTACCGATCGGGTTTGCTCTCGACCCCTTTCGGTCGCCGATATTCACCCGATATTATTACAGAGAGGCGATCGTAACGAGGTCGATAAAGAGCGATTATAGGTAGGGAATAGTGTACATGTACAACGTGTCCCGGGATTTTATCGCCTCTCATCGCATCGCTTCGCCTCAGCTCGCCTCCCCTCGCCTCGCCTCGCCTCGCCCGCGTCGCCTTCATCTCGCCGCGTATGCAAAGAAAAATTAGAAAACAAGTACGCAAACACGGGCTCATCGGTGTTCTACCAGAAAATCACCAGGCTACGTGTACATTGCTATGTCTACCTTTAAAGTCCAATTAAAGATTAACGCAGCTCGATTAACACGATCCCACAAATTTATTTGAAACTACGTCTTCCGTTGACTAGTCGAGAAGGGTTGGAATACTTCCAAAGGTCTGCAATCTGGCCAAAGATCGATTAATTTACATACAAAGAATTAGCCGACACTGCTCGACGCGGATACCGACGAAGAAGACCAGCGGAGTCTTCGTCTGCTCGAGGTTTTCTTATTTCGGCGAGAGAGGATCGTGCGCGAAAAGTCCCGATACGTTTGCGACACCGTGTACGCAAAGAAGGCGGTAGGCGTGTCCGATTGGGGCTCTTCGCGAGCGAGAACGTCCTTCTTCGTAGTTCGTCAGCCTCGTCGAGAGCAAAACCCGTGGAAGAGAGGATGCAGATCCACAAAATGTCCGTTCGCGGATCACTCTATTTTGGTTCTTGAAAAGCGTGTTTCGTTGTTGTCGTTGACCGTTGCTTCCTTCTTCGCGCGCCGACAACGGCTCTAGCGAAGGTATCTAGTCCGATACCTATGACACAGGAACAAGGAATCAGACAAAGGTCTCTTTTATTTCTAATCGCTGTTAAAACAGTCGAGTAGCTGCACCTCTATTTGAACTCCGAAAAAGAAGAGCGAGCGAGGGAGCGTGAGAGAAAGAGAGAGTGGGAGTGCGTGTTTGCGCGCGTGTGTGCTTGTGTGTGCGTGTGTGTGTGTGAGAGAGAGAGAGAGAGAGAGAGAGGGGGGGGGGAGAGTGAGCGAGCGAGCGAGCGAGAGGGATCGCGGATTTTACCACCGCTCGAATAGAGATTTAATGTTTGTAAGGGCAATAACGATTGTAAATTTTTCAAGTACACTTGTATTTGAATGTGTAAGTTGCATAAAAAAGACAGATTTTTTAGGTATTGCACTATAATATTTATTATTGTAAGGTAAACGAGAGACAGGGTCGCGATTCGCCGCGCTCGCGAATACCTCGCGCTCGCGCTAACCCTGACGTTTTCGGCCTCGATCGCGTGCGATCCAGCAAAAAGATCGAACACTGACGGGATCGACGGCAAACCGGGATCCTCGAGTCGCCAGTTTTCGCGATACGTTTTCATTTCTTCTCCCATCCTCGAGAGCACGCGCGAAAGGTAATAAGAAAACGACAAAATAAACGTAAGATTCTCTATTCTCAGCGATCGACGCCCCGAGTCGCAAGCGCGGCCGCTTCGCGGCGATCATTGATTAATATTAATTGATAAACAGGCAAATCGAACGCATTGTTCTTTCCAATAAAAGAGAAAGCAAGATTTTTAGTGTTTACACTACAATTGATAAACGATTCTATTATTACATAATATATTATATTAATAACAATATTATTACTGTAATGTTTGTTTTTGGTTATTAAAGTGTGTATATAGCAATATATTGTAGAAATGGTCTCACTTATCGAATCGCCCGCGCCACCCAACCGTTCCTCCTACAATTTCACTTGGACTCGTTTCAAAGTTACTGCGACACGATTCACGTTTATTGTTGCGGACACCGAGGAAACCAAATGCCCGTTAACCCTCGAGAAAACGCCATCATGGAACGTTCCACGACATCTGCCAATTTAGAGGTTCGACAAATATTTTTCAAAGTACGCGCAGAGAATAAGAGGAGAATGCTACGAGAGCATTTGCAATCAATGTTAATCCGATCAATTCTAAACATTTATGTGCGCTCGATTCGCGGTTCGTTGTGCCCTGATTTTCCTACAGTTAACATTTCCATACGACCGTGCCATTCTACGCGCGCGACGATTGCAGCACCTCTCGTGGAGGAACAACGAAGCTCCTTTCAGTATCCGTACAGCGCCAATTTGACTAGCGGCAAAACGACCAAACCGTTGGCCCAATTACCACCGACAGTCGACAGTTTCGGCCAACAGTTTCAACGTTTTGCCACTGCACCTTTTGGCGCTGGACGGACCTCTGTTTTCTCGAAGAAAGAAACAAAGAGAGCCCTGCGACTCAAAGTCGCCTGAAAATATTCATTTTGGCAAAATTAAAGCATAGAAAACTAATCCGAGGGTACGGAACTACTAGGTACAGAATTAACTGATTTTATTTTAAGATGTTATCGTTTCATTTTCCTGCGAGATATCGACGCAACCGATTTTTTCAAACGGTTGCACGGTGCTCCGTGCCTTTGGTTTATGCGTTTTATGCCACAACTTTCACCTAATTTCATGCTTTTAAACTGTATCGTACGTATTCGAGCGACGACGAGACGCCTCTCGTGGAGAAAGATTAAAGCTTGGTTCGGTGTCCGTATAGCGCCAATTTGTGTAGCGTCAAAGTACTCAGAATGTCAACCGAATTACCGACGGTCGATTTTGGCCAACAGTTTCAGCGTTTTGCCACTGCCCCGATTCTTCTACAAAAGTTTATTACTCTCGAATAATCTGAAACTGCTTAAACTTTCCCGTGTTATATTGTGCACGACTAATATTTCGACGTATGTATTTGGGGGTGGGGGGGGGGGGGGGGCGCGTTTCTTCATTGTTCAGCACTCGATCCGATTGCAATTGAGTGTTCCGCGCCAAATCACTCAACTACGATAGTAATATGCATAATTTTCACGACTTATTCGACAAACATCCTATAATAAAATACAAATTTCTCTCTCGTAGATAATTACCGAAAATATCGATAATATATTTGAATCGCAACAAAAGACTCTCTACAGCGAATTTTCTTTCGAATAAACGCGCAATGATTTATTCAGTTGAAGCCACGTGATCGCACGTGCTCCTGCGTCTGTCTTTATCGGACACCTTGTTTTCGATTTATCTACAAGGTTGAACAAATTAAGTGTACGATAGATCGGTGCATTGTACCGTCTGCTACGCAGTACAGTCGTCAAAGAGTCTCGCGTTTCTCGCCGTTATAATTTTTCTTCGTTTCCAACGTTTTATTAGACATCGTAACATCATTTTTCAATCGAAGCCCACATTGGAAGTCACCCCCCACCCTTAACACTTCGGTCTATCTCCTTTCATCGCAGCCGCAGCGCAGTTCTCGCGGCAGTGGCAGTGTGCAGTATCTTCTGTCTTCTGCTGTCTAGTCGACGTAACGCATCGGGAAAATCGTTCAGCAAAATGTATTCGAAAACTATCGGAGACCGACAAGCTACTCAGGAACATGTGTTGGCTGTTTCGAGGGACTTTATCGCGCAGCCTCGACTAAGTAAGTCAGCAAATTTGTTTTCTCAAACACTGTAAATGTGAATTCACAAAGAAGAAACACTCGAGGTAAACTGGGCGTAGCAGCGGATCGATTTCCAACTGGTCAGCTGATCCCAAACTGTTGGCTCCTACAATCGTTTTGCGGATAATTCGAAAAAATTATCGTAACGCGTACAATCCTTCCAAATCATTCCTCATTTTCAGCTTGGAGAAGCTGTTTGCAAGCGTAGATTGTTTCTTCGAGGAAATACTCGTTCGACTAGATTATCATGTGACTGGAGACCCAGACACTGACATTACGAGTTTCAACAGATTTATCGTAGCAAGCTTTATAGACCTGGTCGAGAGTAAACGATTAGTTTCTCAGTTGAAATTGTGAATCGTCCTCGCGCTAATGTTTTCGTTGTTGTCTGAAATTTCTCTTTATTCTTGCAGCATACAAAACTGTGTCGGGCGTAAATGGACCCCTTGTCATATTGGATGAAGTCAAGTTCCCAAAATTCGCGGAAATTGTCCAATTGAAGCTGGCCGATGGATCCATGAGATCCGGACAAGTTTTAGAAGTATCCGGCTCGAAAGCGGTGGTTCAGGTATTCGAAGGCACTTCTGGTATCGATGCGAAAAACACGCATTGTGAATTTACCGGGGACATTCTTCGAACACCCGTGTCCGAGGATATGTTGGGTCGCGTTTTCAACGGATCTGGGAAACCGATCGACAAAGGACCGCCAATTCTAGCCGAAGACTTCTTAGACATCGATGGTCAACCGATCAATCCATGGTCCCGTATTTATCCCGAAGAAATGATTCAGACCGGTATCTCGGCCATCGATGTTATGAATTCTATTGCCCGTGGTCAGAAGATACCTATATTCTCGGCAGCTGGATTACCCCACAACGAGGTAATTTTTATAAGACGATACGTACTCGGGTCTAATAGCCGTATCCATTTTATAATCTCGCGTTATACAATTGTCTCCAGATCGCTGCACAAATTTGTCGCCAAGCTGGTCTCGTCAAGGTTCCTGGAAAGTCGGTTTTAGATTCTCACGAGGACAACTTTGCCATTGTATTCGCAGCTATGGGTGTAAATATGGAAACTGCCCGTTTCTTCAAACAAGATTTCGAAGAAAACGGTTCTATGGAAAATGTCTGCCTCTTCTTGAACTTGGCCAACGATCCTACCATCGAAAGAATTATTACTCCACGCCTTGCTCTGACTGCAGCCGAATTCTTAGCTTACCAATGCGAGAAACACGTTCTAGTTATACTCACCGATATGTCGTCTTACGCCGAGGCTCTCCGCGAAGTATCAGCCGCTCGTGAAGAAGTACCGGGTCGGCGTGGTTTCCCCGGCTATATGTACACCGATCTAGCCACCCTTTACGAACGGGCTGGCCGAGTAGAAGGCCGTAACGGTTCCATCACGCAAATACCAATTTTGACTATGCCGAACGACGATATCACTCACCCCATTCCCGATTTAACCGGATACATTACCGAGGGACAAATTTACGTTGATCGTCAGCTTCACAATAGACAAATTTATCCACCCGTAAACGTACTACCGTCTCTATCTCGTTTAATGAAGTCTGCTATTGGCGAAGGCATGACCAGGAAAGATCACTCCGACGTATCCAACCAACTGGTTCGTGACTCGTTATACTTTCGTATACTTTTGAAACCTTCGGATATCATAGATTTACCAATTAATTGTTTTTGTTCCAGTATGCGTGCTACGCTATTGGAAAAGATGTTCAAGCTATGAAAGCTGTTGTCGGTGAAGAAGCTTTGACACCCGACGATTTGTTGTATTTGGAATTCCTGTCCAAATTCGAGAAGAACTTCATTTCTCAGGGCAGTTATGAGAATCGTACAGTTTTCGAATCGCTGGACATTGGTTGGCAATTGCTGCGTATCTTCCCCAAAGAGATGCTCAAGCGAATCCCTGCCACTACCCTCGCCGAATTTTATCCAAGGGATTCCCGCCATTAATTTTTTGTCTTGTAACTAAATTTTCATCTTCCTGAAAAAAAACTCCACGAAGAATGGAAAACTAAAAGAACATAAACGAGTCCTGCGCCTAATAGCAAGAGCAATGGGATTTTGTGTCAACAGAAATCCCCAAGAATTGTCGTTAACCGAATTGTAAGTTAATTAAACGAAACAATCGAATGAATTTATTTTCGAAAGTTTGTAAATTATGAGATTCGACAATAATTCTAAATCGTATGCTGGTCAAAATATTGTTCACACAAAACAAGTATGTAAAGGTCAGGACTATGTTATACCGTTGAACGTTAATTCAATAGCGGCATTGTAATTTTAATTGTAATGTTTTCTGACGTATTCAAATGTTCGCTTACAAAAAGTGATTGTGTAAAGTGTAATATATTACTCAGTATTAACATAGAAAGAAAAGGAAAAAAAAGAAAGAGATTGCGAGATCATATCACTTTTTTGTCCTACATTCCAATAGATTTTTTTTCATGAACTCGAAAAATAGAAAACAGTGTTTCGTTCGATGCTAGATGCAAACGTTTAAAATTGTACCGATAAACAAGATTTTTAAACCGTATTCTCTAAACAAACAAACACTCCTGTTGCTTTCATGTTTTATATAGAATAGTATTCTTGTTTCAAAATAAAAATACATATATATATATATATATATATATAGGTTAAATATGCATGGTTTTGTTGATGATACCGATATAAAATTAACAGCCCAAAATGTAGATACGCTGACCACGATACGGATACTCGGAGAGTATACTCAATGAACGAAAGTTAAGCATGGACAAAGTATTGTATACACATAATATGTTCGAACATGTTCCATTTGCATTTCATTGTTTTACAAGAGCAGGGGAGTAGTCTGGATGAAATCGAAACAACATGCATAGATTATAAATATCATGAAAACTACATATCCTCGTTCTGTGCAAGACTTCATGTTTTATTATATGTATATGCTTATGATTCTCTGGAATTATATCCATCAGAAAATTTAAACGTTAACATTTATCATTTAGTTGTCAAGTTCTCGCTGTTAATTGTTGTACCGCCAATTGGACACGAAGTTCGATGCATGCATCCTTTTCTTCTATGATGCTACGAATCAAGGTGGTCATCTTTTTCTGAAATCAAACGACACGGAGATACAAAGATCGATCGAAAAATCATTTGCACAAATAAGTGCACTTGCAACACGAATACCTCCAGTAACTGATTTTCTTTCACCAATTGAATCATGGCTGTCCATTCAGCTTCATTCGGCGAATGTACTTTTCCTGGTTTCTCTGATTTTTTCCTCTCCGGACCTCTCTCTGATAACATTTCCGTCAGTCGTTTAATTTCATTTCTTTCTTGATTTATCCGTGACTTTAGTAACGCCTGCATATTTAATAATTCTTCGTAGATTAAGCTCTCCCTCAGCTTGTCTATAACGTTTTCCGGTTCGGGTTCCACTGTCGAAGCTGAAACGAAACTTTCGATTGCAGCAGAATGGTATGTGTTGCGGTGAAAATATTCTAAAGGTTCATCCTTACCGTTTTCATTTGTCCTGACAACTGCAGCACCGTCTTGCTCGCTAGATTGCAACGCAAGCGTAGATGGCTCGGTAGCAGAATCGACGATATCGTTATCGTTGGTCTGACTACTTCGCTCGTTCTGATTACTATTTATGCTTACTGATTCTTTACCGTCTTCCGAGGTATAAACTTTGTTAATCCTCTTTAACGTCGAGGCAGACGTCGTTTGAGCTTCAGATTTCACTTGTACCGCATCTTCTTCCTCGACTTTACTTTTCTGCACATTCGATTCGACTACTGTATTTTCATCGTTTGTCTTTACTTCCTCGTCTAGGCTTTTTTGCGTGGCACCTTCCATTTTTTGAACCGTTTTATATTTTCTCTGAGGAGGGGAAAGAATATCGTTGATCCATGATATTTACACGCGTTTCTAAGCTTAATTTCTCATAGAATCATACCTTTAATTGTGTTATCACCCGTTGTACCTCCCACAGTTGTTCCTCGCGGGACTTGGTAACAAAGCCGGCATTCATTTGCATATGTATTTGCGATAGTAACGATTCTTGCTTGGATAGTTCGGCAGCGATTGTTTCCACGGTATCTGGCAGATTGACACTGCCAGACGAGAGCGGTGGAACATACTTTGTCAATAGTACATTTGGAAATAGAGCTTTGCAATGAAATAACAGAGCTAGTAACAATCTATGACTCATTTGTAAAACTGGACTTAATGTCATCGAGATGGTTTGAGCATTCATTTTCGTCGTTTTCTCCTGAAACCAAGTTTTCCGTTGGAGACGAATACAAGCGTGTCCGCCGCGAGTGTCTACGAAATTTGGTATGACTTTGTTCAACGTACTCGCGCCGTGACATGATCCAAATGCAATATGACCCATGCAAGAAGAACCTTATTGCATTCTGGAAGTTGTTGAGTGAGCTGTATCAACTGCCCTTCCCTTTGTGCAAGATCTTTAGTGGATGCTGCTTGTTCAAACCTGGTTATCGTCTCGCTGTTTTCCAATACCGGCTCTGGTAACTCTCTAGAACAAAACCATACTCCAATAACAATTCTTTAGATACTAATCGCCAAACCATACACCGTTAAATTCGTTCTATAATGCGAACCTCAGAAACAATATCAACAAGCTGGTTGCCACTGTTGGTTCGAATTCCGATATATTCACGTGCTCTCTGTTGTTGTACAACTTCTTCAAATACTGAACTTTCGACTTCACTCCCGGAACTTTGTACAGAGCCTCTACACTCATACCATTTTCTTCTACGAAATCGATGCAATCTCTTACAACCAACGGAAGCTCAACACCGTCGTGGCAACGACTTCTTTCCACCGCTAAATGCAAGCTAACGCCGAATACCGGTTGCGCTTCTAAATGAACAATTTGAAAATTAAAACAGAAATATTAGCACAACGGATAGAAGAAAACATTTTCTAATCAAAGCAGTATATCCTCTACCTCCAATGTCCAAACAATCCTCTCCAGCATGCTTTCCCTTCTTCCGGTCCTTCAATTTCTGTTTAGCCTTGTCCTTCTCCTTCTCCTTACGCTTCTCTTTATCTACATCTTTCTCGTCCTTGTCCTTCTTCTTTTTGTCTTTCTCTTTCTCCGCATCCTTTTCTTTAGTCTCTTTTTCTCTGGATTTCTCTCGTTTCTCTTTCTTTGAAGGAAATTTAAAAGCCTTGGTCTTTTTCGACTTGGACGGACTTCTACAAGGCGGATGTCATATTAACTCAAGGATGCGCCGTTGCAATAACAAAGACATTTTTATTCGTGATATATTATTCATCCTCATTTTGCAAATAGATTACAACAACTTTTATAATGAAATACACATTCACTATTGTAATCAGAACTAGAACAATTAACAAGATCAAGTCGTAAATATTTGCTATAAGCTTGTTTCCCATTTGAAAATAGTTAACTTTGAGTTATGTACTAACTGTACGTACAAAACGACGCGAATCAATACACCTAATTTTAGATCGGTGTGAAGCTTAATTAACACAACAGTGCCAACAATATGTGAAAATTAAAGATTATTATACCACGGATAAGCGAGATTGACGAGCGCTTCCATGTCACGAATTAATCAACATGTTTTCCAAGAACGAAGGAAACGTTTGAATGACCTTAATATTGAAACGCTGATGATTATGAATGACTTGTAACGCAAAATTAATCGGTAAAATGTTCTAATACATGTGTTCTAAAACGTTTTAAATACATAAATAGTTCTATAAAATCATATTACTTTGTTTCTTGATCCTCGTCGGGAGAACTTTCACCCTCTAACGTGGCATATCCTCGATCTTTACGATCTTTTTTCTCTTTTCGTTTACCGCCAAGAAGTTCTTTCTTAGAATGTTTCTCGTGTCCACCTTCGTCGCTAACTAAAAATATATGTATACATACACGCAGCAATCAATACAAATTACTATAAATTAAGTGGCATATTGTTAGTACGCGTTGACCAAGTAGAAATTACAACAAAAGGGGGATGGTCACGGTCACAACATTCATTGACAGGGATGACAGGTGTACGTATAACCTCTTATCTTACAAATCTGTAATCGAAGGGAGCTACTAATTTGACGAATAACAATACGTACAATCGCTTTCGTTACTTTTCTTAGCGGATTCCGATGCGTACAGTCCCGGAAACTCTTTTTCTACGTCGGGGCTTTCGAAATCCATTCTCTCGTTTCGTCCGAAAAATGCATTTGCCGACTTCAAAGTCAAACTATCGATTATTATGTTTCGAGTTTCCTATCTCGACTCTTCGTAACAGTTCACACGCTTGTACGTATAGATGATGCATGCATGCATATAGATGTCTGGATGGCGCACGCAAAGTATTCATACATGATCGCTCCAGCGCAAGATCGATTGTTTTTTAGCCCGCGAAATTTCTATAATATGTAATTCAACTTTCTTTTCAAGGGAGTTTCTGAGAACGAGACCAACGGTTACATGACCACATTCCGTACATCTGAACGAAGCCATGGTTTGAAAACATAACCGTCGGCTTCTTTGCTCGCCATGTATGTAAAGAATGCTTCTTTGAACAACGTATCTGGAAATTTTCCATAATCCATCGTGTTCCACATCGATCGTGCATACAAGACACGATCTTTGCGAACTTGACTATAGAATATTGCCTTCTTCTTTATAATCTGTGAAAGAATCAAACGATCCTTGGAATAAAAATATCAATCTGGTCCGTAGAAAAAACAAACTTGTTTTTTTATCCTGTCGGCATCGTCGAAAGTCAATTTTCTGAGTTGTACTTTGGTCATGCCTATCGACGGTGGTTCAATTCTAGACACGTTTCCGACGTCCAGGGAATTCCACATCGCGATACTCTTTCGCACCGAATCATCTTAAAGGATATATTGAAATTAAGAGAACGTGCCAGTTATAAGCAACGAGAACGAAAAATACCGCGTATCTACCTCGATCCGCATTACTAAGGGCAATCCCTTTCCTGTACATCAACCAGTATCTCAACTGCGGCAACAGGAAACATTTTGGCAATTTTGCAAATAGGAATCCCTCCGTTGCCAGTTTGCTTAATTCATTCTGGTCGTTAAATTCTTTATGCGTTATTGCGTTCGTTGATAAAATTGCAGAATATAAAAACAGAAACCCCAAAAAAAGAATTTACCTTTATCAAAGCCGTAAGATGAGAATCGTAAGACATTTCTGAGTCTTCCTTGTCAGCTGCCACCTCTGCAAGCTTCTCTTTCGAGTAGGAACTTGCATGTTGCAAATGAGAATCCGTTTTAGTTGTTTTAGATAGTTTGGATCGAGTTCTCGGAAGATTTTGAGAATTTGTGGGTTCTACGACTCTTCGTATCTCAGTTTTTTCTCTAAGATCGCGAATTTCTTTTTGTTCAGGCATTTTAGGAGAATGTTTAATATTTTGCATAGTTTCTTCACTTTTGTCAGATTTGGATCGCAGCTTTGACCTCTTCTCTGTGTTATCCTTACTTATTTGTCCATTCGTACTATTGGATCTCCTTCGTTGTTTGGACATTCTACCGTTGCTCTTCTCTTCTACACCTTCATCTTCCGAAACGCTACTCGAGTTACAAGTCTTGTCGCAACTATGAGTACCATGCGAGTCGTATACTTTGTCGGGCACATGAATTTGTCTGTATGCTTTTTCAGTAGCCATTTTCCTTTTATAATCTTCGGCACGTTGCAGCTCTTCTGGTTTAGGCAACGGACCGGGAGGAATATTTACGGGTGACCAATGTCTATGTAGACAAACGCATGGTATTTCTTCTACGCTCGGCTCGGGTGTTTGAATAGGCGTAGCCATATGAACGCCGCCAACTATCGGTTTCGGTGGTTCTTCGGTGTAATTTTCAACAACACCAGTTATGCTGTATTTAATGTCGTCTATGTATTCGTCTTCTCTTGGAATTCTTTTTACCCCGGATATCATTAACTTTGTGTCTGCGACCACCGGTTTCGAAGTATTCTCGATATTTACAAATGGCTGCTTTTTCAAGGATTTCAATTTTTCTCGGCGTTCCTTCCACTTTATCTTTTCCTCTTTATTCTCAAGTATTTTTCTTTCGTACTTACATTCGCAGACTGGTCTTTTGACCACAAGTCCTGCACGGGGTGGTCCGCATCCAATTCGATTAAATTTTCTGCATTTCAACCAACAAGGCATCGAGTCTCTGCATCGCGTATAATAATCGATCAATCCTGTATCCTTGAGCGCCAATTCCCATCGTTCTTTCGGTGATTTGCTTTTTACTAATTCTTGTCTGTGCTTTTCAAGTTCTTCAATTCCACTCTCTACCTTTCCGTCTCGACCATCTGTTTGTATACTATACGCGTCTACAGATTCATTGCATCCGCAAGGTTCATTCTGCTTGAACGTCTTCGATGCGGAGATCTTAGGTACGCCGAAGCGTTCCAGGTATTTTAAATTTTCGTCGGTACGTTTAGAGAGGCACATGTCGTATGGAGATTTATAGAGATCGTATTCAGGTACATATTCGTCGCTTCTACGGGGACTCAAAGGTGGAGTGTGATAAATAACACCTTCAATCACCTGCAGCTTTTTGTCCTCTTCGTCTTTCTTCTTCTTTAATAGTTTACCATCGATGTGATCCGTATCATCTTTCTTACCACGTACTAAGCCTCCTATGTTGTACATCAGTACTTTCTTTCTTGCTCGATTCTCACGACAAACGCATGGTTTGCCTCCTGTTCGTACTTGTATCGTTTCTGGAGGATAATCCGGTTCGCAAAGATAAACTAAAGTCTTCTTCGTTGGCAATTGTTGTTCCGACTTTGTTCTCCAACCACAAGGTCCCTTACTCGGTAGTTGCACAGCTGTATCTTCGACCGCCGTCGTAAAGTCATCCTCGGTATCCAAGTGTCCATATTCGTGTGCACACTTTGTTTGCAGCTCTTCCGGAAGATCGACTGGTTTAACGTTGGGGGGGTAGTTGTCGGGTGACATCAGCATCTTTTTCACATCTAAAATCTGTTTCCGCGGATCGATGCTTTCATTTTCGATGTTCGTCGAATCTTTTCGTTTATGCTTCTTCTTACTTAAATTAAATACTTTATTCTCCTTTTCCCTTTCGTGTCTTACAGGCGAACTTTTGTTCGGATTCGATTTGTTCTTAGTCGTGCCACTCGTATTTTCGTTATCCGATTTTTCATTCTTCTTACTAAACTTACTTTCGCTGTCCCTTTTCCGTTTCGATTTAACATCCATCTTTTTACCCGGCTTTTCATGGAAAGAACGCTTTTCAGTTTTCAAGTTTAAATTTGAATGTTTAGAAAATTGTTTCACAGAAACTATGGCCTTTCCATTTCCTTTTGTTCGGGGTCTACCAACTTTCGATTCTGTCGGTTGCTTATAGTTTCTCGTCTTATCACGCTTCGTGCTTTTATCAAACACTGTTCCTTCAGATTTTGCATGAGATCCTAAAGGTTTTCCATAGATCTCGCTAATGTCCCTCGTAACATTGGACTTCTTCTTTTGTTTATTCGCTATTTTATTCATTTGATTCGTTGCGGAGGAATGTGTCTCGGATGATTTAGCGTGTCGGGAAACGGCCATTTTCTCTGTATCCTTTCTCGATTTTGAAGTATTTTTTGGTAAAGAGGAACCAAATTGTTCACGATCATCTATCATCGATTTGGATTCTGCTGGCGTCGCGGGTGGTTTAGGAGAACTGAGTTTCAGTAAGACTTTGAAATCTGTTTCAGATTCTTTTTCCGACGGTGCTGTACGGTGTATATTCCATGTATCATCGTAACCAGGATAAAGGGGATCTGGAATAAATTTTTTCACCGTTTTCTCTTCTTTCGTTTTCTGCTTGCTAGCTAAAATATCTGGACTCGTCAGGCATTTCTGATCTCGTTTTCTTTCCTTCTCTTTCATCACTGCTGCTTTCGTTTCTTTTACTTGTTTTCTCGCTTCTTCCTCCTCCACCTCCTCCTCCTCCTCTTCGTCGAACTCTCCAGGTATTTCTTTCAAATCTATCGCCGGTTTTTTCCGTGGTATCCGTTCACCGAATGGTCCCTTGCAGACGGCTCGGCCAGGTTTCGTTCCACACGGAGGACCCTACGTAACGAAATGACCCAATTAGAAATTCGAAATAAGTGTCAGAATCTGGATTATTACGGAAAACTATTTAACCATTAGTATTTGTTTCCTCAATTTTTCTAGTTCTTCCAATTCTTCCGGAGTCAGAGTGTGCAATTTACCCCATGGTGCCCCACAAATGCTCATACCATGTTCATCCCCGCAGGGTGGAAAATCTGCAATACTATACATTCTCTTTTCTACAAAGGGATCTACGGATTTTCTCTTGCTTTCCTCCACTCTCCTTTTCATGTCTACTATTTGCCAGTAAAATGGATTTCTCCTGCATGATTTATCACCAGGATACATTTTACAGG
Source organism: Augochlora pura (assembly GCF_028453695.1). NCBI lineage: Eukaryota > Metazoa > Arthropoda > Insecta > Hymenoptera > Halictidae > Augochlora > Augochlora pura. Next base: position 32,099,094 of record NC_135774.1, on the reverse strand, counting down.
AGACGGCAGGAGCTTCGTGAGGTCTAAATTTCTTTCCGAAGCATAAACCGTCTTCTTTCGTCCACGGTATGTGATCGTGGCTTATTTCCTGTGTTAAACCTTTAGCTGATATTTGCTGAATAGCACACACGCACGGTGGAACGTTTCTCGGTGGTGCAGGAGGTGGACGCTCGACAATCCTGGATGGTTGATGTATGATCTCGTCTGTTATTCCAGAAATATAATATTGTGTTTCGCCTTTAGGATTAGTTACGCCATTTATCATCAGCTTGGTAGTGAGAACATCTTCCGATGCAATCACTTCTAATAAATTTACCGTCGATTCTGGTGGTGTTGGCGCAGGCGAATGCATCGCCATTGATCCTATAATACATCTGTCAAGCAACAATGTTATATTTCAAAATTGGATATTATCTGATTTCACTAATTTTTTCATTACTTGTTTTTTTTACTGTCCTCAGCTATGGTATCTATCACGAAATAGGGTGTTCTTGCTTCCTTCCCTCTTATGTACGACTTCCTGCTTTGCCTGCAGGAACAGCAATTGTCGCATTTAGGTCCTGGAAACACCAATCTCGTTATAGCTTCTATATTTTTTATCAATTTCTGCATTTCTCTTTCTATTTTCCGATATTCTTCGTCCACGTTTTGTAACCATTCCTGCCACTTTGGGGATAAATTTTTTCTACCGCTGGGATAAATCTTTTTCGGTCCATCTCCGAGTTTGAGTACAGCAAAGAATTTTTCATCGCTATTGGTTGGCGTTACGTTTGCAACGCCAGTCATTTCATATGTTATAGGGCACGAAGGTGGATTTTCTGCAGCTCCAGATACAATATAATGGGGATGCTTTTCACCAAGCCAAGACTTGTTGTGAGGCCGTGGCGGTTGTAAGACTCCTACGACAGACATACGCATTCAAAGAAACATCTGACATATGGTTGTGTCGTATATTTTGTCCAAGTTGTATCGGAGCAAATATGTACCACATATTTTATACTCTACTGGCCCTGGTTTCTCGCTAACTCCGTTGATCGTAAAATCGAATACTTTACTACCATTCGGTAGTCGTGCAATATCAAAAGTAGTCTCCTCTTTGTTCACTTCTTTAAACGTGCTTACCTCTTGTTCTGTACTTTTCTTATCTATAATATATAAAGCGAGATTGACATTATACGTATGTACAGCACGTTCTGTTACTAGTAAATACGTTTTGCTTAGAATTAACATACCTCTACTATGTTTCTTGGTAATACTACCTTTATGCTGTTCTTTAACTGAAGAAAAACTCGTTTTTCCTTTATTAGTAGACCTATTCCTTTCCTCCCCTTCTTCTTCTTCTTCTTTTTCCTCTCTTTTCGTAAAACTATTCCGTTTGCGTTTTATTCGACTACTTGGACTTTGTTCTGTTCGATACAGCCTAGTATCATTCAGACTCTCTCGATCTGCCTTTCTTTCCCCTTCATTTTCTTCGTATTCACGACTGGTTTCTACGTTCGTAAATTCTGTTAAAATGCACTCTTTAGGTGGCAATATTAGTTTTGGTTTCGGCAATAATTGATAGCGTGCTCTCCATATTTGAATGCGATTGTAATAGGATGCCCAATCCGGGCATGTAAAGAGATCGTCTTCGTAAGGTGACTTTTTCTTCTGTCTTATTGGTAATGACGGCGGTAAAGCTATAATGTAAATAATCCATTTTTACGTATAACTTATAAATACATGGGGTATAAAGATCGTACGTTTACTAGGAAGTTTAGGCTCTGCCACAGGCGGCAATCTTTTGTGTAATTCCATTATTGTTTCAGGCAAAGTTAAGAACGCGATAGCTGATAAAATTATTCTTTCGTTACAGTCGTAAAAATGTTCTGAAATTGTAAAAGCACAGTGAAGTATAGTTTTACCTAAACAAATAAATAAATTTAAGACGATAAAGCAACGAACTGTACTCTTCTTCCTCGAAATAATTTCCTGTTAGGACTTTATAAATTTCTCTTAAAAATTTGATCGCATCGCAATTAGAAGTCTTCTGTAATTTTTTAATGATATTTGGTGTAAGTAGAAAGAATGTTGACACTATACCAATGTCCATAAGCATTCTTTCTGTACGCCCCGATACCATTTCTTCGCAGTCTCTACGTATTACACACTGTAGCATCATTATGTTTTTCATCTGTTCAATTTGAATTACTTATTTACTTTATTACTTATTAAGCTTCATTAATTACTAAACGATAAACGTATCATACTTGATCGATAGAAAAGTCTTGGTACCAGCTAGGAAATTTAGATAATTCCTTATCCATGGAAAGATTAACTGAAAAAAATACGTGAAAGAAACTATAAACAATGCATTGCCTGTACCATCCGTAATAATGATGAAGCAAAGTCTTGAATTTACATCTTTCATTCCCAATTTTAATATTTCTAGCCATATTCTCGTTAAAAATTCTCCTTTTTCGTTCCCAAAATATATCTTTTGCTTCTCCAATTTCATCTTCTATATACCATTTTATTGGTCCCCATTTCAAGATTTCTGCCCGCTTGTCTTGCAAATTGATGTAAGAGGATCCAAAACGGGACTGTAATTGTAAATTACGAGAGGTATATGGTACTGTAGCATCTTGTCCTGAATGTAATCTACGTCTATGATCTCCAATATCTGTTAGTTTATTTTTGACAGATTGCTTTGCTTGTTCTGAACTCGAGTAACCAGTAAAGTGAGTTTTAAATTTTAAAACTGGACTCTCATTTATTATATTTGTAGATGCAAACGGAAGTTTGTGAAGAAATTTATTCTTGTCGTCATATTTCGTCAATGGATCAATAGAGTCGGGTGAACAACAAAAATCAAAAGGTTTCAAAATCTCTGATTCCTCTTCTTTGTGCCTGGTTTGAATTTTAGATATTAACATAGTTGTTTTTTATTTGTCTGTATGTGTAAAAAGTTGCATGCTTACCTTTTGCTATGCAACTTAGATGTTGCAGTGGACATATTTGAATTTTAGTTGTTTCTGTTGAACAAAGCGAATGGATGGTAGCAATAAAAACTGTAAAGTATTTATCTTTTATAGATCATTTTGCTTATTGATGATAGCACTTGTAAATTTTAAAGTAGATTGTTATTGATGGTTTTATAAGTCATAGCCAGTTTTGTGTAGTGAATTTGTCTGCAGATATGCCAATGGTGATAAATAATGCAAGATAGTGCTTCATGCATGTAATATCAGAAAACCTATAAAACAATAAATAAATGTAGGCCTTTAATTAAACTTATACGTACATTCGCATATTAATTCTTACGTATTAGTCAAAGTTTTCGTTTGCATGCTATATAAAATTGATGTCATAGCGTTTTGTCAAATGTTATAAGTATTATGTAAAATAAAAGATTTTTGAAAGAATTCTGTGTTATAGATTATTTCACACGAACGAAATAAATTTCAGAGTTAATCTGAAAGATTGTTTTCCAAGAGATTAAACGCTTTCTTTTTCGCTATAGTTACAGATACTTCAAAAACAGCCCGCTAACAGGCGTCGAAACACTATCACCACATAGCGATCAAATGTCGGAACTAATTCAGTTTCCACGCAGAGTACATACAGTATAGTAGCACATACATACACATGTACTAGCTACATACTTACAACTCCTGCACCATGCACCTCTCTGGACCGCAGTTTGCTAAGCTGTCGAAAATGTGGACAGAAATTGCTTTGCTCCGATTCAGTGACGATACAATGCTCTGAGACAGAAATTGTCTTGGATACACAAAAAAATAAACTGCCGAGTTGCAGCTTCTAACAGCGCCCAATAGCAAAACCACCGGCCATGAACTGTTTTGGAAGCGTTCACAACAAACTGTTTGCCAAATTGTTGACGCAATAGATTGTCCTATATGATTCCCTATCCATGATTTATCTTTTGATGTCTATATGTTTGCCCAAATTAGTGCTTTCAGGCTGAATGAAAAGTGAAGCTCAATTCGGTGTTCGTGCAACGCCAACAACGGCAAAACTCTCAAACTATTAGCCAAATTATCGGCAGTCGATATTTGCCAGTAGTTTGAGCGTTTAGGCGCTATTAACGCTGTACAGATACCGAATTAAGCTTTACTTTCTATCCGCAAGAGGCGACGTAGTCGCTCACATACGCACAATGCTGAGTCGTTAATTTTGACAAAATTACAGCCAGGAAAAGAAACTAAATCAATCAACTAGACCCAAAAAATTGTACTTATTATTCGAAGATTGGATTAAAAAAAAGTATCATTAGGCTTTTGGTGAGTCGCTGGGTCTTTAACGTTCGTAGCTCGACGCTCGGTATCTTGTTCTTTCAAGCTGGCAAAAGCTATTCGAAGATACGAATGAAAAGAGAGTATTATTAAAAACTTATTATTCGATACTCGTCGAATAAAAATACTTTTTTTTTATTCGCATCTTGGAATAACAAATAAAAATAAAATATTTTTCATTCGAGTCGCTGTTCAAATCATTCTTTTCCTTAGATATTGGCCAACTCTGCTTTCAACAATATTAGCCGATTATCGTAAAAATCTATTATGGATTGGCATAGCAAGAATTTTTAACACGAGGCTATATTATTTGTAGGAAACGATATATTTATTGTAAACTAACGACACGTGTAACGTAATCATTTTTCAATATACATTATATTTATAGGCGTTACAAATGCGCAAACAGGCACACGTTAAATCATTCGTTTCTTCATTCTTCCAACCGTTCAACCACGCGTACATGTACCAAATGTATATTTCACGTATAGAAACAATTTAATACTCTGGCTATAAATGCTTTCGACGCGTTTTACATGATACATGTACAACTTTCAAAAATAATTCTCTAGGCGTGTATGCGCGACACGCTCAACCTTTGGCTACATATACTACCACGAACCAACGAATACGTTAGGCAGCTGATAATCGAGTAAAGTAGAGCAAAATGTTTGTAAAAACGAATAACACGATCGCGAAATATTATCATAATTACAATGTTGAATAATCGCACAAAAATGAGAAACCTGCTCGAAAAACCTTTCCGACACTCGCCCAATTCGTTTCATGGTTTTACGATCTAATTCGCACATTTAACTTCTTCCGCTGGCACTACACTCATTACGTTGGTCCGTAAGTAATCGTCTGACGAGAACACCAACATAACACCTACTCCCAAGTTGTTATAGGTGTGTTTAGTTAATGTCGCTCGCCATTGGAAATAAGCGTTTTTCATTTCCTTGTACTACAATTTACTATAAACAGAACTAAGCATATTAAATGACATACAAGCTATTTACAAGTGATAAAGAGTTTTGAAAAATGGATAGAACATGTTCGAACCTCTCTTTAGTTGTCAAAGTCGTACACAATTTTTACGCTTTCCTATAATCTTCGACCAAGCTATCGATCAAAAATGAAAAATAAAAATAATACCAAGGTCGATGGGGAAAGATGTGTGTATGCGCGTGTGCGTTCGTATCTGTACGTAGAAGAGAGAAAGCGGGGAATAGCGTTCAAAAACCTAGACGCTTCAAGTTAGTTCGCGTCGCGTAACCAGTGATTCTTGATTTTCCGCCTTGCCAGGTCTTGCTTTTGTTACGAAATTTCCTGAGATCTTCTTCGTGATCCGGATGTCTCATTGGTCGATAGTCTTGTGGCGAACACAGTTCCTTCTGTTCTCTATAAAATTGCTCGTAACCCCCGTGCAACAAATATATCTCTGGATAATGGAGAGCCGGATAGCGTTCTTTGTTTCGTTGTCGATCCAAATTTCGTAGGAACCGCGATAAATTTGGTCCGCGTTTCCACGAGAACTCGCAATGGAAAACCAGAATATTCCTCTTGTTGGTATCCGGCTGGATATTGGGAATATCGGTTAGAGGATTCAACAAGTTTTGCTCAATAAGATCCTTGCTGTACAGATTTAGAGCACCATGGATGTGTCCAGCGTCAAATTCGTAAGGATAACGACAGTCTACGATTTTGAAAGAACAGATTCGATCGTCGAATTCTCCCCGAACTAGAGCGGCTAGGGTGGTCGCGGAAATCGATTTCAAATCTTCATGATGACCGACGGCCAACGGTAAAACACATGGTTTACTAAAGTCGCCGGTAAGATCGTTATCAGTGGTGCTGCGATGAATAGCGGATTCGATAAGTGCGTGCGATTCGGTCTCGATTTCGATCTCGACATTGGCTGCGGCAACAGTATCGATTTCCGTTTTCGTCGCTCCCATTTTCGCCTCTGCGACCACGATCATCCCCGATGTTTCGGATAGACTTCTTTGGCAAGAAATGTCATTGAACGGCGAATTAAACGTAGGTTCATCGATCGCACGGTCAGGGATTCCATTGAAAAAAGTGCTATTTGATCTCCGCAACCTCTTAACCAGCATCGGGCTGTCGTCCATTGGCGGATCTGGTCGCTTGAACGTTTTCCCGGACACGGGCGAATCAACGTCGCTATTATTCGAGAGATCGTCATTGTGACCGATTCGTTGTTGGAGCAACGAAGGAATAGCAACTGTTGCGGTTGTGATTGCCGTGGTTACTGTCGTGCTGGTTAACCGATGCGTTAACGGACTGTTCTCGAGATCGGAATTTGAAACTCCGAACGGCGGACTAGAGTTCGGAGAACCGAAAAGGCAGGAGCGTACTTTCGAGAGCGACGAATTTTTACGGGCTTCTAATTTTTCATTTTGAAGGAAGAGAGACCGTCTAAAGTTACTGTTGCGATTCGTGCGAGGAAACTCTGGTGTGCTAGGGCTGTTCGTGTCCAACTTGACGGTGGACGAGATGTTAGAGAACTGTCTCGGCGATCCGATACCAACGATATCGCCGCGAAGGAGAATCGAAATGCCGTTTGGCAGCGGTTGCTGGGTCGTTTGAGCATCTTCCAAAGGTCCGACATCGATCAAATCGTTGAAATCGTCGTCCATGCTTTCGTAGCCGGAGGAATGAGTTCGAAAAAGTGATTGTTTTATCACGCGTACTTGTTGCGGCGACCATCGTATCGGAGATTTTAGCGGACTGCGGCATTCGACAGATGTTCGCCGCGGAGCAACAGCCATTGGTTCCAAAAATCGGAACCCATCTCGAGGCTTTTCCACCTTTTCCGGAAAACTCGCATCATAGCAGCTATCCTGACTATTGGGATCGCAATCTTCGAGCGGATAACGGAACTTTCTGTTTCCTGATGACGCCTGCAACAATGGAATTCGAATTTATAACGTCATTTCCGGTAAAGGATATAATGTTTTCGATAATACTAGATGCCTGATAAGATATATGTATAACTGCACGAGCGATTTGCTTCGGTCGACAGAGTTGAAATGCTTACCTTTTGCGGGCTGACTCCACGAGGACTGCAACCGATATTACTGTTTTCTTTCCCAACAGATGGCGAGACCGGTTCCGGACTGAGAAGGCGTCGCGACGCCATGCCGAGGAGTCGACGACCCCTTGGTCTAGACTTTATCGGGTTTTCAGGTGTATTCTTGAATTTGAAGACATCTTTGAATAGTCTGTAAAATCATAGAAACGTATGATTTAGCATGACCGTTATATTATGCGATACGATGTCGAATCAAACTTGTGTTATGGTAGAAATAGCGGGGAACCGGTGCTGCGCGGCGCGGTACAAGGACGAATTATTGACAAACCTAACCTAGACTTTAGTTTTCGCAGTAAATAAATACTAAACATTACGAAAGGTAGCCTCGCATGAAAATCGCGAGTTTCCATCGCGTGCGCGAGTCGGCGTCTGAATCCAATAAAACGATTTTCGTAAGATGTTCGGAACGTATTTATAGCATCGATTACGTTTCAGCCAGCATTTCTTGGATTGACACGTTTCCATCGTTATAAAGAGGAAGGTTGATTCAACAGTTCGTACAAAAATACTACCTTCGATCTCCAGTAAAGAGAACTGTATCGAACTGTTCGTCACACGTGTAGTCATTTTTATTTGAAAACTACTGTCGCGTTAGCACTTTGCTATTCGGACGCAAACTCGCATATGCAATGTAATTATGCAGTTTCTTTGAGCGAAACACGAAACAACGACACCAGCGCGCTGGTGGCAGCAATCAGACAAATGCGTTCACGTGGATTTTGCGCGCGAATACGGTAAACATGTCCCTCGCCACGCGTATATACATATACCCATAAACGAATCAAATAAATCATTTCTTCCAGAGTATTTGGTTTCGTTTCTTCAAAACAAAGTCGTTTTCCAAATTGAAATTCAATTTCACCGACGATGAAAGAGAATCGCGCAACACGAACATATCCTTGGGTAAACGACACGTTTTTCGATAAAATAAAAACTCGAAGATTAATATTCTTATGTACCTTGTACACTGACACACTTCGCAGGATTCTGTGACACCTTGCCACAACATGTCAGGAAAACGATATCTAGGACAATTTTTCCAGTAAAGCATAAAACGTACTGGAGAAACTGTAGAAAGAAGTCTTTGATTCGCGAACAGAAATCTAATGTCGTCGAAATAATATATAATTTTGCATGAAAACACTGCCACGATAACTGGTAAGACCCCGGTAGGGTTTTCGTTGGCACACGTCTACCAGCAAACGAAAAGAACACCACCGGTCCACCACCAATCACCAAGACTCGTCAACACCAACTGATCGATCCGGCGGGAACTTGTCTTTATATACGGTGACTGTGTTTGGTGGGGGGATAGGGCCGACCAATCGGCATCCTGGAAAGGGCCCGCCTAAATCTTCTCGTAGCATGCAGGGAGAACGGAACGCGGAATCCTCTGTTTAGGGCAACCGCTATGGGGGGCCCTTTCCTGCCTCTTTGCCGCCGTTTTTCGTTATGTTTGTTCGTTCGTTCGTTCGTTCGTTCGTTCGTTCGTTCGTTCGTTCGTTCGTTTGTTCATTCGTTTGTTCATTCGTTCGTTCGTTCGTTCGTTCGTTCGTTTGTTTGTTCGTTCGTTCGTTGGAACGTAAAATTGAATACACGTATGCGATGGATTGCCCACCCACCCAAATGTACAATCTCCACACCGTTACCCCCAACGGTTTGTTTTAAACGCTGCTCGTCTCGGAAACGATTTTACACGTTTTGTTCACGAATATCGTGATATTGCTGTTGCCTGGATTTCAAAGTAAAGCCTACAAATGATGTAAACGGAATATTGGAACGTATGTACCGTAAGTTTACGTATTTCGAAAGATTATACGGTCTAGGACTCGCCCTCCTCACCCTTCCAACAACCACTTTGCCAGCGGATCGTCTATCTCATTCGCATATATTTTCGGTCATTCAATGACTATAGGGCTTCTCGGTTTCGACAGCAGGAAGGAAAAGGTTGCCGACCGTAGGAGTTGCTCGCATTGAAAAGGTCTGTTTTCGTTTCTTTCTCTCGTTGCGTCGGTCCTTGTCTCGTTCTCTCATCTCATCTCGCCTCGTTTCGACCCAACCCGCCTCGTCTGGTCTTGTCTTGTCGGTTGATGCACCGCACCGGCTATTTCGTAGGATGCGTTTCTCCGCAGGTACGACTCCGGCCCGTTTTTTCATTCTACCGATCACAATGCTTCACCTGATCTCTGATACCACCCTCGCATTCTTTGGAGATTTTCACACGGCAGGTACCAGCTCGTCGTTCCTAACGTATAAAGTGCGTTCGGTATTTGCCATCGAAACGAGAAGAATGCGGAAGTATAACAAATACTCGCGTGTAGTGGTGGGACTTGGAATTACTTCGCACTGCTTCAAATCTTATTGCACGTTGCATCACAGATTCCAAAGTGATTCGAATATGATTCGATGTTAAGAAACTCTTGAAAGTTTTGATCGTATTGGATCCCATACAGGCATTACAATGTATTACAATTCAATGTTTCAGGACATTGTTACATTGTTACCAGCTTGTTACGATCATTGAAAGAGAAGAGATTTCTACTCAGTTTGTATTTCTTATTTTGCACAAAGATCGGCAGTCTGATTATAATAAAGCAGATCACGCGTCGTTACACCTAATTATAAAATATAGAAATGTAAGAGTATAGTATGGGTGAGAGTGTATGATATGTAAGAAGAGTGTGCGGTTGTATGAATGTATAGTAATAAGATGAACATGAATACATGGTTGTATGAGAGAAACAAATGAATGATTCGGTTTATCGATCGGGCGAGTGGAGCGTGGCGGCACTTCTTAAGAAAATGAACATGAATGCATGGTTGCGTGTGTAAAACAAACGAATGACTCGGATCGTCGATCGGGCGAGCGAGAGCGGAACGTGGCGGAACTTCTTTGGTGACGCCACGTGAGGACAGAAGTCGTTTTTATGTATTTCGTTGTGTAATAAAAGTTCACAATATCCATTAAATCAAGTTCCTTACAGAAAAGAATAACATAAAGAAAATATAACAATGATAACTGCGTAAGTATTAAACTTTATCCAAATTTTTAAAAATTGTAAGACATCCAAAACGATCTAGACTTTCAAGTGTTTTAATACTTGGAATCAGATCGAAGTGATTCGAATTTTACGCAACTTTGGAATCGATTTAAAGCATCCCAAATCCCATCGCTGCTCGCATGTTTACGTACGAATGTACTTCCTTTTGGGGACGACAGCGACCTTGTGCGTTTGATTGTAATGCAATGACCTTTCCATTACAGCTAAAACCGTACTGATTCCTTATTACTCCCGAACCAGGTAACTAAATATTTATTCAAATATAGATATGTTTTGTAAATGAAATATTCACCGAAATACAAGCGACACTTACACGACAACACAGTAACCAATCAAGTAGGAGAAAGAAGAAGAGTCAGAGAAGAGAGAGAGAGCGAAAGAGAGAGAGAGAGAGGGAGGGAGGGAGGGAACAGGGCAGCCGAGGGTGGTGATGGTGGTAGCGATGGTGTTCACTGGCGGAACGAACATCGCGGAGTACGACACAAGATCCACCGGGTCGTTTCCTCGCAGTACTGAGTGTAAAGATTATTCGCTATGGGGAATCGGACGCGTAGAACGTGCGCGCGGTACCATGGGGGTAGCTCAGCTGCTTTCTGCTACGTACATCAGGGGGTATACGAGACTCCCCGTTCGCAGCTGCCAGATCGCGCGCACCTTCCATGTCGCGACACGTAACACCGTTTTTCGAAATACTTTCTACGTACTTGCTATAAGTGGTTGAAACATCACTCGAAAGCCTAATCAATAAACTATTTATTTGTATTTTCACGCATCTGTTACTCGTTTCTTTGTTACTCTGTTTCACGTTGCGAAGAGCAACTAATCAAGCGCTAGGATCGTCCTGCGTTCGCAAGGATACGAAGAATAAATTTGCCCTTGTTCTATGATAATGATATAACCGGGTAAAGTAAAAAGCGTAGGAAAGCCTTGCGAGAAATCAGTGTTCGAACGTATAACCGACTGGAAGGGGACACGTATCGAGCGAACGCCTGTGTCCCTACGACTCTGATTTTTCTATAAGAAGGAGTGCAGATGGTCGTATCCATTGTGATGGTTGGCACGTGCCAACTATGGGTACCCCGATGGTGCACCGCTAAGTGCATACACGCATACGCACTCATACGCGCGCGAACACGGGACACTCTCTGCAAGCGTGTCCCTAGGAGCAAGTATATCGAGTATATGTATACATACGAGCACGCGTGTGCATGCATACGAACACGTGTACGTATACCTGTGTATGCATGCGCGTAACGTATGACACGCACAGGCATATAGTGGCGTGAAGCAGTACGGTGCGGCGCAATGTGTTCTATTGATATCGGCAAGAAGTACGGGAACACATTTACGCAACATACCTGCCGAAAGGTTCTCAAACATCGAAACGATTGACGTATTTTACGGAAACCTTCCGTTACCAAGGCACTCGTCGACACGTATCCGCGTCGATGCGACGCTGCTGCTGCTTGTGGATAAAACATAGATGATATCCGCCTCAAAATATCACCGCAAAACGTGCGAACGCTTACACTATCGAGGAAGCCGAGGCATACTCGGAGAGCGGATAACGGATAACGGATAACGAATAGCAGATAGCAGACGGCAGACAGTGGATAATGACACGATCGCGACAAGAAACGGCATCGGTTAAATAATCGACAACCGATGGATCGATAAATCTACTCGAGTCGCAAGAATCGGAAGAACGAAGAGTCGTGACGATGACCCCGTGTATCTGTAAAGTCTGGTAGCAAGCGAGACAACATCGCAGCTTTGATCTCCTAAACGGGATCATCATCTGTTCCTTCGGGATCGAGAAGGGCGTGCAAGACAGCTTGCTCGTTCTTGCTATTCTTACGATAGGCGCAGCCGTCGTAGTCGCAGATGCACTATACATACATATAAGAGATGAAAATTTGCAATACGACAGGAAGAAATCGAAAGAACGAAGGGAAGGAGCATACGATTTGTTCGAACCCCTCGCCAACAGTTAGCAAAAGTCCCCTCTTCTTCTTCTGGATGGATAGATGGAAACGGTGGGAAGTCAGAAAAAATAATCGCTCTGGAAGAAGAAGAACCAGCGCATCGAGTTCAAGGGGCGTTGGGTTTGGGGTTGGATTCGGAAAGCAAAACTACGAGAAACAAAATGAGGGAGCGGAACAGGAAGAGGAATAAGGGAAGTAGAAGGAGAAAGAGAGAGAGAAAGAAATAGAGAGAGAGAGAGAGAGAGAGAGAGAGAGAGAGAGAGGCGTAGGAGGAAGAAAAACAGAAAAAACAGCAGATTTCACCAAGACGAATTCCAAGTTCCTTCCATTTGCGGAACAGTCGATTGCTAATTTACAGCACTGTTGGGCGCGCGGCCAACATGACCGGCATAATCCCTGCTTTCTTCGAAGCCTATTTAAGAATCGAATCGTAACAGAAGCAAAGCAGGCACGAATGAGAAGACGTTTTTTGGGTTTCTACGTAGAATATAGATTAGGGTCTTCCTTAAATTTCAACTTGGGACATTTTTTAGTCGTACTCGTTTCGATTGTGCTATTCCATGAAAAAAATATATGCGCAAAATTTTAGAGTGATCGAAAAAGGAGAACTCGTATCGCATTGACGTCAAAGCTTTAAATTTATAGCGACTTTATGTCGACTTTTGATATACTTGCATTTCCTTAGGTTAAAAATATGAGACTACTTTTTTAAATGAGAATGCTACTTCTTAAATGTATATCAAGAGTAGCAGCAAGCACTTCTGGTTTGATTCGCGCTTAAAATTCAAACTCTATATTTCGTAGCGCGAGCATTAGAAGGAGTGGGAGGAACGGTACAGAAATTTCTACACAATTCGTACTCCAAGATAGCATTATAAATGAATTTTACTTTTTTAGGTTGGAGACAACTAAAAGAATCGAAAGGGAACCAGCAAATGGACAAGTAGACGTTGCTAAAGCATTAGGACATAATTTAGATGATTTGATGACAAATATAACTGTTCACTGGAGTGAGTATAACTGTCGCTACGATTAAAGTAGTAAAGAATTCATTGGGAGATTACCAGTTACAATTATGTACGATTGAAGAAAAAGACTGCTAGGAATCCCTCCTATTGACAGATGTACTGGAAAAGGACAGACCTAAGAGACACTTTGAGAAGGTTCTGCATGATTTTATAGCAAATACTCGAGCAAGATTAATTATATGTATTTTTCTCGTCGGCATCCTGTATTCAAGTGAATACCAAGTAATTTTAAGAAGAGCGTTTAAGCACAGAATGTGAAAATCGTCAGCACCTGAAATTTCATTATTCAAAAAGTTTCAGAAAGCTTGACCAACGATTAACCGGATCTAATTAACAACCATGCGTGATAGATGATTGCGTTTGCAAAAGCTTCAGTGATTTATTTATATTCATAAGCAATTTATGCCCTAAAAATATATTTATTTCGGAATGAATTTTTGTTAGATATCAAAGAAATAGCACGCATTAAGGATACATATTTATTTATAGCTAACGTATGGATTAAAGTGTGGTTTAATGTACCAATCGATGCAAATGCTTCGAACCAAAATCTGCAATTCTTGGAACAGCATCGCAAGTATAAAGAAATTGACAAACGCATGAAAGAAATGATGATTTATAAATTCAGTAGACACTTATGGCATTTAATACCATCATGCGCAAAATTAACTTCTTTCATATAGAATTATCATTCGAGATAGAGAAAAAGAATAGGATGGAAAGAATGGAAAGCATGGAATATTTCATCGCGTCGCAAAGTCACAATTTCTTCATCAGTTTTCACATAAATACCGATTTTGTACGAAAAGGGCATTCCGTTTGTGAAGGCGATAAAACGTAGAAATGGCACAATTTAAAAGGGTAAGGCAAAAAGAAAAAGAACTGTAAAAACCATTCCTGACCTGCACAGTCAAGGATCTGTATAGTATAGGATGCGTAAGGATCATCCTTACGGTAGATACACTTCGGTGAATAAGGTTCGGTGCCGGTCGCCTCGAAACAATAAACGATCGAAAAGATGTCCCAGCTTTGAACAAAAGTTAAAAGTACCCCATATACTGCTAGCTAAGGAAAGATAGCCATATAGCGATAAAAGAGGTGCACAGGAAAGCAAGCGGCGCTGTGCGGTGTTGTGTGGCTAGGCGGTGTCGTACCTCGATATACCTTTGCTGCCCACCTTACCTTCTATTCTTTCGCGACCGTTCGACCGCGTTTCCACAATAGGAAAAGGTATTTCTACGGATTTTGTGCGAATTACACAAAAGAGACGAATCCCGGGTGGGCTCGGGGATATTAGGCGCCACCCACCTGTTAAACGGTGCAAATTCCGACACCCTGCCGACCATACCCACGAATCGATGTTACAGTTCGAATGCTATTTTGCCTCGTCTTTTCACCGTTCGACCACGGCTATTATAAATACCATTTTATTGCCGGTATTAGCAATTGTTATGGCAGCCGTCATAACGGGCACAATTATCCTCCAAAGTCGAGCCGCTTGGGCGACGTTTATTACGGAAACACCGTGCAATTAGTCCCCGAACGCTTCATCGGTCCGTTGTGTTCCACACGTTAAACTTTACAAAGGTAACTATCGGTACTACGTTTTATTCTAAAATGGGCCACGTCGTTCGAAAACCTGCAAGTAAAATGCCAGCAATAAATCCGCTTTATGGTTTGCCCGTCGAAAATTCGTCGGAAACTCATCAAAGAAAAATTGTCAGCATTTGAGATGGCAGGAAATTGCAAACAGAACGCGGTCGTCTCGTACGAGCACGTTTCTAAGAATGGCACTATTACGGTGGCTGTAAAGCGGCTCAGCCTTGGGACGCGGTCACAGTCTTATCGACACTCGGCCACAACCAAAAACATACAAAGATGCATGCACACATACATGCCCCCCCCCTCTCTCTATATATATATATACATATATATATATATATACGCATGCACGTATGTATATCGCAACGATATCTTGTTTTTTCGTTCTTTATTCTTCGCTTTTCTTTTCCCGTTTCCTATCTCACTCCGACATTCTACATCCTTTTCCCTTCACTACTTTTGTCTTCGTCTTCTCCTTCTTTTCGTTTATCTTTCTTCGTGTTATCAGGTATCTTGTCGGTGCGTAGCTGGTGTGTGAAGGGGCGGGACGGAGGCCGAGCCGGAGATGAGACCGAGCCCGATACAAGATCGCAACGGTGCGGCAGGTTTGGAGGGGGGTGAAAAGAAAGCGCAAACGATGTGGACCGCGTTCAAATCGTTCGTTCGTTGAATCGTCGCGTCGGATCGAAGAAATCCAATCTATACATATGCAAGGAACAGCGAATGCTGCGGTACGGGAATCTTGTGCGGAGGCCAGCAGAGGTTTTTAAACGAAATGCTGCCGCTTCGACCGCTCCGATTCGATCGAAAAGGTTGGCTCGCTTATCCATCGATTATTCGCATACGAGTAAACAGCGAGTAACAGCTGTGCCCCTATAGCGTATCGCGAAAGCGAACGTTAGACAATACGGTACACTACACGATGCCCACATAGGGGGAAACCAGAGGCGTTACACGGGGGTGTGCGCACAGTTTGCTTCCTATGTATACTATAATCGGCTGGGTTCAATATTCCGTATATTTCCAGCAACTCGTGAGCAGCCGATTCCAACTTAATATCGCATTCCTTCCTGATTTTACAAATGCTTAACATCGATTGTTATCGTTCGTTGCCACTTGTTGTCGATCGTCGTCAGGTTATCGTCTTTTGCCGTTCGTTCGTTTGCACGCGTTACCAGTGTGTGACTTTTATTTACACGCACTTCTTAACAAGATCTTCCCAAATCGATTTTTCTCGCGGTAAAATCAATCGCGTACGAAAATGATTCAATTACAATATCCGAAAACAAACGATCCGCGTCGAAAAAGGCGGGGAACGGTCGAGCGATACGTAGACGGTCAAAGCGCCGCCGGTCATTTTCTTTCCGTCCTGGCGAGGAACGTTGTCCGTTCCCAGGCCAGAGTCTTCTCTCCGTCCACCCGAAGAGGAATTTAAATCTCAACGGTCGGTCGTGGACTTTCATAGTGGGGAGAGACGACACCGAGGTTTGCGACGGTGTGCGGCAATGAAACGGAGAGGAGCGAAGGGTGAACATGGACGGGTAAGGAAAGGGGCAGGAAGGAAAGAGCAACCACCACCCATAGAACGTTTTTCTGTCTCTTTTCGATTACGATCTCGGTATAGATATCGATAGCAATATCGGTCTCGTTCTCATTGACCAACCGTCAACGATTAATATAGGCAAATACGTCCACGAGTCCAACAAGAAAACGAGGTTCTACGCGCTATACCAATCTACGGATGTATGGCAAGTAGTCGCGAATGCATTAGATGCGAGCAACTGTCGAAAGATAAAACGAACGGAGGGAAGAGAAATGCGATCACCACAGAAGGAAACGTTTGATGATAAACTCCGACGGAATGCGGACAACTGTACGAAAAACAACAGAAAACAACGAAACGCAACAGAATATTAGAACATTCGTTTCGTTGAACGAAATCCAGAGAGAATTCGATTTTGAATAAGAGAATCGAAGACGACGAAGCGACAACCGATAGCGGTGTTCCTTTAGCGCTAGAGAGTCCGCTTCAGCAGCTTCAAACGGTTACTCGTTTAAATTTTACGGTTACCAGAGCTCGCGCGAACGCGTAGCAACCCAACGGTTACGGCTCTCGGTCACACTCGCCAAGTAGCTGATAGTTGGTAGCTGGTAACTGGTAACTGGTAATTGGTAATTGGTAACTGGTAACTGATAACTGATGCTATGCTGTCCTTGTCGACACGGCTGACTTATCCATTTTCTCGAAAACTGCAGTTCGATGGTAGACTTTTCTTCGTGGTTCTCCGTTTATTTCTGTAATTGTTAACATTTGCGATGCGATACGGCTTTACTGTAAAACCTCGAACACAAAGTCTAACAACCGATTTTTCTATTTTTTCAAAAGGAATACGTCTGCGACGCGTTTTCCAGCTTTCTGACAAAAGATCCCACCCATCTATCGTGCTAGTCCAACGCCGTAGAAGCTTAATACCCTACTCGATGTCTCTGGCATTTCACGTTCGACTTCGAATTCTTCCATCGTTCTTCCAAAGCAGAGAACGACGCATTCGTGTCTACGTCAACGATGCTGGTAGCTTCGTCGAGTGTCGTACCGGCGCGATAAAACTTTGTTGGAAAGGTATTGTTTGTTGTTTCGATGCACAGCAGCCGTTTCGCGTGACGATACTTTGTAATATTTTATAATCCGCGCCAATGATTACGCGTCCGCGTTACGGTTCTCTCACATCGCGCATATTTTGGTTCCCAAGTTTCTGTCGTCCATCGCGTAAAGTGTAAGGAAAGGAAAAAGCGTGAGAATCGAAGGTAACTGCTACAATTTTCACTCGCAATCTACCCAAAGTACCCCACATCATCGGAAATGGCTCGATTCGAATTATCGCGAGCAGCGAGATCAACTCCGAATAAGTAATCTGCAGAATGGAAAGGGCGTTTAGGTAATAGTAGCGGTAATAATAGAATTAGGAGGAAAATATAGCGGCGGAGGAGCAAGAACGCGTCGAGGCAAAGGACGAAAGAGAAAAGTTGGTTGGAAGGGCGTTGTTGCTGGGGGCACGAATCCGCCGTTAAGAGTCGCCTTAAAGCGCTTCTCAAGAGTAACAGAGAAACGGTGTGTCGAGATACCGAAAGAATGAGGAGAGAACAGAGCAACGGGAGCGAACAGAGAGAAGAGAGAAAGATGGGGGGTCGGAGAGAATGTTGGTGGGTGGGGAAGTCGCGATAGGAATAAGACGAAACGGAATGATGGGAGAGTTCGAAGCGTACAGAGCAATAGAGTAAGGCAGGCTAAATGAAGAAAAGGCAAGAGACAGCAATACAGTGCGAAGAAAAGAGCAAGCAGAAAAGGCAAAATAGAAAGGAAGAGAGAGAGAGAGAGAGAGAGAGAGAGGGAGAGGGAGAGGGGGGGGGGGGGGGGAGGAAGGGGCAAAGATGAAACGTATGAGGTGACGGGATGACGGGGAGACAAGTGTGGGTAGACACGCAGGCATGCAGACAAACAGGCGTGCAACGAGCAACGAACAGCGACCAACAACAGGCCGCGGCTCAGCCAGACCGAGCTCGTTTCGATGCGGTGCGGTGCGACGCGGCGCGGCGGGTGGATAGGATGTGGACGTGGATATGGATGTGGCAGAAAGAGGAAGTTGCGCAATGGTTAACCGTCGTTCGACCGTCACGCGATATCATCCTTCGAGTTACAGAAAAAATGCATTGTATCGTCGTGATTGCCGCGACGAAATCAACGAAAAATAAAAACAAAGAAATGAAAACGGTAACGAAGACTAGTCGTAAAGACAAGTCGTAAAAGTGGATGGCCGAGAGAAAGGCCGATCTCCGCGACGTCGACCAAGTTTTTCTAACGCGTATAGAAGACTTGGCCGATGGAAAGATTGCAATAAAATTCATCCCTCGGAACGAGACGGTTCAACGAGGCGTGCGCATTCAACCTCTTTCTTTCTCGAATTCAGGCCAACTCGTCGGGCAGCGACGAGCGAGTACCTGTGTCAGAACGAACTGAAAGAACACGAATAAGAATATCCCCTGCTACCTGTTCCAGTAAGCAGTGCGCGGGTGGTAGCTACGTCCCTTTGATCTCGTCTCACAAAGAAGGACACCCGCTACCACATACCTTGTATGCTGCATCGTGACATATCCGTTCTCTGCTTTCAGTTTTTTCCCGCCATTCTTCGTTGGCCAAGACCCCACGATAAACTTGTTACAGATTTGTCTTCAAATTGTATTTCTTAACAATAAGATTCTAAATCGTGAGAATTACTAGATGAAAAAAGGTGAAGAAACAAGAGAAAACGAAAAAGGCGGGATGTGAGGTAAGTAGGTAGGTAGTTTTGGAGAGGGAGAGAGAGAGAGAGAGAACAGAAAACGTGGTGACAACGTGGAGCGACCGAAAGAAACAGATTCTGATCACTCCTTATCGAATCATATATAATAATAAACAAATTCGTTTCCCATTAACTTCTGTTCGCTCGTTTCTTTTCGCGTTACGCACGATTCTTCGGTGAATGTTGTCTAGCTGCGCAACTCCGACACACGTATGGACACCACGTGGGATTTTCACAGACAAGAACTTCTGGGAACTGGAAAGACCTGTCGCCACTTTCCCAAGTGATTTTCGTTTCATGGTAGCCGTTTCATCTCGACCGGGGACACAATATAGACGAATGCACGAGCAAAAGAAACGATCGAGCATCTGTGAAATCGTTTTGTTGAAATTCTGATTTGAA
Organism: Augochlora pura; assembly: GCF_028453695.1. Classification (NCBI taxonomy): domain Eukaryota; kingdom Metazoa; phylum Arthropoda; class Insecta; order Hymenoptera; family Halictidae; genus Augochlora; species Augochlora pura. Next base: position 32,079,268 of record NC_135774.1, on the reverse strand, counting down.
CGAGACAATTTTTATTCGTTCTTTTTTAAATTTAGCGAAACCGTTCGAATTCGTATCGCAAACTTAACGTTTTCCCTCCAAAACCGGTCAGCTGATGGTATTTGTTCGACCAGCTGTAGGGACGAGGGGGGTCGTCCCAAAGAGACGAGAGAGGGCCAGAGATTTCGAGAAGGGCGAGGGAACGGGCGGTCGACGGGGGGAGGGAGGGGGGGGGGGGGGGAGGGAGGGGGGGCGTGAGACGGGAGAACGGGAGGTCGGGAGAACGGGTGAACGAGAGGACGGGGGGGACGGACGGACTGGAATCGTATGGGATTGGATGGGATAAGATTCGATGCTACACGCTATGTCGACGTTTTGCCATGCCGTGCCCTGCGATAGAATGAGACGGTAGGGGCGAAGGACTGGAGAAGGGATAGAAGAGGGACGTGTCGGGCGGCAAAGGACGGCAAAGGACGATACAGGTCGGTACGGGACGAAACGGAATAGTGTAGCCGCCAAGGGTAAGCAGTTTCGGCCATTTTTAAATCCCTCGTAGCCGCCGATTTAAAAGACCACGGTTGGTTTCTGGTACGCGCGCGAGCAGACGTAGTCGCCCCCTGGTTCCCTGACCCCCTGCTCCTGCCACCGCCGAGACGTCTCGGCGACAGCCGTCACCATCGGCATGCTGTTCCTTCGTTTCGTCGTATCCCATCCCAGGGTACGGCCTTGCACTCATAGCTTTTTCCCGCGCTTCTTTTCTCACGCATACACGCGCTCACACGCATATACGTTCGCTCGTCAACGTTCGCGGAGCAGCTTTTAGACGCTTGCAATTTTACGCGTACGTTTGCAATTTTCATCGACCGTTTGCTCGGCTCTAGCACCCACACGGCATCGTTCGCGACGATTCCAAACTACTAAACTGACGTACGAGATTTATACGTTAAAACTTTAAACACTCGACAGTTCAATATCTCAGCGATGCTGGAAATGCTTACGTCCCTAACACAGCAACGCTAACAGCAGCAACAATGGCTGCAGAACGATACTGGAACAAAATAGATACGTAAGCATTCGCGCAGGTTTCTTTCTTTGGGTCAGTTCCTTTAAGATGTCAGGTAAGTGTATGGGTCCATTCTTAGGACCACGACACACAGGTACTACACAGAATGGTCAAAATATTCCCACACCTACCTGTGTGAATTCAACCAAAAAACAGACCGATCGACATGAAATATGTCTCAACGTTTATTCTTCAAACGATTCCAACGATCCCGTACGGATTTCTAAGTTTCATTACTTCAAAGATAATTACTGCAGAAAGATGTGAAACCGAACAGAAGGAAAAAAGAAAGTAGAAAATACGGAACAAGAAATGAGAAAGGAAAGAAAAGAGGAACGAAAAAAAGGCGGGAACGTTGTAACGAAACGATCAGCTGAGAAACACTATGTAAGTAGTCGTCATTCTGTTGGGAAACCGGTTATCTTAGCGTGGGCTATGTTGGCGGGAAATCTCCTCCAATGAAAGTTTCGACTGCTTTGACACGACACCCCCACCAAGACCACCACCTCCTCCTCCTCCTCCTCCTCCTCTTCCTCCACATCCACCTCCTTCCTCTATGCTTCCTCGCAACCGACGAACCTACACCCTTGTTCTCCCTTCCTCTCCGTTTTTATCTCCTTCTTTCTCACTTGCCTCTCTTGAAACCGTTCGCGCTGGTTTTCTTAGAAGGAACTTAAAGCATTTGCATTCACGGACGAGACCACCGCATAGATCTCCGGCCTGTATCGACCGCACAATCATTTTTCTATACCGTTTGAATTTTTCGATGCTTTTCCTAGACAACCGATTCCTTGTCGAATGCGAGCTACAGTGAGTAGAAAATGTATTCGCACACATTTTCAAACGCAATAACTCTTTAAAATCGCACTAAATGATTCCGTACTTTTTTAAACGATAAATGGACTAGTATACTATTAATTGGAGTGACAACGCGGGTCATTCTAACTGATACGCATGCTGAATATTTAATTGAAATCGGTTAACTCAGGATCGAGCTACAGACATGTGAAGATTGAAGGAACTATAGAATTTTACAACCTTTAATTTGTTGTAACAAATTGTTGTAAAAAAAGTCTCAGCATGTTTATGTACTTCCGTTTACTTTTACCTTTACATTTATGTTTACGTTTCATTTGCGATTGGTACGGTATCACAGTAAAAGAAAACGGGATGTTTTGAGATCGACGACGAACTAAAAAGATCGAGTCGCAAGAATATCAATAATAAGGGAACATTGAAAATACAATGGATCTCTAAAACCGCGTACGTTGAGCTAAAGGTCAGCACGGGAAGCTGTCTCCATGCGGGAGCAAAGTGGGCGTTCTTGTTGGCGAGAGAGCAAGGAAGGATGCGGCGAACTCGGTTGCCTGAATCGTTTTGCTCGGTTTTTTAACGGTCGCGTCGAAAGAACAACGAAAAAACGACGAAGAAAATAACAGACGGGGACGCTGTACAGAGTTTACGTGCATCCAACGCCGAATCAGTCAGTGAAGCGAACGAGGAAGGAAATCGAACGAAAAAAAAAGTAATTGCGTCGGTAATACCGATACCACGATTCTATCGACTCTTCGTACGAAATTCGCTTACCACGATTAGTTAGTAAGTCGTAAGTCGTATAACTCGTCCAGGGTAGATTCGCTGGCCCTCGTGCCACCGAGACAACATGAATCTTTCTCATCTGTCACGGACACACGTTATATCTTCGATATTAATTATATCGGAATTATATCGAAATATCGGAATATCATCTTTATTTGGTAGCCTCAAATATTAATTACCCGATTACCAATATAATACCGCCTTTCTCTCGACTTTCGTTACGGATCGGCGAAAACGTTACCGAAGCAACAATAGAGTGATGAATGGCAAAGCTACTTAACTTACTTGGGGCAAGTTACTTACCCTTGCTTCGGTTCCTTCGATCCCGTAAGATCATGTTCAGACAGGCAGTGTGCACCAACAGAATCTGTAAGTAAATAATAAACGATATCTTAATCGTGTTTCTCGCACCTATTTGTCAAACAAAATGGCAAGCAAATTTTCAGTAGCAATCAAGAAATCTTTCTCGGCTTTTTAGCTATGCTATGTTTCGGAATCGAACAATTTCAGCGAGTTTCGCCAATACGTTTCGATGCTAACGCTTCTCTTGGTATATGTACTCGCATGCGAAGGTACGTTCAACGCCACTTGTTCGAGGCATCTCGAAAGTTACTCGAAGTGGTTCGAATAAAAGTTGCAAAGATAGCATCGCAAAGAAATAAAACGTAGTTACGGAGGGTAAGGGTCGGTACAGAACTGGAACGCCTTTCATTCCCAGTATGTAGTAGCGTTCATCGTGAAATACTTCCGCAGGAAGTTGATGCAGTCTCTGTGACGGGCGCTAGGACATTCTACCTGTGTTATTTCTTACGGCTTACGCGCGCTACGATTTCCATTCGATCGCGCTTGTGCCATACGTGTAAAGCATTTATGTGTACGTAAACAATAGATACTAAATACCGTATGGAATAGAAACAATGTCTAATTTTACGAGCAGATCGAACAACGACGTGTCGGACAACCGAAACGTACCAACGAATCGAACTAGAGTGAAATTATGACTGCAACTGCGACTGTGTCCGTGACCGTAACCGTTGCAACGATTCGAATAAAAAATATAGTCGTTAAATATACACCACAGGGGGGGGGGGGGGTGAGAGAGAAGCTTGTGGCAACCACGAGGGAAGGCCTGAGCTAGGTACGGCTCGCGACGGCAGGCGCTGGGCCGTGCACGAGTATGAACTTGAAAATAACCACCCCCGAAATCTATTTTCGACGTGACAATCTGTTCCATAAATACAAATAGAAGCGACCGACGATCGCGTTTAAGCAGTCTCCAGGGAACCGCGTACGAACATAATTAGAAAACAAAAATGTCTTCCTTCTCGCTCGCGTACCAACTCCAAGTTACATTACGTTACTTACGCTATCGGTAATTAAGCTGAATCCTTTACCGTTGAAACAATACAAAAATGGCTTAATCGAAAAAACACGTTCGCAACGATCCTATATACGCACTCATCCAAAGTAAATTGAACAAATGAACCAACTCATTCCTCGAACTCGTTCTACGTTTACCACTATAATTTAAACGGATTTAGAATGAATTTCAACGAGATTGGTATAAACAGTTTCAACGTACCACGCGACTCGGGCATAAAATGGAATATACGAAAGAAGATGAAAAAACGAGCATCGAAAAACGAAAATCGGAAAACGAAAATTCTACGACAATGTAGAATGGCACGAGCCAAGAGGGTTGGGTTGGGGTCACGGTGCGCTTACGGGATACGGGGGTACCTCGAACGTTGAAGGTACACGCATTTCATGTATGTAAGTAACTATGCGTGTTTGTGCGTACGTATTTGCGCGCGTGTGCGTTTATATGATGTGCGAGCGTGTATGTGTCGGTTCCATGAGTCGTGCTTGCACGCACAGGGATGGCAAGCGTTCAGCTACAAGCTACACCATGCCAGGTGGCGAATGTCGTTCCATGTGTGCTCATATGTCTGCCCCCTGAGCCCTTACCTTCCCCTGTAGGGGTGAACCGACCCTCCAAAATACCAGAAGCACCAAAGACACCAACAGCACGTTAGCGCCCCATCGTTTCCGTACGTTCGCGCGCGAGTTCCCAATCATCTAATTACTCTCACTCGTAACGCGACTATCTCAAACGGACACCCAAGTTTACTTCAGCTTCATCGGTCTCCTTTGCTCTCCACTCGTCGAACCTTGCCCAGCATTTTCTCGACAGAAATTGTTTCGCACAGAATAAGAACTTGTCGAGAACCGCAATTTGCGAAAGCATCGTCGACACGTGCTCTGTTCGAGCGCTGTTATCCGTTGTCGCTCGTTCGCTTTCGCAGGTCATATTTTTCTCTAAAGAAAAACGGTTAAGTTTTCCCGTCTGTTTGATTTGCGTCAGTCTTTCGTATCGAATTCTACCGTGAAATCAACAAAATTGTACCAACATGTACCGGTATCGATCGGAGGCAGTCTGGCTGCTGCTTATACATATATCCTATACACATATTATCACCCAACCCTGCAATGTAGAACATAAAACGTGGGACGACAGTCCATGATTTTTCTGATTTTTCTTCTTCATCTCTACCTTTTCGTTAGTCATCGTAGTTTTAAGTATTGGCGAGCATGCAACAAAGTTGTTAAAAGTAGTGCAACGCGTACAAAATGTACATATACATATACAATATGTATAGTATATATGTACATGCAGATAGAAACGTATAATTAAAGTTACGGACCGTGAAACGAATGGACGAAGAAACCATGCACGAGACTGACAATACGACAGAAACTGAAGGTAGAAACAGAGGAAGAGAAAGAGAAAGAGATCGCGCGCACGCGAGCGTATCCTTGTTCGTTACACAGGTGCAACCTACCCCACCGTGACCGATCACCATCGGCGAACATGGTTGTTTCACCTTTAAGTGCATGAATTGTCGTCAAATAATTTTGCTATTCGTATGTGTCTGTACATAGCTGGCCGTTCGTAGTATTAACAATTGAGTTCCCTTCGATGCATAAATTATCGGACGCGCATTGTAGAAATGAATGTATGTACGTTTGTTTCTTCTCTACGCTACTCACTAAGCCGACAAAAAATTGCAACTTCCCAATGTTGTCAACGGGGGGACGCAGGTAGCGCGCAGCCTAGGTCGTTCATAAGTCCTTTGAAAATTCGACGAAATTAACGGCTCATACTAATGCGGACATGTATCTGAATACGTAGTATAATAAACAGGTACGGTAAAAAATTAGAAAGATTTTCACTTTTAATCTCATGTTTCAATAGTTCGTATTTTCTTTCACTTTTCGTCGTAACGATGTCCTTTCTCTGACGATCGAGCTCAAAAGTAGACAGGCTGATGCATTAACGCATGAATCAACGCGTGCATCAACACCTGATAAACGATAAAAAAACGAACATCGTACAGCTGCTAACTATGTAGATGCAACGACACGATACTTTCTCGTATCGTAAACCGTGATAAAAGTCTGACAGTGAACGCGCGAGGTCCGTGCATTTATGAAACCGGCTTCTTTCCTTTCTTTCTTACAAAACTTGTCGATTTAAAAAGTTACTTAAAAACATTTCCTCATAAATACGTTAAAGAACTTTACCATCGCGTTACAAAAGGAAAATACAGTCCGAGCCTACAGAGAGTCAAGTTTCTCGAATACGATTGATACCGCAAACACAGTACAAACATTTGAAAACGTCAAATTTATACAACCGCACGAAGGAATTTCGAATAGTCCATACGAAGTATCTACTATCTAGTAATAATTTCTATTCGTGCTTTCCTTTCTTCGTTGCCAGTCAATCTGGCCTCTTCCTCGATCTTGTACGTTCTTCCTGTACCATATTTAAGCTAGGGAGTGGCGAGGGGTGAATCGGTGAAGCGGTGACTCGTACAAATTAACGCGGAGTCAACGAATTTTTCAAATGGTCAGGTTGGATACGGAGTGAATTAACATATTATGAATGTGGAAAGTGATATACGAAACATTCAGACTTCGACCACTGAAAGAATATAATACATCTAATATCTTTGCAAACAGTCTGTGTAAACTTGATCGTCGTATACATATAACACCATACGCAACGTAATTACAAATGTAATTATCGGTACTGGCGCAGGAAACATTAGAGGGCATCGGCCAATACCCATATCCGATACCACCGAAACACGTTCGTCTCGACTGTTTCCAAGAAAATTATTTGCAGTGAGGAAAAAAATCAATGACTAATTCGGTTTACGACCGTTAAAGATTAGCGAACGGAGTACGTCGACTTTTCTTTCAAATTAAGTTACGAGACCTGCCTTACCGGCCCCACAAGAAATGTTAATATCCCAAAGCCAGCGAGAACCGAGAGTCCCCCGAGAGACCCCCGAAGACCTCGAAGACCTCCGGGAACTCCAAGACCGAGACCTCACAGACCCCGCATATTGTACTTGTGAAACTCTTTATCGTACCTTCGCTTCCTCCTTCACCCCTAACCATTCCGGCATTCGATTATCACCGGTGTATTTTCGCTTCAGTTTACCGTTTTGCGATTTACCAATCATTTCATTTTCTTTTTCGAACTCTTGCGCCTCAAGCAACAATTCTCTACAACGAAGAACGCATCATTCGGCGAACCTGAGCATTACCGATCGCGTTACCGATCTTGTTCGAAAAAAAATGTTTTTGTTCGAAACAAAAATGTTTCTTACCTCCTTCGATGTACCGGTTGTCCTCTAAGGTGCCGGTTGTAAAGCGACGCTTCAAATAATTTTTCGACGAAAGCGTAGACTTCATCAATCCGCGAACAATACCAGTAATCGGTGAAGGCGATGCTCCAGCGTTACACTTTTTTGGCGAATTTTCGTCAGTTTCCGGGATACGCGATAACATTGTAATCGGCTGAAAAATAAACAGGTTATTTCCTTAAAATTTATGTTGTTTCTATACCTTGTATTTTATTCATACATGTATAAATTTGTACGCTGTCAGGTCTATGTTTCGAGTTTAAAGTCTCATGAAAATTTAAGCTACTATGGTAACGGAAGCTTTCTCTGCGAATCTACTTGTCTCGACCAAGCTGGCTTCTCTTTCGTTGCGATTTACAACGTGTTACGACGCGACTCGACGACAAATTAACACCTTGGGAACCACGTTAGCTATAAGAACGTAACAAAGCGTAAAGAGAAAGATGCGATACGTTCGAGTACGAACATGATTTTCAATGTTCCAAAACCTCTTCCAAACATTTCGGTTCCGTTTCGTCGAAATAGGTACAAACTTGCAGACACATTTTAAAACGATCACGGTCTATAACAATGTTCACGTTATACAGTTTCGATTTATTCTATGCATATGTACATTGATACATAAACGTATTTCGGTTAACTAATGATTATGCGTTTCAAGCTTCAAAGATTGTAACTGTGACTGTGACTCGACGCAAACTAACAATAAGAATCGAGTCAATACTGAACAGTATTATTCATACAAACATGTCATTGTAACGGTGTCCTTGTACAACAAAGAAAGACACATAACCCCAGTTTAAAACAACAAACACATCTCAGACAAAAGCGTACACCTGATCTCTTTATTTCAAAATAATCTACATTTTCATTTGATAAATCATCTGCACCACAAATTCTTCCCGACTACTGGCAATACGCATACACGAATCAATTGATTCGTTCCAACACTTCCCTTACTTCTTTTTTTATCGATTCCTCGATATTTTAAAATAGAAAAGAAACAAATCAAAATGTTTACTACCTTGTCACGCTAACCTGTCAATATTAGTTATGTTACGACAAATGGAAACCATTCCCGACTGCGTGTTAAATTATATGTTATCCACAAACACAACTATCAACCGTCACCCGTCACTAAATGTCTATCGTTCATCGTCGGTCGCACTAACAAGTTATTACTACTCGTTACATACGGCAACCGTGAAGCGTATGAAGACATGGCTAAAAGCCGCTGACAAAAGTATATCACATCGGTGTTTGCTCATCAAAAAACATTTTTATTTGCAAAAGAAGTTTTAAGAAGTTTTATATGGCTTTTCTAACGGAAAAATCAGAAACACCATGTATGTTTAGAAAAACAAAGTTACATCTACAGTAAAATCAAATTAAATAAGAAATTATTGATATATTGCACGGCAGTTTAAAAGTAATATAGCAAAATCTGCTGCTTACCTTTCGTCCAAAATTAATCAAGTACACTATGATAAAAAAAACACTCTCACTGCGATTATTATTTTACTAGCGTGTATCGATACTAGCTGGCCGGTTTCTTTCTGACGTATCCAACTCAATAAACATGACAAAATCTAGTGTCAAAATCTCTGTTATAAACCACATGCGACAAACTGGGCGGTCCCGACTAACTCTTGCCGTTGCAATTCTGCGTTATAGCACGTTATGAACGGAACGTCCTTAGCAGCCCGCGTAAAGTATTTTATTGGCATATGCAACGCCACCTAGAAAAATGTCGCGGCGAAAACAAACGAAAGTAAACGTATCACAAATATGCATATGCGTGTACGTATATATGCACAATGTATCGTTCACAAATGTAGTCATGATCGTCGAGTATTCGTATATTGTATATTATAAGTGACACGTGATACACCGAAGAACGATTAATTCTATATTGTAGATACTGATTCGTTCGTCTGTACTGTATATGGTATCAATTATACACGAGTAATAAACGATTTCAACGAACCGTGAAAAATATTGACTATTTAAAAACATAAAGGAGACATTTATGACGTAGATATATGGTGTACTCCTGATAAACAAACTTCAGACAATTTATTTATTCCGCGTAAAATTTCAAATTTTTATTTTAGTTTACATGTAACAACATTCGTCGACTATAAATTACAATAAAATATATGTCCTGTATAACCAGGAGAGTAACAGCTGTATTGTAAAGGAATCATAAATATCTATCAACTAACATTGTCATACGAAGCTGACAAGGCATTGTGCGTTAAGCGACAACACTATTCGTGTCAAGGCACTTTTCAAATTTCGAGCTTCCGATAAATTGATCAGTCAAATTGCTGATCGTGTAAAACACAGTATATAATAGTATACATACAAGATAATGATGTCGACGTCAACATCGTGGTTCTGACATTTCTTCGATGCTTCTTTCGTTTAATGTATGTATGCCAGAATAACGCGAAATCAAACGTACAGTTAACGTATACGCGTGCATACACATATCGAATGCATTAGTGTATATTCGTACGTGTTTTCGTACTCATCTTAATTGTTGGCAAGTACATATATTACAGTTTAGGAAAACTGCATAGAATAATGTCGGGGTACGATACAAATGGACAGTATACAATGTAAATTTTCGAACACGTTAAAACATATTTTTCCGACTTAATTCGGTCGGGCCAAAGGGAACTGTTCGAGTAGACTTTGGTAATGATTTCGAGGACAAGACGTACCCAGATTTAGTAGCGTTTGTAACAAGATTTTTCGGTTTTGGAGGAAGAGGAGGGGGTTTCGGTGATTTAATACTCGACATGGCTCGTACATCGAAAGAATTCAAAACGGTTGTTCTTAACCCAGACCCGTTCTCTACAACGAGCCGGTCCCCATCCGTTGAGGTTGCAGCACCCAATGTCATCGAACAGTCGTCATCGGTCGTCGCTACAGCCATTTCTTCCTTGACATTCCCGTTTCTCGATGTAGTTACTAACGTCTCTTGACCTTGTCCTTCGCAATTTTCCCGTTCGTTAATTGACCCATAAAACTTGGCATTCGCTTCGGAGGAACTGGCACAAATTATCCTATGTCTGCGAACCTTGTTGCAGCGATCCGCCGGCTTACCATTTTCCTTGTTCTGATCAGTAATTTCATAGCTTTAAGGGTCGAAACGTAGCATGATCAAAGTTTCAACGTAACATATATGTATAAAAACGCAACGAGATGTTCGCGCGCAATTACAACATCTCGTATTATCGGATAGATACGTATCAATACGAGTATATCTCGGAGAATATGCTTTTATCCGTTTACCTTTAAAAAATCTGGCAACTCAAAATTGATTTCTGTTCCTCTTTGATCTTCCAGTCTGGATCTCTGAGCTCGTTTCAAACCTTCGTACAGATCTGTTAACGACAACCAACATTCATCGATTTAGCTCGATACATTCTAAATTCGGCTTATCTTATGTGTTTCGGTTATCCTCACCTTCACCATCAAATTTCCCTGGCAATTGTAATTTAACGCCATTCCGCCATTTCGCTATTAAAGGGGGATGAGACTTGACAGTATCTTCGGAAGTATAATCGTTTGCAATTCCCTTTTCGCTGGCGTTACACTTGGCCTTTCCCTTCAGTAGAAACAATAAATGATCACGGAATAAATCAAACAAACACATGACAAGATATGTAGACCTTATCGGTTAAACACTCGTATAATGTATCTTGTTTATACCTTTTTTTTTCCATGCATCGTAGAATCACGAAGAAAAAATTTATTAGGTAAAATTGAGGAACCCTCGGAGCGTTGATCGTCCGACTGTTTGTGCAACATAAACAACTCGATGAAAGAAAATAGATCAGAAATACTAAATAAAGTTCTTATCAATAATGTTAATAAATGATTTCATTACCTTGCAAGAGCCTTCGTTATACTGACACTTGTTCACACCTTTTCCGACCAACAACTCTTCGAAAACTCGGTTGGTGATCTCATCCAACGTCGGTTGAGCGAGTGGCATATCATGCGTATACTTCACCGCTTGCAACTCGTGCCGAGAATCTATTGCATATCCATATGTATACGTATACGTATATGTATATGTCAAGCAAAATATATGTTATGCGTGTATGTTATAGATGTTGTAAATGTATGTATGTGTAGATGTAGATGCATGTACATACCATGATAGAAATATTTAGTCTGAATCTTTACCATCGCACAGAGTTAAAAATTAGTTACGAAAAAGCGTTTTCAATTTTACCTTCATCTTTGACATTCGTCAACGTCAATCTAGGCGGAGCATCGATAGCTGGCATATCCATGCAAACACACTGATTATCACTCCATACGGTGATTGTATTCAAATTAAAACCATACTTGTTTAAGAGCGGTTTCAGCACTTCTTTCAGGGTTCTACCTTTATGTGCGATCACAGTTATTACGCGACGCGAAGGTAAGTCTACCTTCAATATTTTCGTTGGTACCACTTCCACTTCTTGACCAGCTAGTATAGACGATGGATATTTTGCTTCTACCGTCTGAAAATAGAAAACATTGATAATGCAACGAAGTTTTTGTAACGATTTCTCGCTAATAAGAAGTCATAGATATCAAGTTGCAACTATTTTCATACCGTGTTGGAATCCACGGCTATATAAACGGGTATTTTCACACATTGAAAAGTACAACTACGAAAGCAGGTGTCGAATAACGCATGCACGATACAATACAACATTTACGGTAACAACATATAACCAAACGCGTTCCTCTTACAATATTATCCTCTTTTTTTCTACGTACACGTATAGCTTACCAAAATGTTATTATTGTCAGACATCGAGCACCAAGTATTCGGTGAACAGTAGGACAAATACTGTTAGATGGTAGAAACGTGTCTGGAAAAGGAGGAAAGTGGTGGAAAATAGCAAAGCAAGTCCCGGTACTAGCAGGGATTCAAGTTAATAACAGAAACAGAGAAGAAAAGAAGGGGGGGGGGGGGGGAGAGAGAGAGAGATTGCTTTTGTTAGTTAAAAACGGCAGAAATTGCAGATCAGTAGATGTTCAAAAGATGCGTTAAATAAATACGAGAGAACACAAACCTCGTCTGTGGCTAGGATTAGAACATCATAGTTAGAGTATCGAAGAGCTCTTTTATCAAGGAGGCGTGTAACCACATCTTTAATACTCTCCGTTTGGCTAGTTGGCACAACCGTAGTCGATCCGTCGGGTAATATTACCCGACACAACCCGGTACATTTGGTACGAACTTCTTTCGATTCGTTTGATTGTCCTTCGTAGGACGATAAAGACTACAAGTCATACATACAGCAATTTTGTAGATTCGAAAGACAATATTCATTTAATTAATCTATTACACATTATGTGTCATCTGTTGTATTTATTTATCGTTTTGTTCAAACAACAATTTTCTACTCGTGCTTTTATAGTAAGATTCTCGCAATTATTCAGAAACACTCTCATAGTTGATACAATTGTTAAAATAGAAAATCTCTTTTCAACACATTGTAAAACAAACTCAATTACAATAAACTCACACATAACGTATGTTACTTTGTATAACTAATAAATACACAACTGTTCTATCAAGTATCCGTTTGCGTGTAATTCGCAGTTGATACAATGTACAAAAGTACTCACATGTTTATGAAAAGATTGTCTCAATGCCAAATCCCAAGAAGCTAACGAGGATCTGCTACTAGATATAGAAATACTGTCGTCGTTGTTATTACCTTCGGATTCTCTCTTCATAGTTGTAAAACTTTTATAAATGGTATCGCTTCTGCTAGGGGTCTTACTGTACTCAGTCTCCCCACGATCTTTCGATTTAGACCTAAGACAAAAGCACATCATAACAAAACTAACATATAAACAACTTCACAAATCATGATAATTACCTATTTTTTCGATTCCATGGAAGAATAGATTTTCTACATCGATCTTCAGCATCCGAATGGCTCTTTTTTAATTTCACACTGGGCGAGTTGGTGAGACTTAAGTCACAGTCTTCCGCACCAATTATCGAGCAGCCTGCTTCCATACAACGACGGTATAGATCTGATCTCAAAAACCTTGGATAACTATCGAATTTCATCAAATTAAAGACTTGCTTCTGAGCCTAATAACAAAATTCAGAACAATCATGTTCATATCATCTTGAATTAAACAAATAATACATGGACAATAGACTGAATAATAACTGAACAGAAAAAACTCAACAAATACATAATGTACACTCACCTGTAGAAATAGATTGGCTGGAGCTTCGCCTAGAAGCTCTACAGTTATTTGACCAGCAGCATGACTATCAACATTTACAGGTTCAGATGCTGTATTAGATAAATGACGTTGGTAGATTTGATTAGCCAACTTGCGACGTGTGACAACATCTCTAGTGTCTTTGTATCTCTCACAAGCAGCCCAAAAATAAATGTTTTCATGACTGAACTCCTTCTTTAAAAATTCCTTTAAAAGAACATTAGATGCAGAGTACAGTATCGCTACCATTGTAAATATTATACACTTACCGCAAATGTTTGCAACCCTTTTGGATCTTCTAATAATTTCTCAAAACCATTAGCCCATGCATGTATACCTTTGTAATCAGCGTTTTTGTCACACAATTCCGTACTGCCGTGCTATGACCAAAGAAATATTAAAAAATTTTACCTTGCTGATCAACGTCGTTAGTTGCCAGTTAACAAATCATAAAGGGGAACAATCCAGCGCTTGCGCAATTTCATCGTCAAAACCTCGAAGCCTTAGAATTGTGATCACATATAAAATTATTCTATGTTGGACAATCAAATTTTATTGAAATTTTCAATTTTTAAATCTTTTCGTCGCATATATATAAATTTATCGATTCAATTCTAATATTTTACAATCAGGTCGAATTCATATATTGTATCCATATGTAAACACATATGTCATGTATAGATGCAAAACTTTCAACAAACAGATTATAAGTACTGTTTATCGCAATTTCGTTTATGTTTTTTATTAATTGTACAAACCGGATGAGTCGTACGTGCTCGTAAGCAGCTTTACGAACCGAAGCGGGTAAAGAGGGAAGTAAAAACAGAGCGTGGGAATGAGGAGTAGCCTTCTCGACACACGTAACAAATAATTTCAAAGGTTTTCTCATTTTCATCATTGACACTGTTATCACAGTCATCAACACATATGTTCAATAGTATACTTGTCGCTCGAAGTTCTTATCTCGAACCTCGAAACTCGAATACTAACTGACGACGAACAGTCGCGACAAGTAAATGACAGAGAAATGTACGTAATATTACGCCATGATTCGAGGAATGAAATGTCATATAAAATTCTTGGAATCTTGTCGCGTAGAAACAACGACCGATACGTCAAATCGATTTTACAATTATTTCTACCGAAATTCATTCAACAGATCCATAATAGTCGAATAAAAAAGAAACACGAAATTATTTTGTTTCATATTCTTAATAGTAAAACAAAACAAGAGAAGGATTGAACCAGTAGTGACTGTCTTGTACCCCACGTACCGATTTCACCTCGGTGTCCATGTCGTGACCGAAGATCGTATTCCTCTGTATAGTCGCGCCACGATCCCATTTATCGACGAAAAAGCTAACAAATTACTTATATCGAAACGATTGGCTTACGAGGCGTGTTTCCTCGAATTATTTCCATAGAAAACATTGCCCCAAATCCGTATTAATATGGGCTCCGCCCAGCTGCACCGGTGCACCGTTGACAATTGTAATTCTACGCACGGCGCTTTCCGAGCAGTGCTCATCAGCGAAACACAACGAACATTAACACAACCGACACTACCGACCAATCAACTCACTAACAAATCAAACGTGGTATAATCAATGAAATCTCAAAACAGCGAGTTTTAATCTCGTTGTACATTGATTAACGCTATCGTAAAGTGTTACGATCAACGTACGTTCATTTGGAGTTCAACATGTCACTCTCATGTGCACACCGCACACAACCACGAGCATATATTCGTTCGAAGTGCCCGAACCCGAACGTCCCGAACTTCATTTCCTTCTCCCCCTCTTACTCCTTTTCTTTTCTCGCTCGCGCTCATCCCCTCCCACTGATATCCGATTTACTCGGTCGGTTGGTCGTTGTTCGGTCGTCAAGTCCCTCCTCTGTCTGTCAGTCTGTTCTCTCGTTTGTAAGAATTTTGAAATTTTATATCCACTTTATTAAAAAATGTTAACACTGCACACATGTACAAACTAACTTTCAATCATTTTTCTATTTTCAAAATATCTTCTTCAAAAATATTTAACTTTCTTAAAATACATTCGTACTGCGAGTATATCGATCAACTATTTAAAAATGAATCCATCGCGTCTTAAAGTAATATGTGTTCTAGAAAAATATGTAACCAAATAAATCTTACCATGCAGGTGTCCTCGATGCAGTTTCCGATATTACGAATTTCTTGCAAGCTTCCCCAAGGTCGTGAATTATCCGATTTGTCCGAATAGGTTTGGCACAAGGGTCGAGTATAATCCATACTTGCTTTAAGATCTTCAAAACTATGCACTAAAGATTTCGAGATACCAGAAAATACTTTTGGACTAAACTTATCCCGATTATCCAATTCTTTCGATTCTGTTAATTGCGTAAATACGAATAACGGGTTCGGTTTAAATATTTCATTGTCGCACGGTTCAACACGATCTTCTATGCCATGCAGCATCGCGGTAGTGCAAACAGATGCAAGCGAACCAACGGACGAACTAACCAACCCCTGCTTCACAGTAGAAGCAGATGGCAATGGACAGGTGGGCAAATTCCCCCTCTTCGATTCCTTTTTCAAGTCGGAATGTACCTCACGATCCTTTACCGATGCCGTGCACACATTTATCCCATTGCAGAAATTATCGAACACGACATTTTCATGAGACAATTCTGAACCATTTTTACACGCTTCCGACTCGGTTCTTTCAGTCTGGCATGCGTTCGATACAGCTCGAACAGTCAATCGAAAATCAATGGCCGCGTTACCGTACGTTTTTTGAGGATGTGCACATGTGTCCTGAAAATACATCATACTTATTCCAAGCACCAATGTACTCTTTACAATATATCATAATATTTCAATTTCTTTATTTTCCTTTATTTCGTTATGATCTCTTTTCGTAATCTCCAGCATCAAACGTATACAAGGAATTTTTAATATCATCTGAATTGATAATTGTAGTCAAAGTACCTTATACTCTGAATTAGGATAGCACCTCCTTCGGGATACATCTTGCGCATTACTTTTATCCAAACGGCTGGTGCAATCATCTTTGAATCCAATTCCAGAATCACTGTTACTCGAATGTGCCGTAGATGTACTTATGTTACTGGGCTGTGGAGAAGAAGCATCTTGATGTCTTCGTATCTCGTTGTAAGAGTTTGCATCTGTGCTCGTGGAATCTGATATATACAAAGTTTGTATCGCGCCAATGAGACTATTACAACTGTCAGGAAACTCTTGACAAACATTTAATTCAGATGTTTTGGTACATGTAAATCCAAATATATTACATGCACTGGAATGTACAGCATGATCGATCAATTTATAATAAATTGTAAAAACATGACACGAATTTGAAACAATATTTTCTTTATCTTTAACAGATTTAGTCAGTATACCAAAATACTGTTTATCCTGTTCCGAAAAAGAATTACAAAATATTATCCTGTAAGAAGGATATTCCGCTATAATATGATTTTCAGAATTTGTAAGTTTTATATTTGCCACGTGTATAGTTAAGAGCACCGTAGTAGGATTTCTTTTCTCTGCTTTCAAGCGCTTAATGCATTTTTTCAAAACCTGCAATAATAAATAAATTTTAATGGTAGAATAAATTTGATGCAATATAATATATACCCCTTCCTTTCGTATGCTTGTATTACCTGCATCATACAAGAAGGATGCAATTGATTTGGAATATCTATTGTTCCCAAGTAACCGACTACTGTTCTGTGCACTATTTTCTCAGAGTCTCTTTTGTGAGAAGTTGGCGGTGGTGGAGGTGGTAGAGGACTAGACATATCCCAGCGATATTGTAAACTGCTATAATTGTCTTGATTCTGTAATTCATTTGACGTTCTTTCTGTTGTATCGAACATAACGCCACTTTGTAAATCTCTTACAACTTTGGCGACTCTACATTGTAGTTGTAGTGCTCCCATATTACTAGCACGTGGTTTATGCGTATATTTAGGCCTACAGCGCACCGTTGCAACACCTTCTTCATCCGAAGAATCAGAATAATAATTTTCAGCAATTTGTAACCTTAGAATACCTTTAGAACGGCCAATTAGCTGTACAACATCATCATGAGGTACTTTACTGACATTATGACCATTGACCGATACTAAATAATCACCAGCACGTAATCCTGCATTTTCAGCTGGACTTCCTGGTACAATGCAACTCAAAATACAAGGTTGCTGCCCCGAAATAGTAAAACCGAACCCTTTCGACCCGCGCAATACCTCCACTGTCCTTACACCATAATTTACTCGCTTTTTCTTCCTTCGGTTTTGATGCATTCTTGAGTTTTCTTTTCATTAATATTCACTAAATCTACAAATAAAATTATCATCGAGCCAACACTTTCACAAACCGAGAAGTATCTCGAACTGTCTTTGCTTGTATCCGGTCCAATGAATTCTTTTTACTTCCTACGGAAGGAATAAAGTATTTCAAAATCAAATAACTTCTTTTTACCGTTGAACAATCGCGTATATTGGTCATCGATGGTCAAATTCAATAGAAAATTCCTCGTAGTTCGTTTACACCACGAATCGCGGCGGCGTTCTTTCTGCATTCTTGTACCTCTTTCGTGTACGCACTACATACATATATCGTTATCATTACTCAACTACAAAACATATTCTTAAACGCTACCCTACAATTGAATAATTTTCAACATCTTGAATTTACAATTTCTCACTAGTTGACTATTCCCTATGCACCTAACAAGTCAAAGCAATTATAAAATGTTTTGATAGTCGCTTTATTTCTTTTCTTTTGCCACCATCCTTTCACTCCCTCCACTTTTGCCTTTCTTTCGTTTGCGTTTGCACCATTGTTATATATATATATATATATATATGAACATATATATACATATATATGTATGTGTATATATATGTACCTATCGATCCTCGGCTAACGATGCATATATAACGTATATATGTGTGACGCGCGCGCGCATATCGCACTCAACTTGAATACATTCATTTAAATGTTAAAGCTCCATGGAGACGAGACAACACTTCCCTGTATTTACAAAATATGGATAAAGTAATACTTACATAGTAATGTAAGTTATGACATTTTTAAGAAATTAATACTTTTCATTACTTTCGTAAATTAATTATACAAAAAATGTGCTATTTCCACTATTGCAATAAAATTCTTTTTTCAATATTTATACAATGAAATATTGTTACATGTGCTCTTTTTTCTACACATAATTTTGTCGTTTCTGGAAAAAAACGTGAGACAAATTCTGATAAATTTCGCATTTAACTAACAATCTTTCTACACACTATTTATCGCCTTATCAGATAATTAAATTGAACTTCATACATTAGACACACTTCATACGTTTTTCTTTTTAATTTATGTTTTTACTATTTAATAGTAAATAAATATATATACAATGTGTGTATAAATAAGTCAGTACTAACTCTTGCATATTTCTCTTCCTCTCTGAGCAAGCGTTTGTATACCCACAATATTACTATGCATCCAATCCGTGATAAATCCTCTTTTAGCATTGACTCATCAGCCAATCAGAACAAAGCAATTTCAGTCTCAATCTTCGCTTGAAGCTACGGCTCAAGTAGCTTTGTGAAAATCGACTACGTACAGTATACATACTATAGTACATAGATAATATGACATTACCTTCTATTGCTGTTAATAGTAAATGGACAACGTAGCCGCGTTCTTGTTGAATCTTCAATTAGAATTACTGTTTTAATATTTATCAGAAAGATAATGGGCAAACATTTGCAATATTCAGCATTTTGAATTTAATATAGGTGAAAAACATTTATCAAATAAATAATAATGATTACGGGCGGGCGGGCACACGCGCGCCCACGCGTGCGTTACGTCACAAATGTATGGTTTGTAGTATCTAACAACGATTGAATCTTCCTCGCTTGGACCTGAAGTTGACCGAGGTCATGGTCATGTGCAACCTGTGCAACGACTGTGACATCTCGATGTCAGAGATTTTGCTCAGAAACTGTTTCGAGGAAGGGACACTAGGGGAGTCATTACAAATGAGATTGAACAATGCAAATGATTGCCATTCGAACCATTGGCATCATCCAATCCTGCTACTCCTTAGCACACTTTGGTTTTCCTTTTACCGAGCAGATTCCTTGACACTATTGTAACCATTGTGTGCAACGGGTAACTTGGGAATTTGGGAACGCTGTTTTCGCCGTTGGCAATACGGTTAGGAAGTACAGGGAGTACAGATGGAAGGGTTTTTGAAAATCAGAAGCAACTCTTACGCGAGTTTTCTACCAATATTTGTTTTTAACTTATTTCTAAGGAATACATATAGTGTAAACTGTTGATAACGTTCACGCTCGTGCGTTATCTTTATAATATTTGCGTGAATTTATTATTGTTCACTTTAAATGGTGTCCTTTGAAAAGAATATTTTGAAATTAGCTAAAAATTCGGCTAGATTTCTTTCAAAGTAAAAGAGATATTTTGGTAAAATGGATCGCGATGGAATTAGTTGGCAAACAGTACCAAATACAGTCACAAAAAGAATGACGGATCTGTCTTTCGTACACAAATTGAAACCGTCTAGAAGGTTATGTCGCCGAACTAAAGTTATGAATAGTGCGATTAAACATTTCCACAGTTTAAAAACTTACAGACAATACGTTAAAATGAAGACGGCAATTCTTCGGAATTTATCGGATTATAATGATACCGATGATAATGATGGTTTTTCGGACAATGATTATAGCGTTCTGTATAAATCTGACTTGTCTGTAACAAATTATATGGCACACGTTACTTCCATGGATACAGATTATTCTTATAAAACAGAACTTGACATTAGCGATAGTAATATATTAAGAGTAATAAGTAAAGAAACAGATGTTCAACAATCCAAAAATAAATCTTCCAATAATACAAACTTAGATTGGAAAGATATTGTTAAAAAAAAAAGTTCAACATGTTCCTTGAAACAAAGTATACAAGAAAGCAAATCAAATATGTTAAATGAAACTACTAATCATAAAACTTTTGCAAGTAGTGCTAATGAAGCCATTTGTGAAAAAAATGCAGAACCATTTGATACAGAGACATGTATTACAGAAATGTGTTTCAACAACATAACATGTAACATTAAACAAGAACAAGAAATAAGTGAGAACAATACAAAATTAATGGAAAATAAAGAATATAGAAGTAATGGTGTATATAAAAAACGAAAAAAGGAAAACGATACTAAAATATCTGAAAATAAAAAAGAATTAAATTGTCCAAAAAAAGATTCTATATCTGTAACTGTTCAAGATGCCAGTGAACTATCTACAAACACAAATGCAAATTTAAAACAAAGTTATGCTACATTAATGGTTGGATATCTAAAAATTCAACAAGAGCCTGCAGACAAATGCGAAAATATTGATTCCTTAGAAATGCAGTCTTTATATAATGGGAAGACAAATCAACCCAAGGATTCTGGTATCGATGAAGACACAGAAGAAGAATCTCAAGAAAATGGAAAAGGTGTTTGTGCAAGAAGAAAGGAAAAAGTTCGAGACATTTGTAAGAATGCAAACTTAACGTCACCAGCAGTCAATTGTGAAAGTGTTTCTGTGTTTGAGAGAACCCTATCAAGTGTTGACCATGTAGTGTCCAATATTAATGATATATCAGATGCTACAGAGTCTCAATGTGTAACACTAGTTACAACTAAAAATATAAATAGCAAAGGAAAGGAAGAAAATAAGGTACAAAAAATAAAATTGCAACCAACAGTTACTGATTCCAAGATTATTCAGATGAGGTATAGAATTATATCAGATAGTGTTTCAGAACTGGATACATTTTCAAAATCAAGAGATAACGATAGTTATGTTAGTAACAAAGTAATGGAGGATTCTATAAACACTGAATATAATGCAGAAGATAGCATGTCACCTTTGTCTAAAAGACGATTGCAGCAAATGAGGAGATTGAACCTGACTGTAGATAGTGAATCTAGCCTTAGTGACAATGATAATGAATATTGTAACACAGAAAATATGAGAGACAAATTATTTAAGCGTTCAAAAGAGTTCTCCGATTTATCAGATAGCCAAGATGGAAACGCAGATTTCAAACATACATTGTCACTACAAAATAGTAAAAGATTAAAAAAACATAAAAATTATACATTTAAAAACAATAGTAAAGAAGAGAATATTAACTTAAGGCAGGAATGTGTCAATAATACCGAATCTATACAGTCATTAAGATTAATAGAAATAAATAGTAACAAACATAAAAACACACTAAACTGTTCTATTGAAAAGGAAACACATTCGTCAACAAACCAATATAAAACAAGTTTACAGAATTCTTTGAAACAACCCGTACATTATTTAAATAATGAAATCAATACTTCTGAAGAAAATATAAACCTTAGAAAAATCATTATAAGTAATGATAAGACTGGAAGAATTAGTCAAAATGGTGAAACTGCAACACAACCTGCATTCAAGAATTCAGTAATACAGACCAGGCCGACAAATGTATGAAGTAAAAAATAGCATTATATTATATTAGTTTACAGCATTTGTTTCTTTCTTTCAATGTTCTTTCTTTACAGTTACAGGAATTAATGGAACAGGAAAGCTTAATATATGAAACTGCCTTACCTTCTGTCACCTTAAGAGACATAGAAGAAAACGATGTTTTTCTTTTAGAAATTCCTTCTGTGGTAAGTTATACATATATTTACAAGTGCAAACATAAAAATTATACATATCTGACATAACGTTGTTTTAAATTTAGGTACTTGAAACTGAACTATTGCAACAAAAATTTGTCCTAACGAAAAAAAAGCTTAAACTTGGAGAACATAAATATAGAATTGCATTTAACGATACGGATCAAGTAGTTGGTGTATTAAATACTGGAAAATTTCATACACATTACAAACCAGGTAAGATATTCAACTAGTTGCTCAATCTCCGTTTTTTCTACTTTTTGAAGATGTCTACTACTACCACATTGTTTCCTTTTCCAGTTAATATTAAACCAATGAAAAGATTCGTTGCATACCAAAAAGTAGTGAGAACAACATCGGCAAAATCATCCGACAGATGTACCAATATTGGAATGGATCATATTAATGATACCAACACTAATTAATTTAACTCTAACGAAGTAATATTTATGAAATTAAGACTGCAATCTACTTTTTTATACTAAAACAAAAAATATGCGCTTATACATAATACATTGTATAGATATTGAGTTAATATAAGAACAGAAGAATTGGATTGATTTATTATTACATTCCATGAATGTTGACTTAAAGATTAAATACGTTTTGAAATATGTATGTGTTTATTGAAATACAGAAATAAAATGCGACAAATTTATGATGTTTCCATGGCAGCAGTCGAGTCCTCTGTATATTTTCCTTTGTCTTTACCTAAAGCAGCTAACCTGCCCTTACTTCGCCTGTCTATAATTTTCTTACGATCTTTATCCATCTTCAGCTTGACAATAACAGTCTGTGGAAGTAAATAAATTTGGATATGATAGCGATCGCTGTATACTATAGAAACTCATATACTATAGAGAATATATCAGTGCCAATTTGTCTGCAGCAAAAAGACTAAACAAGATAAATTTATTAGTGCAAAGGAGAACCCAGAGCACCAATTCATTTATCTAGTTAATTGTCTCGTTCTATGTGAATGGTTTAGTTCATCATCGATCACAGTAAAACAATTATAAATAATAATGTATATGTCAAGCTAAAAGATTCCTTTTTACCTTGGATGGATCAATACCAACGTACACACTGGCTGTATTAATTTTTTCACGCTGTATTCTTTCTATGTATATGACGAATTTTTTTCTATATACTTGAACCACTTTGCCAACTTGTTGTCCTTTGTAGTGGCCACGAACTACCTTTAATACATTAAAATACACGTATTGTAAAACTTAATCGTAGAAAAAACCGTATTATCGTTGTCATTAAAATAAACAAGTATACCTGTACTTCATCATCTTTGCGAATCGGCATAGAACGCACATTGTACTTCTGTCGTAATTCTTTGGAAAGAGGTGCTGACATAAGCCTTCTACGAATGTGAGAAGGTGCCGTGAAATGCCTTTTCCTATTTTTTCTACGCGAAGAAGTAACAAGTCGATTGAATTTCATTGTTGCTGATTACCTGTATAGACAAAAAAATTATTCACTGTAGTTTATTGACAGGAATTATTATAGTAAATGTAACAGGGATCACATGGATGCTTTCGATAAAAACAACAGTTAGAAATAGATTGATCACTGTGTCGTTGGAAATCTAGTTGTTAATCTCATTTTAAAATGAAAAAAATGTGTTGAGTCGTAAACCAGAAAATAACTGAAATGAACCAATAGAAACTATAACGTTGAAACCGATTGCTGCAGTTCGATTGGAATCGATTTAGATTTCAGCAGACTTACGTTAACCGTTGAATACCACGGTCACAACCGGAAGAACATTTGACAGGTTTCTACAAGCGCCGGAAAACTACATACATACATACATACATTCACACACACATACGTACATGGATATGCGCAACATATACGTGAAGCATCGTTTTGATTGGTCGGTTACCCACGCACCTAATACAATTCGCAATACAATTGGTTCACAAAAATCTTACGTTACATGTAAACACTATAGAAATGGGTCTTACTCCTGTGCGCCACCAGGCCGCAGTTTAATTCGTTAGCGAGAATGGGTGCAGAAATTTTCTTTGCTCTGATTGACTAACGATTTACTGCTGAGATAGGATGCAATACGGATTGGATACGCAGCAAAATGGTGGGCTATTAGTGCCAGCTTAGGAAGTAAAAGGAACGTGCAGAAGTAGGACCCATTACTGTATGTACATACATGCGCACAGATGTGTGCGTATATATGTAGTTCACTCTTTCATTTTCCCCAGGTTTTCCTAGTTCTTTTTTATGTTCACCCGCAAACAGGAAAATTCTGTCAAGTAAATGTTAGTGTATCGGTTATCGCCATCGCTTTCGTTTACGCTTGACGCTGACGCCTTGACACAACAGCACTGAACGAACAGCAAAACGCGCAACGACGTAATATACGTTCGAAGCTGGTGTCATTCGCTGTAAGTGGTGGATAATTGTCAATAATTGTGTTATTTTAAAGTTACGGTATTGACGTTTTCAAGGTTTTGAAAAAATATCGCAGTTATGGGGCTATTAACTTCGCGGAAATATTCGACTCATCGTAAAAATCGAGTAAGTACATATATGCACAGCTCATTCTTCCTCATGTGACATGTACGTCGTTTCACCGAGTAAAGCTTGTTTATATCGTAGTATTGGAAAAGATGCGTAACGTTGTTAACGATGTTAATTGTTCTTGATACGATAACCAATATTTCTTCCTATTCGACTACATAATTATTTCACTACCGACTACAGTTTGATAATTGGTTAAAAGAAAAATACATGCATCGACAACCGTTTCACTTATTTATTTTGTTATTGGTTTGGTCCGTTGCCGCACACTCAACTCTTTATTTCTATATTCTCAACAATTCGCTGCCATTGTTCCTCTTTCTTTTTTTCATGCTATTTCACAGACACGTAATATCGATTCGCTTTAAGACGTAGTAATATAATTCAATTTAAAAAACCGGTATATTTACATCGACAAGCTGTACGAGGAAACATATCGATTGAGAATTTAAATGAAATATCTAAGAAAACGAATGTGATCGCAAAGTAGTCGTACAACTAGAAAAATGCTTCGCGATAGGAAGAAGAACACAAAGATTGTAACAAGTCGTCAATGATGGCTAGACAACTGTAGCATTTTAGAAGGTGGTAAATACGACTAATCCTGATGCTTTGATGGCTTCAATTCACTTGGCTTATTTATCCTAGAAATATTATTTGTTTTCATCTGTGGAATTAATGGAAATTGACTTATTTGCTTTTGAAGAGCATATGTATGCACGTTCACTTTCACAAATTTAGGCAATACAATATAAGTATGTACATTTGCATGCATTGTTACATTTATGTTGTAGGTTGATAGAACAACGTGCAGGTTGATTTCCTAAGAAAAGAGTCGTTCTGCAAAATTAAGTTCGAGCAAATTTTTTTCTAGCAACTAATTTTCTAACAATATTACAATTTTATGAGTCAAAATTGATACTAACGAAAAGAAAAAGAAGGAAAATAATCAGAAACGAAGGAAAATTGGTACCTCTGGTGAAAATTACTTTGCGAAAACTAAAATCTTGGTAGATACGCAATGGATTCAACAAGACCGGAGGATAGATCACTCAGCAGCGGATTGTCTTTACCACAATGGATGAAAGGAAGAATCGATAATAGGTACTTTTTTTCTCACCTGTAATTGATTTCTACAAAGAATAGCTGGACATAACCATTTCAATCTATACAATTGTAAAATTTTAATTACTTTCATTCGTTCAAGAGTGAATTTCATTTCTTACTTGATATGTTTTCATAAAGAAGAAAGAGAAATTGGGGGGGGGGGGGGGGGATATTTACAGGCGGAATGTGGGCAATGTGACCAAACAGCTGGTTGCGTGGACCACCGCTGATTGCTATTCTTAGATCTCAGAGACATGACTGTGTTCACGTCTTTGGATACGTCCTCGTGGTTCTACTGCTGCGCACACTGTTCACTTTGGTCTATGCTAGATAGTTGAGTTAGGGTCGAGTATCATTATTTCTTTTTTTCAGTTATCTCCTACTTTTTTTTCTTCGAATCGATAGTTTGTGAAGTACGCGACACACGCTGTTCTGCAGTACATTCGAGTTAAAATTTTATTCACCAAAAATTTTTTATAAATTTGAACACGACATTTCCATTGGTACGATTCGTGGTTTCTATTGTTGTCTCTCAATTCATACTTTCACAAGTTTCCTTCATACAGCAAACCATTTGTGATTTTTCTTTTCTATTTATAGGGTACTTCCTAATTAAATATTTTCTATTGGTTTTTTTTTTGTTCTGCAGATTCGATTTCGATGACAGTACATTCAGCCCGCCATCTCATGACGACAATTTCTTTTATATACGATATCCAAAAACCCAGAACGAATTGTCGGTTTCGCAAGAATTTCGACCGATCGATAAGGTATTCGGTGAACAAAACATCGGCTCCTCGGCAAGTAATACGAAAGCAGAGCAACAACTCGTTCCAGAGAGTAAACGCAGTAATCAGGAAATCGATTTTAGCAAGCATCCGTTACCGTGTCAACCGTTTGTACCGAATTCGTCAACTAACAAAGGTATCGTAGTGTACTTACCGGGACACATTGAACTTTATCGAATCTATATCTGTTGTTCTTGTTGGTTCTAGGGAACGAGATCAAGCAAAATTCAAAGGCATTGCCGCTCGGAAAGGCGATAGCAAAATCACAAGGTGTAGACGATGGGTTTCACAGTGAACCAGCACTTTGCGGAAAATCAATCGTTCTCGTAGCCAATCAGATAATGTCCAACAAATTTAATAAAACGTTTGCGGCTGAGCATGCCGAGAATCAGCCAAAAAAAGGTAGCAAATCGTTACCAGCCACTCCATTGACTTCACCAGCTGGAAGTCCTGACAGTTCACCGAAACCACGTCGACGCACGCCTTCGAATCGGTACTTTACAGGCTCTTTCTTCCCCGACCGAGAAAAATATCAAGGAGGTTGGATCTTGGCAAGTATATTGGGACAGTCCAGAGAAATTGTTACCGCTAAGATCGACGAAGAAGACGAATCCAGTATCGATGCATCATCCTCGTCGTCCCAACCGCCCCCACCCAGATTTCTAAGTCGAAAGAAATCTATATCCTCCCAAAATCTTACATATGTAGGAACCGACGAAAAATCAACTGCTGACAAATCGACCATCTACTCGAACGTATTCCAAGCGAAGCCATCCGAATTAAGAGAAATGAATTTTTGGTCTCCTACGTCCATGTAGACAAATACATTTTTTCTCAAGCTGTTTTTCCCTCTGCAATAACGACAAGCGTTCCCGTTTACTTGTTGGTACTCGATAAGGTTTTGCTGATCAAGTTAGATGCAGCGAATGCACGTCTTCGTTTCCTCTTTCTCTTCTTTTTCCTCTTGTTTTAGGATTGTGTGCACGTTTGTGATTCCTATTGCGAGACACGCTTCCGCTCACATCTATCGCAGTTAATATTTAGCAATAATGTATTCTTGATCTAATGTGCCTTTAGTTGTTGCGTTGTCACTTGTTGGACAGTTTTAATTGTTCACAGACTTTGTACAATACACATAGTGCTATAGACGGACGACAATGAATTGCTACACGTCGAGAAATCTTTTCAAACTCTCCAGCAAAAGAGACGATCGCTTTCGTTTGTTATTAGGAAAACTCATCAACTACTCACCTCTTCCTGTTCCTTAGTCGATTATTTTATTTTAATTTTCAATGTTAAACGATATGATAAGAAAAAGACGTATATCGCTTAGATTCACATGGTATTTATTATTATTATTATTATTATTATTATTATTATTATTATTATTATTATTAATCATCATCATCATTATCATTGTCCAGGGCACGAATTGTTATAGAACCCATAAATCAGATTAGTATTTGGAGAATTTATGTAGTAGCATATCTCTTCCATGTCTTACTGATCGTCAAGTATCACGTATGAGCATTTCGTTATCGTATGGTGGGAAAGTCACGTTTACCGTGTCGTGCAGAGGGTAGATAGTTTACGTAAATAGTCTACACTGATGTACAGCGTTGATCGATTAATTACAACAACGAAACATAAAGAAAAATACAAATATGTATCGTACAGATAGGATATGGAAGTTGCATGCTACGAGAGGACCTACGAATAGAACTCACCGTGTTGGGCGACATATCGAGACGTCGGCTTGTTATGGTGGAAAAGACGAATCTTACAAATTATTATATTATATTACTTCATCAAACTGTTAACAACAAAAGCATCTGGCGGCTACGAATTATACAGAAACTAACGATTTGTAAACTGTATCAAACTTTTCGAACAAGTAATAAAATCAAAAGAGTATCGCATGCCAGTAAGCGTTATTTTTTTCATTCTTCGTAGATGAACAAATTCGACGAAATCAACTTTTACTCTCGGCGACAGCAGTAAACGCCACAATTTAACTCTTATAGAAATTTTGTTACACTGTTAACAAATGTTACTCAATATAATTAACGATTCTTGATTTATGCACAAATGTAACGGACTCAAGCAAAAGATATTCCGTAGGTCCAAATTGAAAGGAACGAAGATATGTGGGTGCTGGTGAGAGATCGATACCTAAAGCCTCCAATTGAGAAATACACACAAAAGGACTGGATACCAGTTGAACAAATTACAACGCATCTTTGCCTTGGGCATGCTTATGAAATCGCAAAGTTCGTGTTTGCTACGCTTTGCCAATGTCGGTTGCGTAACTCGCACAAGTGAGTTGCGAAGCGAGGCGTCAACACACACCCGTTCCCGTTTTCGTTCCTGTTTCCATTTTGATTTATTCAAAACTTATTACGACTCTATCTACAAATCACGAAAAGATAAAATATTGAAATACAATGTTATTACATGTTCCTATCATACGTATCGTATACATACACACGTTTCTAACATGCTCATTCTGAATTGTTAGAGATGCAACGTGCATAGAGGCGGACGTGACAAATTGAGAAATTAGACCGATAATCTAGTCCAACGTGTCTACGATTAAACGTAGGTATATCCTGGAATTCGGTAGAAATGTATGTTAGTCAAACCGTAACACTGTAGCGTACCTTTGCTCAAGAACGAGACACCGTCTCGTGGCAATTCGAGATATGCTTGCATTGAGCAATTGCGCATACGTATTTCTATTCCG
The DNA here is from genome assembly GCF_028453695.1 of Augochlora pura. NCBI lineage: Eukaryota > Metazoa > Arthropoda > Insecta > Hymenoptera > Halictidae > Augochlora > Augochlora pura. Next base: position 32,049,716 of record NC_135774.1, on the reverse strand, counting down.
TGTCTTCTAATCCTCGATATAGATTTTCGCACTTGTGGTGCAATACAATTGTCCTCGCTAGAGTATACGATCGACGTCTTTCTTTCCGACGATTCGATATTATCGTATAGTATAAACTACATGAAAGGGTTGCTTTAAAGAAAAAAACGATTACATTTAATCGGGTTTCATCGTTACTAAATAAAGAACGACATTGTCGAGGACACAACGTAACATCAATTGCGCGAGTTTAGCAATTCGGTATCAAATGCTTTTCAGCTCGACAAACGTAATGTAATATCGGCTCGACAGTATCGTTACGAACTTACGTGTCTATGTGTTTGCCTTTGGTCAGGGGATACTCGATATCCTGTTTTCGGACTCGAAAAAATATTTCAAGTCTTGCAGATGGATAGGTTTACTAACTCTCACGTATAAATAGTGTGTCAGATTCACCATAAGCATTCAATTCGTTCTACGTTTCGCTTCTGCACGGTACAGAGAAAATCCGCAACAATCTTTCATCATGTTTAGGGTAAGTACGAATATCATTTTACGCGTTTGGGTATCGAAATGATACGAAACAAAAATGAAGAAATTTTGAAAAGGTTGATGTTTTCGTTCACGATTTGCTGCAAAGAAAGATACATTGCGTTTGTCTCGGTGTCGCCATCGACATCGTCGCATAAAAGTGCTGATCGAGTTTTCGTTTCAGTTTTTGGTGATCTGTGGCTGCTTGTTGGCGATCGCGCAAGCTGGTGTGATCGGCGGGGGTTTGCTCGCAGCGACTGCGCCTGCTGCGGTCGCAGTGCAGCCGGCAGCGGCACTTCCTCTGTCCGCAGCAACGGTTGCGTTGCCAACTATCACAACGTCCACCTCTAACGTGATTCGGGGTATCGGTAACTTAGGTGCCATATCAGCCTACTCCAAGAGCCTAGATACACCATTCAGTAGCGTCAGGAAAGCGGACGTACGCGTTAACAATCCAGGAATCGTGACGGCGACCGCTGTGCCCGCGCCTGTACTCACGCTAGCAAATACTGCTCTCGCAGGTACCTGATCGGAGGGTGCCGTCAATTTACTTATTTCTATTACCATTTCCTTTATTTGTTTTTTAACCAAAAACTACCGGTGTGTTACTATTAATCTAATCTTTGATTTACTTACGATGTTAAAGAAAACATTATCGTCGTGAAAATACTCAGGCTTGAAAACTACCGGTTTTTTATTATTAATCTAATATTTGATTTACTTACGATGTTAAAGAAAACATTATCGTCGTGAAAATACTCAGGCTTGATGTTTGGCAAACGCTTGCTGACACGCTTCCTTTACCTTTAGTTTTATCGTGGATCTGTTTTTCACCGTTCTTCCCTTTCTTTCCATTCCTTATAATTTTCCTTATTAGCATTATCTTTGCTCGCTCATCTTTCCATCACGTTTCGATACTCGATATTTTCACTGCATCGCACACGCAGTTGATTCTCTCTCTCTCTCTCTCTCTCTCTCTCTCTCTCTCTCTCTCTCTCTCCCTCCCCCCCCCGCACACACACACACACACGCGCACACAAATACATACAGACATGTAAATATATTTTACATTACAGATATAAATATGTATGAATTTAACGATTTTTCTTTTCTCGATTTCCCTTTACTACGATCGCTTGCAACCATATCTGATAATTTTGGTCGATCTACGGCGATCTACGATGTGCCGGGTTTAGCTCCTGTAGCCACGGCTGCTCTGGCTGCGCCTACTCTTCTCGCACCTGGACTAACAACAGCACTCGCAGCCGGACCGGCTATTGCTCCACTAGGACTCAATGGCTTGGCACTGAACGGCTTGGGAGCAGTTAGAGTGCTCTAAGAACCGCACACCAATCGCGCGCCCCTAATTCGCGGCAACGAACAATCGTTGTCATGACCCAAACAAACTACATGTCACAGAATGTAATAACCGATTAACGAATAAATATAAAATCTTTATAACTCCAGTTTTGCTTTAAAATTGTTTTGTCCGAGAACTATGGTTACAAAGGATAAGGCGAAAGTAAGTTAATTAATTGGAAGAATAAAATTGGTCACATTCACGTTTTACGTATACTGTATTTAATAAATAAAAACAGCGATCGGTTGAAATACACGTGCAGAATCATTGGAGAGCGCAGCGTTGAGTCTGAGAATCAACGGCTAAAGGCTGAAATCGATTACCAGGAATAAGAGACACCGATGGGACTGCTGTAAGCCATGTGTGAAACGGCGACCGCTGGAGAGTAAGCGACACCAAGCAGCGGACTTGGATGAGCAGCCAAGGGTGCAGCCAGAGATGCTGGTTGGGCTGCAGCGTACGCTAATGGAGCAGCGTGTGCATAGATAGCCGGATTCGTTACGCGAATGTCAGATCTGCTGCTGCTAGAGAACGGAGTGGCGATCGTCTTCGATTGTGTCGCGATCTGCGCCAAATTTCCTGTGCTGCGAAGGATGTTGTCCGACGTCGACGTCAGAGCTGCGGTAGTCAAAGTGTATTGATCCGCAGCGGTCGTCCCCAAGTATCCGGCCTCGCTCATCGCCAGAGCACAGACAAGTATTACAATCTGAGAACATGTCGATAACACATTTTGCTTGCTATTCTTCTCGATACCTTACCAAGTATACGTGTACTATCGGGCAGCACAATACCAACCTTGGAGAACATTGTGAGTCTGCTGTTAGAAACGGTAACTGATCAGGATTCTTCGATGGTACTCGAAACCGAATGCGTGCCGATCGTTTCGCAGCCAAAATCTTATATAGTGCAAACGATCCGGCTGGAATTAAGTGGGGTACAAGGGCGTGTTTCGTACCGGTGACGAAAAACTTTCGCCGTAAGAATACACGTTATTTTAGAGTGTGTAAATCGTTCTACCACGCCCAATTCGCCTTCCTCCTTCTTTTCTTTCTTCAACAAAATCCTCGAGTTATTCCCTCCCGGCGACCTTGGACCAGAAAGTCGAATCCGTCGACTGGTTGTATCTTGTACCGTGGCAAAAAATGACCGTGATCCATTTACATTGTCCTTTCACCCTCTGGCCAAATTTTTCATTGAAATGCCGATATAGACGATAACGTGCACGCACCAGTCGATTACCAATATGTATTTTTATTTTCAATATTTCCCTCAATGTCTGCAAAATCTTTCCTACAAACGTACTTGTTTCCTCGCGTACATGCAGTGGGCCGCATTAATATTCGGGCACCATTGTATTTGAGAAATTTTTACTCCGTATCTTCACTGTTTATTGAATTAATGAATTTATAGTTTTTTACTAAGTCAGAACACTACTTGGATTCTACAAACATAAATTTTATTTATATATTTTGTAGAGTTTTATTGTTAATTATATTAAATGAACTAGTACTTAATTTTGACATGTACATGTATAATAGATATAATAGAATTTCGATTATCTGGCATGCTCTTTTCGCTTCGACCAGGATATGTATATACGTTTATGTATAGTAATTCCAAGAGATTCGAAGAATACTATATAGGTAGAGAGATGTTCAGGAAAATTTGCTGCATCAGTTTCATAAAAGACTATTTATTGTTTTTCAATACAGCGTTTGCTAAAAAGGGAATATCTCGGAAATTATTGACAATTATTTCTCAAAAACCAGTTGCTGACGGGCATTGTAATCCCAATAACAACAAGCGGTTCAACGATTCAACCTCTGCGTGAAGAATAGATCTCTTAACAATTCAAGGGTTTGAAAAATATTCTGAAGTAATAGATATAATTCAGGACAGACTCAAATAGTTTTACTTAATTTTAACAGTGGAGACAATGGATAATCCTTACTGCTTTTGCCATAAGGCACAATGTAAATACCGGCACGACTTAACTGATCACGAAGAATAAAAATAGCTAAAATAGCGTCAAAACGCACTTTTAAGTTCAGTTAATTATTGTGTTAACTAATCCTATTATGCGTTGCTATTTTTTTAGTTTTCTTGCGTGATGTCGATGTAATAAATTCTCCTGTACAGTTCTGTGCTCTGGTTTAATTTTTTTATATCCTAATGTTGCCACAATTGTATTCGTAACTGGGGACTTCTCTACTGTAGAAAAGGTAAAGTTTAATTTGGTGTTTGTGCAGCGCCAATTGGTGCAGTGACAAAATGCTCAAACTGTTAGCCAAAATCGACTATCGCTAATTTGGCTAACAGTTTCAGCATTTTGCCACTATTCCAATTGGTGCTGTACGGACATCGAACGTAGCTATATTTTTTCTCTAAAAGAGACGCCCACGCGTACACGAATTATAAATTATACAATTGTTGTACCACACATATATAAAATACAGGGTGACCTAAAACTATTCATTCTATTAAAACCTTCATCACTCCAAGAATTTTACAGAACGCTGTAATGCTGGGTTAAGCTTGTCAGCATTACTGTCAGTTGAAGCGATAAGGGTAATTATGATAGAATGAGGATATAAGAAAACAATAAACAATACTAAATCGGGGATACGGAATTGTTCAGGAGAAACTACTGTGTCGATAACGTAAAAGAAAATCAAATGACAAAACGCAAAATAGGATGTAACAAGTACTATACTGGCTATGTTATCAACCGGCATCACCCTACGTTGTGCACGTAGGACAAGGACTATGGGGAACGTAGCGTAGAGGACATGGTAGAGATTTTTACTGCCACACGCATATACACAATATACATATACATACGTATACAGTAATGGGTCAGTGAATCGTCAGTCAATGTGGTCAAAGAAAATAAAATTTCTGTATTGACCCTCGCTGTGGTATATCTATGATGCCCGTGGGAGAGTATTTTTCAGAAATTAAACATACTTTTGAAATAATACATACTAAGAAACTGTTCGAATTAGTTAAGTCGTTCAGACCGAATAAATATGTATGAACAATTCCAAAATTTACGAGATCTTGATAAGCAAATGGAATTGCGCGCATTTATTCAAGATTTGAATATAGAAGAGGTAACGGTATTGTGTATAATAATTTGTTATTAATTCATCGATGACAGTTGTTTTCAGTAAAATTATTATTGTTTAAGTAGCTCGCAAAAATATTACACAACAGCGTTTGTAAAACAGATGCACCGAAAATATTCGACGATATATTACAAGCGTTACCTGACTCAGAAGTTTATCAATCGAAACGGCGTAAATTGATCGAATCCATGTTACATATTTTAGAGAAAACTAAAATTACCAGTGTACATGCAGATGCGATCGTTAATCGAATAATTTTCGATCTTCCAAAGCATTCGAAGCACAATATTGTTAAACTTGTCGATGTTTGTGTGGTCGGTATTCGCGACCACAATAACAGGCACAACGAGCTGCTATGGTAATTGTATATGAATTATCACAATATTTTTTACCATTTTTATGCGCTTACAAATTTCTTTTTACCATGCTTTTGTACTAGTTGGAAGGACTTGTTACCTGCACTGCTCGAAGCATTGGAAAATGAGAAGCATGTTGTCCACATGGATATGGAAGTCTCTGGGAATGAGTACAAATCATTGATTGTTAAAACAATATGTGATTACCAATGGAATACCAACCATTTACCTTTATTAGCTAAAATGTTTGGGTAAATGATTTTTTGTTATAACACCATCGTAAGGTACAATCTCTATTATACTATATTATTGTATCAGAGAATATTTTTCCAAAGGGACATGGCATTGGATAAACAAGATCGTCGAATAGTTATCAGAGCATTGTGTCGAGCTCTACCTGATTTATCATTGAATCAAGTGCCACCTTTTGTTTATCAAGCTTTAAAATTGTGTAAAGATCGCGATAATCATTACTTCTTTGACACACTGTGTAAATATTTTGGGTCTTCTTATACGAAAGCAATTTCCATAGATGATCAGGACAGCATGGAAAGTATCGGTTTGTAATTTCTGGATTTTACAACATTAAGCATAAAGCGTGTTGTAACTTATTCTGTATCCAACTATCTTATACAGGCATTGTTGGCGTCAAAGAACTTGTAGATATAGAAAGCACGGTACTGTACTATGTGTATCAAGCTGTACAATTGAACCATGAAAGTCTGAAAGACTTTATTCGCTGTCTTAAATCTGCGTGTCAAGCATCAGAATATATCTTACAGCCGTTTATGCTTGCTGTATTAATGTCTGTGTCTGGTATATACACAGATCAGGTATTAACGTTCTCATAGAATAAATGTTTTATCTATTTCACTTAAGAACTAGTAAGATCTGTTCTATTTTACTGATAAAAGATGCATTTGATAGATTTTTGAAATATTGAAATTGGCTCTAATCAACGATTTTCTGGAGAAAGAAAAAAGGCAGACTAGTGCTTGGCTGAGACAACTTTTGCCCTCTGAGTTAAATGTAATTGGTATTGTTCGACGAATCATAGACACCAGGTAGGGTATTACAATTTCTTCTATGTATACCATTTTATGTGTTGCCTTGTATTTACAGTAACAAGGATCGTCATATGGTATTGAAAGGTCTCGTGCAACTAGCATTCGCTTTAATGAGTACAAGCCAAAAGTTTAAACATAATACGTCGGTCTTGTGGAACACAGGAGCCGAGATTGTTCGAGAAATAATTAAAAAGCGACACGAAACAGTAGCTACCGTCTTGCAGGAATTGATTGATAAAATAGTGGTGGGTGGAACACCAACGATACACTATACAGGTGACAAAGTATTTATACTGTAGGGAAATTGAGAATCGATAAATATAATATTCTTGCAAATCTTCAATCAAGAGCTGTACACATTCTAGATTGTTTAAAGTATGCATGCGGCGAATTAACGATGATAGTTCTGGATCATCAAATTTGGATTATGACTCTCCTAGAACGGCTGTTGTTCCTACCAATTGTTGTAGCTGATCAAGTTTTGTTTGCAATTCTCCCGTTGATGAATGTGTCACCCAATATACGGGAAAATCTTCTTCTGACTTTACGTAAAGGTCTTTATAGGAAGGGTATAGTGAAACGTCAAATGGCAGTTACTGGATTTCTTGAAATGTTAAAATATTCGAAAATGCATTCTTTGGCCAACTTTAGGCTGAGCCAACGCTGTAACTCTTCTGTGCATGCTGTTAGCTCATGTTCCACATCGACATTGACTCAAGTATATTCACGGTCAGATAAAATACAACAAATTTTGATACCGCCAATGTCGCGATAATATTGGTCGTATTATTTTTTTAATAGGTAACTGTGGAACACAGTACACAACGGGAAAAGTCAACCATCGAAGCTGACAAAACTTTGTGTTACGAAATATTGGATATATTGAAAAAGAGCTTTACTTACGAGTTTGAAGTTAGATTGCACTTATACAAAGGTTTGTAAAACAGATTTCCCGTACATTTTTTACATTCTACGTACACGGAACTTTCGAACGATACTCTTACATATGTATGTAAATTTTTTAGGTTTTTACGGTGCTTCCGCAAAAAATTCTGAAATAACAGAAATCGTACTGAATATGCTAGTTTCGCATTTAAATCTTTATCTGGAAAAAGACAATATCTTACCACCCATCAAATTTGAATTATGCTTTGATGTTCAGGGAACAGAAGTAGTTTTGAAAGAACCTATAGCGGAGTTAATATTTGTGATACAAAAAATATATCTTCGAATGTTTTCGCAGATATCAAATACATCTAGCAAGTGGCACGATATTCTAGAGTTGTTGTGCACACATATGGCCTCAACTGATTTAGAACATTTGAACCTGGTAATAAATTCTTGTTCTTCAAGTTTGTTGTGCACAGAGACACTTATTTTTGTCTATCTATGATTTGTTTAGGAGCGTGAGATAGATTTTTCCGAGGACTCTGTAAAATCCAAAATCAAGTTGACGAACCTCAATATGGCAATTACTATATATGAAGCTTTAATTGCATTTCGAATAGGGCAATGGTTTTCGAAAGAAAGTTCAACAATTTGTGGTAGTATCGAGAATTTATTTGAGGGATATGCGCGGTCGATAGATTTAATTAAAATGGTAGTGTGCAATTTTACATATTATACAAGATTATTCTTTCTTGTTATGTATTCCTTGTGATATTATCAACAGCAGCAATCTATAAAAACGAAGAAAGCAGATAGTGGTAAGGCTAAGAAGAATAAAAATACAAGTCACGTGACGAGAAAATCCGTCAAGTTCCCTCATGTTAAAATACCGATGACTATTATGGATTTGGATACGATACGTCAATCTTTATCTCTCTTATGCTCGTAAGTGTATTCTCATTTTAATAAAATATGTTTTATTAGACATCATATTTGTACGTACGTGTGGTTTTCATAGGAACAGGCGATCTTCTTCGACTCAAACAGAAATTGTTAAACTTTGTGAAAATCGTAAATTTTGTTGTTATATACTCCAAACATGCGAGCAACTTTTGCAAAGACCAAATTCACTAATCACTGATACATCTCAACAGCAACCGAATTTGTACATAGACGTTTACATTGACATCGGTGGGTAAGTAAAAGGATATGTGAAAAGTGCATGTGTTTCGATATTCACCGAAAAAAATATTTCACAAATATCGTGTTCCTCATTTCATATTCAGGCTACTACACGAATATTTTTTCATAAATTTGGGTAATGTAACTGAACATGATGAACAGATAACAATATTAGCTTTGCAATGTTTCAACGAAATTTGTCGTTCTATGTGTACGACATTTTCATCGGAATTGCCACGATTTCTCAAGAGAATATGTAGGTAATCTCGCATCAAAGCTTGCAAGCAATAATTCTAATGTTGTGTTCATTAATAAATATAAGTTTGTTTTTCGTTAAAGTACGATCGAAATATAATTCCGCTTCGACAGACATTAATTTGCAACTGCAGGAAGTGATATTCTCATTGAACGATTATTTCGTAGAATCGTTTAGTGACGGGACAGATATTAACGTAAAGAAGAAAATACCCAGTTTGTTGTTGCAAATTATGAAACAGTTTGCATACAAAATTAATTTTGTTGAATGCAATGGTGAAAAGGTTGGTAGGTCAATTAACTGCGCAATAATTCAATACCGAATACATACCGTTTTTTTTAATTTATTAAGTAATATTTATTGCTTTTTAATATTCTGGAAAAGATATTCGAATGCATTAAGAAGTTGGTGCAAACAAACGAACTCGAAGACACTATTGTTGCTACTATTGTTCAGTTTCTCTTACGTTTAGAAGAATATACACAAGAGTACGGAGAGACATTGAATGAAATCTGCTTAAACCTATGTGAAAAAGTTGGCACAATCGATGGTGTAAGCTATCACACGAATACTTTTAATATTTCTTTTTGTTTGGTATTTGATTTGATATTTTCGTTCTCGTGGCTGGTTAACACTTACGTTTGCTTTCACGAATGCAGAATCAACTAACGTCGAACAAAGAATACGCGATTTTTCGCGAAGAAACATTCGAGCCGATTTATACCATGGTGAATGATTGCATAAAAGAGAAATTGAATAACGCTTCTTGGCTGTTGCTGCGCTTGAAAGCAGAAGATGCCATAGTTCGAGCATCTGGAACAATCGACGAAGTCTGTATGTAGCAATTTCAATTCGTTAGTAATAATAATAATAATAATAATCGGGAATTTGTATTTAATAAAAATGTCAACTTTGGTATCGAAACAGCTAACAATAATTTAAGAGAAAAGGAACGAAGTTTGTGTAAACAGTTGTCCTATCTTACACAAGTACTTTATACACTGGCAAACACATCGATAGAACCAGGCTCATGTACTGATATCACGTTCAAAAATTTACAATGCTTGTATCATCTGCTGGGGAACCTTACAAAATATTTTTATGCCAAATCAAACGGACAGAATGCGGCATTCCAAACAGTCAAGTAGGTAACGAACCACGCGTATTTGAATTATATTAGATATTTTTCATGGTAAGAAATCAGCGATCTATTATCGTAATTTTTATAGCACTCGATGCAATGTATCATTACAGGTTCATTCAGGTGATAAAGTTAGCTGGAAAGCCGTTAAAATCTGCCTTTTACAATTTGGTGACGTACCTCGAGGTATACAAAATTGTTCTCAGCATAATCTATGTTTTTGTTGTAATCGATGACCGAGTGGCGCTTTCATTTGCAACCTTATATTACAGGAAAATCAAAACAAATTGAATTCAAAGGTTGACTCTCAAACACGAAGAAACAAAATTTTACGCGAAACGAAAGTAATACCACGCGTCGTTTACGAGATTGAGCAATTCAACAAAGAAGTATTGTTACTTGGTAAAAGAACAGGCGTGAGTACCATTACAGACATATCGATAAAGTAATATAAAACGTTCGTCATTTGGCTGATACTCCATACGAAATTTGAATTGCTCTCTGTTTATTTTTTTGGCAGATACCTTTGGAGAATCATATGAAACACAGTGTGACACGAGACTTCAGAATCAAAAACCCACAATTAGTAGAAGGTCTTGAAAAAATGGACACGAGCCTGGTAATAGTCTCAATCGATTACGTTTTTGTTAACGAAGTATGCAAAAGGTTTTTCTAATATTAATTTTTTCTATTTTTAATAGCTTTCATCGTCAACCTCAGAAGATAGGGAAAGCGAAAACTATAATTCCAATGTGGACGAAACGTCAGTCAGTACTTCCAATTACGCGACACCTTCGAATAAACGCCCAAGAAGCGAAGCTTGAAGCCTGCTCTTCTTAATAAATTACCTTTGTTAGTTATTTTTCAAAATTTGTACTTTTTCAAGATAAATGCTTCAGGAAGGTAATCTTTTTATTTCAGCCGTTTTTGCTCCTGTGGTGAACTTATATACACGCATTAAGTTCTCTATGCAACAAAGTCCAATGGTCTATTGAATCCTCCTTTCCTGTTCATATATTGTCTGTATTTTCTTTTTAAAATAACATGAACGGCGCCCATGTCGTTGCCTTCGACCTTCTTACCCTTTGTAGTATCAAAACCACAAAAACCCATTATTCTCATCATTTCTTGTTCTTCGGGAGTTTTCCCTTGAAGATCGGCTTCTATGGAACATCAATAGCAAACGTTAATAAAATAATTTGTATTACAACAAACCGTAGTATTCATTATTACAAGCTTTGAACAACTATACCTGTGATGATGGGTCGTTCTGCCGTGTTAACTTTTTGTTTAGGTTTTGGTCTATCTCTATCTCTCGATCTGGATCTACTGTACGAACGCCTATGCCTCTCTCGATCACGATCACGATCTCTTTCTCTATCTCTCGATTTCGCCCTTTCTCGTTCTACAGATCTAGAATGATTTTCCATTTGTGACAGAACCTTTTAGGCACCGCAGATGCTTATCGAATTCAAGTAGACGCGAGTACCTTCTTCTTCTTTCACGGGAACGTCTTCTTCTTCGATCTCTATCGCGTTCTCTTTCACGATCTCGTTCTCGTGATCGATCTCTTCTCCTCGATGGAGAAGGTGTACGACTACGTCCCATTATACGAAACTCTAGGTGGCTACGGCCAACCGAACTGTTAAAGTAAAAGGCAGTTTCCACGATGTAAGTTTTGCTGTATTCCTGCAATATCTCTAATCGTAAATGGAATTGTATCTCCAAATAGCACCACTGAAAATAGTAATACATAGATACATTTTACAAGGAAGGTTATGTTTACGTTTTAGGGATGCTGTACCTTATCAGACTCGTGAAATTTGTATAGTTGATATTTTTTATACGAGTTATCTTTACTTTAACGGACATTCGTGGACACGGGACACCAAACGGAATTTAGATTTTACATTTCACAAAAGTGCAATAAATCTCTAAAATGTCGATATTATCTGTTACATACGTACAATTCAGTCGAGTTCAGCACAGTTTGAAAGCCTGAGATGTAGGATCCGTATTCCTAGAGAGTGCAGACTACACGCATACAGAATAGAGACTGGTGGAGTGAAGAAGACGATACAAAAATGTGTACTACACCTGGACACCTCCAGGCCGCAGCTCAATCCGTTAGAGAGGGTTAACATAGAAATTTTCTTTGCTCTAATTGCTAGGCAATTGATTCGTAAACAATGCTGCCCCTATAGTAAAAAAAGAGGGAAAATAGCGAGTGGCGCGCCATCAGAGGCACGCGGCGCGAAATTCGATTTTTAAAGAAACTTCAAATAATAAGGAGGTAGCCGCCACATGACGAACATTGATGGTGACATCTAACAGTAATTCACGGTAACTCTACATACCATCGCAGACGATACGCTATGAAACTCATGTACCAGAAATAAATAGGAACAAAGGGGCAGCTTTTACAAACGCAAACCGTTAGCGTTAGAGTACGCGTACGGATCATATGTCTGTGCTTAGATAATCGACTAGTTTCAAATATTTATTTATACTCTAGCCGACAGATTTTTACGAACGCAATTAACGTAATAAAATCAAGACAATTGGAGAAAATTCAAGCAAACAATTCCGAAGGATAATAAAAATGTATACATGTATTCTATAACGTGTGCATATACATGACGTATAAATATATCATGTATCACATTCATAATATGCATGCGTGTACGTAGTAAACGGAGACCGAGACGCACACGCGTACACTCGAATAGAAATAGAACAGAGGAATTTGCATCATGAATCGTTTGTTAGATCAGCTTTGCACAGCTTGGTCGACCAGTATACTTATAGTAGGTTCGGGTCGAAGTAGTGGCTAATACGCTATTTATATCTGTTTATTAAATGCGAATCTGAAATTACCTGCGACGTAACCGTTCGACGAAGGGTTTGCCGATATGGTTCTAGCGTTCAGAACCTATTCTAAATATCCCAAAACGAATGCTAGAATCATTTAACGATAAAACGAAACGCGTATAGTGTGGCAGACACGTTCGATTCGATAATCAATCGACTGTGAACTCGCTGGGGAAACCACACAATTCTTAACAAGATGATTGCTTGCAACGATTACGAGATAATTTTGAGACGACGCGAACGCGAGGATATAAGCGACTGTCGACCGTACTCGCGTCATCAGTATCCATCGTTCAGAGAAACGGCGTCACGTTTTTCTAGAAACGCGTTTGTAGTTGGTGCTTAACGGATCGGTGATTTTTGTTAATCATTCAGGGAACTATCTTTTCGAAATGGTAAGATGAAACTGTTGCGTTAACGGTGTAGATCCGTCAAATTATGATGGCAACGCTTGACCGAAAAAATTCAATGATACGTTGAATGTCAAAATTAGGTTCGAGCAAACGATTTGATTTTAGGTAGTACGTCAGGTTTTCCATGTAAAAGTTGTTTTTTCATTGTAATAGTATCTGTTAGTATCGACGACCGGGAAGTACGAAAACCGTAGAAAAAGTAAGGAAAGGGAAAATTTGTGGAGCGCGCGACATAAAACAAGTTTTTTTGTTTCAGCGCGAGTGTATATCCATTCACGTCGGCCAAGCTGGTGTGCAAATTGGAAACGCTTGTTGGGAACTTTATTGTTTGGAACACGGCATACATCCGGATGGACAAATGCCGACGGATAAAATGTTTGGAGATGATAGTTTCAGTACTTTCTTCAGCGAAACTAGTGCTGGAAAACACGTACCTCGGGCAGTATTTGTCGATCTAGAGCCTACGGTGGTCGGTAAGGAAGAACACACGAAAGAAAATTAGGGAAAGGAAGACAGACGAATAAAGAAAAGAGAAAACGAACAAAAAAGATATAAAAAAATGGGAACAACGAAATATGATGATTGTGTTTGCAGATGAAGTGCGATCGGGAGCGTATCGACAACTATTTCATCCAGAGCAATTAATCACTGGCAAAGAAGATGCAGCAAACAATTACGCCCGTGGCCATTACACGGTTGGCAAAGAGATCGTCGACTTAGTAATTGATCGAGTCCGCAAGTTAGCGGATCAGTGTACCGGATTGCAAGGATTTTTGATTTTTCATTCGTTCGGAGGCGGCACTGGCTCAGGTTTTGCTTCTCTCTTGATGGAACGTCTTTCCGTAGAGTACGGAAAGAAATCGAAATTGGAATTTGCGATTTATCCGGCACCGCGAATTTCCACAGCGGTCGTCGAACCTTATAATTCTATTCTCACCACTCACACGACCCTCGAACATTCGGACTGCGCTTTCATGGTAGACAACGAAGCCATATACGACATTTGTCGGCGCAATCTTGACATCGAAAGACCTACTTATACGAACTTGAACAGATTAATAGGGCAAATTGTGTCCTCTATAACAGCTTCGTTGCGATTCGACGGTGCATTGAACGTTGATTTAACAGAGTTCCAAACCAATTTGGTTCCCTATCCAAGAATTCATTTCCCATTGGTCACTTATGCCCCCGTAATATCAGCCGAGAAAGCCTATCATGAGCAACTTTCGGTAGCAGAAATTACTAATGCTTGTTTCGAACCTGCGAATCAAATGGTCAAGTGCGATCCCAGACACGGTAAATACATGGCCTGCTGTATGCTCTACAGAGGAGATGTTGTTCCAAAAGACGTAAACGCGGCTATTGCTGCCATCAAGACCAAACGTACGATACAGTTTGTCGATTGGTGTCCGACTGGTTTCAAGGTTGGAATCAATTATCAACCACCGACGGTTGTTCCTGGCGGTGATTTGGCCAAAGTACAGCGAGCAGTTTGCATGCTAGCCAATACTACGGCTATCGCTGAAGCTTGGGCGCGATTGGATCACAAGTTCGATCTCATGTACGCCAAGAGAGCTTTCGTTCATTGGTACGTTGGCGAAGGAATGGAAGAAGGCGAATTTTCTGAGGCTCGCGAAGATCTCGCAGCGCTCGAGAAGGATTACGAAGAAGTTGGGCTAGATTCGATCGATGTCGAAGCAGATCCGAATGAAGAATATTGATACACTTTCACTTCTTCTTCTTTCCTATTGTCCAAAATGCATACAGAGCGCGACACGCACACGTTCTCCCTCTCTCCCCCTCTTTTCATTGCAATCCAGAATTGGGTCAAGCTGTAGACGAATAAATTACAAACATTAGAAAACATCAACGCGAACGGTATAGCACAATACAAAAAGGTTGAGGATACAACAATCTATTATTCTGTGTAATTTGAAATCGCCCCAATCATTATCTAATTAATAAAACTCGAAGATTCATAATTCATGTGGCATGCATGTATCGTTGCATATATATATTGACGTAACGTTCATCAATTTTGTCGACAAATTTACGCAACAAACATATCATCACTTTCTTGAAAATTATATTTCTGTGGTTGTTTTGTGAATTTTAGATGTAATTTTGTTTTATTGCATTACACAAACGGGGGCTGGGAAGGCGAAATTAAATAGCGGATTAAATACATCAGCGTGACGCCTTAACAAATTAAAAACGTAAAAACATTAACAATACAATATAGTTCCTTATCATAGACGTAATGCGATGGCAGTCTTGAGTCCTGGAAAGATGCTGTGATTGTTGCACAATTAGTTTTACTTCCGATCTTCTATTTTCTATTTTCTATTTTCTATATTTATTCGTCTTCTGGATACGCACTCTCGTTTCGCATTGCGTTCGTCGACTCTTCTGTCTCGCGTTGTCAGCATTATTCGATTCCATTCATTTGTGTTTGTTTGTTGGTTTTCGTTCTTTCTTTCTTCCTTTATTTATTTATTTATTTGTAATAAGCTTTTGTTCGTGGCAGTGTCTGCGAATAGAAAGAAAAATGGAAAATCAAACGATTGGCGAAGATGGAAAGGTGGATACGAGGGAAAACGTGATCGCAGTATGCGATTCGATACATTCGAATGCGTCGCGACTGAATATATGGATGACAAACAGCAGACAAATTTGATAAAAGGTAAGACGTAGAACGGCCGTGAGTAAAAATACGATTCATACCGTTGCAGCAAACATGACAATCTCTAACTGGCGTCTAAGTATGTAAAAACGCGTTCTAATTTTACTGCATCTATGCGAATTACAGTAGCGCCAGCTCGTCTACGCTAAGATAAAAAGTATGCAGAGACGTGTAGAAACCTCCTGCCTACCTTGATTTACATTGCGCGTCTTCTCGGTAATTCCAAAATATAGGCATGAACGGTAATGGCCGCGAGTCAACGAATATCCAACTAACTCGGAACAGTTAAAAGTAGACAGTCTCGCCGTCTTGCGATCTCTATATCGAGGAATTATTGTAGAAATCCTCAGTTGCTCGATATAATACAAGATTCAGGATCGAAATAAAGGATCGACCGATTGATCACTCGTGGATATAACAAGTTATTCTTGACATGGCGATTTGCATGTACGTACCGAAATTAGGACTACCTACGCCTCGACTGGCTTCTTCTTTTCTTTCTTCTTCTTTAGGAATGACGGTGTCCTGAGGCCTTTCTTCTTCTTCTTTTCCTTCTTTGGCGATTCCTCGCTAACGCTCACATCCTGCGACACGGAACCCTTAACACGGAAGGTCCCAACCGTAACCATAAACCTTTTTTGCATGCACATGCAAACAGCCAATTTTTGCTAATACATGGCTACATGCTTTTCCTTCCCACTCCGTGTATTTTCACGCAATCCTGACCTGAGGTCATCTCTATCCGCTCCACGCAATATTCGCTTTACGTGTTTGACTCAGAAAAAAAGTAAAGAAAACGCCCCCCCCCCCCCAACCGCCCCTGGCCACCCACTCCGTGCAAGCGAACATTATCGACAAACTAGCTTGTTCAAAAGCCGTTTGTAACACTATTTATGCATGAGTTGGAAAATACTTGTTCAACTTTAAGTTATAAAGTCACGAAATAAGGAACATCGGTGAAGAAACTTTCCAATGAATAAACTTTTCGAGAATATGTAAATGTATATGTAGTGTTGGTGGTGGAACGATGGTGTTTCGATATCGTCTTCAAACACATTTTAAATGTTCTCGAACTTTCCCAAGTATAACTAAATCTTTCAAAGCAACGCTAAAATGGTAAACGATAACGTTCAATATGGAACATGTGTACGTGTAATTTTTATGTAAAATAAACAGAGTAACAATGATTGCGGAAACATTGCTTCCGTGGCATTGAGTTAACTTGCTTTGCCGAAAGCTTGAGAACAACATGGAATGTGTAAATCTACGAAAATACGGGCAACAAACCTCTTTACTACTTTGCGAAAATGTACTGTGATGTGCATCCGAGTGATCGCCGTTTACAGTATTTTCTCCTGCAACATAAAGTATAAAGTTACGCATCAGAGAGTCAAAGCGATGCGTTTGTACGCACAATGTCTGCCGCAAATCCAAAACTAATACTAGTTGTTAGTTTCTTTTATCCAACGACGTATAGTGCATATTAACCAAAGTTGCAAAGCATGGTAAACGTAAGGAATCGCCGAAATCAAAATGCTTACCTCGAGTAAGGAAATCATATACCGTTGGGTACCTACATATTTATATCAAACGACTCGATACGTGTGAATGAATGTAAGCACGAAGGTACGAACGAACAGATTCACAAGTAATTCCCAAATAATTTCCAAGCGATTCACTACTCGATGTCAGAAACACGAAAACTTCTGTTTCATGAAAGAAATTTATTTGTCAACAAACTCGAAATAAACACGTCCGATGTATAAAGCAAATACAAAACACGACAGCCAACAAAAAATGTGAAACTTAAATGAAAAAAAGAACAGAAAAAACAACAACATTCTGCGAAATGTACTGTCGGTCGACCTGATGTCAAGAGTTAGATGCGTAATGTGTATACATTGAACTTGCAAGTATACGCTTTCACCAAGAAGCCTACACTACCGGTAGCGTACATTCGTAACATCCGATTTTCTAATAAATTCGAAAACTTAAAATACATGTAAACAAAGAAAATGAGTGAAAAATAAACTGAAAAAGCAAACGAATGATCACGCTCGATGAAAAGTATAGCTCCGATGATCCAATCTAGAAGATCCATTTAAAGCTTCTTTGCTCCTGCAACGCGTACAATTGTTATCGGCGAATCGCTCCTTTTCGACTTTCGAACAATCAATCGTTTTGTTCATCAATATGATGCCGATTGATATCGATCGTCCCATCGTGAACCACGAATTTTTCGAAATTGTTGTCGCTTTCATCGTATACAAGTGTATCCAAGATTCATAGTTTGTTAACCATCCAGAGTGTCCCGATCATCATGATTCGATTCAACTCGAAAATTCAATTCAATCTGTTCCTCCTCCAAATTTCTTCTCGCTATGGTGTGAAATTCGAAAACGACATCGGGTGAGTCCATTGATTCGTTGTTTTCTTCATCCATTTCAATCGAGGTAACGAAATTAGCGGCGAATGGGCTTTGAACGCTACTGATATTTCTAGTACTGTCAGCTTCGAGAAGACCCATATTTACATTATTTTTAGTTTTTTTAAAAGACCAATCAGCTACCGTTGTTTCAAGTATTGTTGCAGTATTCTCGAAATTTTGTTCAACTTGATTGTTTGTATCGATAATATGATGAACGATTTCGCGCACAACTGAAAGTGGCCTGTTTTCGTTGTCATTCTCGATCCACGAATTCTGCTGATGTATTTTGGCATCCTTTTTCGTGGAATGGTAGATTTCGTTTTTCACAGCGGATAAAAAGGTCGAGGATGAGCGACGTCTAGAAAATGAGGGTGAAAATGTAGAAGTAGGGGTGGAGGTGCAAACGAAGGTAGATGCGATCGTGGACGTGGTTGTGGACATATCTGATGGATCGCTCTGATCGATAGATCGTTCGCCACAAAGAATGCAAACTGTCTCGAATAATTCTGCAACGAGGCAAGAGATGCTCGCATAAATATCGTTTGCATCGAGCTCGGCGATGATTTCGTTCGCACTAACGCTAATGTCATTTTGAAAATCATTAGCATTAGTTTCAAGTAAATCGAAAACCGACAAACCAGATAATTTCGGTATAACGGATCTTTCGTGAGAATAAATTTCGGTGTCTTCGCTCTTAAGCAAGTAATTATTCTTTCCAGCGAACTTAAAAACACAATCGCTTTCCAGAAGTTGATATTTTTCGTTATCATCGGAAAAATCGTCAGACCACATCAAATCAGGGCAGTTCTCAACATTATGGTATTCCTGTTTCTCCTGGTTCGATCCAACGCGATGATTGTAACGTAGATAATGATTGCTTGTTTCCAAATCTATATTATCCGGACAGTCAGAGTCTATGGACGGCGTCAAACTGTATAGTAATGTCATATCAGAGGTATTCAAATTGTACTTGGTAGAAATTTCAACAGCCGATCGTAGAAAACCATTTAATCCAGTTTCCTTTAAACGTCCGTCTGTATCGTTATCGCTCATAATTTCTGTAGTACTTTCCGCAACGTTTACTTGTACCGGTTTGTAATTCATTGCTACGTTCTCGTCGTTTTTTTCAATTATCTCCAATACTGTTTCATCAACTCTTTCTCTTCGCCCATTCCACAAAATTTCACCCGCCTGCATCTTTACCCTCCCCTTCTTATTTCTCTTCTTCATCTTCTTATTCCTTTTCGAATAACAAGGTCCAAACAGCGAGTCATCCAAGGTGTTAATTTTTCGGAATACTGCTTTTGGAGCGTACGATATTATTGTGGGGGTCATACGCTTCGCGATTATACCGCTTCTAGCTATCTCTAATCGAGGTTTGTATCCGTGTCCGTGACCGTGTTGATTACAAACTTGGTAGGTACAATCTTTCTTATCGATGTAATTTTCGTTCTTGATCTCTTGGCCATTTTCACTTTCGCTGCAATACTTGCTCCATGAATCACGATCTGCAACCACATTGTCCAAGAACACCACTTTCGTATGGAAATATTTAACCCGTTTGATCACCTTCTTTCTCTTGGAGACAGAAGATACGTGTTATGATCACAGATGCTCACACCAGTGTACCTGAAACTCGACGTATTCGCGGGGAACCTATGTACATCACACATGTAAAGAAAAAGTAACGCGTTTCGATAAATTATTATATGTATATAATAAGCGTTTTCACAGCCACACTGTTATGATCGGAAATCCGTATTTTTTAGATTTCCTCCTTTTTCTTGACTCGATGATATGTCAGGATATTTTTTTTAAAGGATTGACGAACATAATTGGCATTTATAAGCGTGAATACAATACTTTGTGATACGATAGGATGCCATACGATACAATAAGTGGCGTTATTTGTGTGCGCAAAAGACAAAACAGAAATTGAGAGAAAGAAAAAACAAAACGGTTAATGACAATAAAAAACATGCGGATATGCGAATTTATGGTCATGCATGGTGCAAGCGTTAGTGATCATAAATAAAAAGTAATACTGATAATGCGTAGGTAGAGAAATGGATCTTAGATTTGTTTTTCGATTGCTAAAAATTTAATATAAACAGCCTTGAAATGTTCACTTTACACCAAAGAGTAAATGTCAGCGAACGTCGTCGATAGAAACAAATGAACAAAAATAAAGAGACAGGAGCAGAGATAAAAGACGATTAAAGTAAAAAGGCATTGCGAACGATCCAAGGCTTTTCATACTATTCGTTTTTTCTCCATGATTTACCCGACCCTCGGAAATGTTACGTGTTAACGCGATAGCGAGAATGCTACTTGAAAAGAGGAAAACGCTTTTGCGTCGACACGTAGATCGTACTAGCAAGCCTTAATCGACTTACCATCGCTGAGGACAACTTCTGGCTGACTCGGAGCAGGCACTTGTTTCGTTTCTATCCGGAGCACTCGTGGTTCTACCAATCAAAATGAAACAATTATACGTTGACGATCAATGACTGGCTTCATGACGAACAGAACTGAATCGAGTAAACATGTATAAATATTCCACAATATTATTTACCATCTCTACTTTCTTCTTCAGTTTCCGAAGTTACAGAAACTGGCGACTGGATCGGACTTTTCGCAGTGCTCGATTCGTGTGTAGCGCGGCTAACGTTAAACGACGACAGGGCCTCTGATTCCGATTGCGACTCGTCGTCTGTATCGAGAAAATCATCATAGTATGTATGCAGTACTTCTAAGTCAAACGAATTCCGTGCTACTCGATGTGCAACCGCACGTTCTCACTCACATGGATCTCCTTTCTGTTTACGTTCAACTTCTTTCTTATATTGATCCAATTCTTGGTCCGTAATGGCATCGAAAGGATTTTTAGCATACGGAGTCTTGTAGACCATCGCATTGTGTTGAAAGCCTCGTTGAATAATACCTTTACTGGCTGCCCCTACCAAAACTACTTGTTCGCCTGTTCCGCTAATCGTGGCATCCTTTGAACAAAAAGAAAAGAAAAGAAAACGGAAAGGTCTATATCACTCGTTTATCTTTATGAGAAATGGAACTATTAACGATAATATTTTGCTCTGACTGACTGAAATAATCACTATTTCGACCTCTACAGAATATTACCTGCATCTTCTTAGCTTCTTCCCATGTAACGCCTTCCAATATATGAGATTGCGGTCCGGCCGATATTTTATCCGCTCTCCGATAATCTTTAATCTAGAGGGAACGGAAAACTTTAGTCAGGACACAACGAACAAGAGCTTAATTCATCTTCTTCTAGGAGTACTTTTACACACGTTGCATATATTTTGCAAAACTACTTGGAAACAACGAATACTTACGCATTAAAACACTTACCTGTTGTTGTATTTGCTTAAACTCCTTTGGATTGGTGTTTTTCGGTACAAATTGAAGAGCATTCTCGATCTTGACCGGTGTACTGCTATGGGTCGGTGAGCCGTCTGATACCCACTGCACACAAAACCAGAACGTTAGTCGACCACCGCCAATAATTTAACATACGATACAGCACCGTTAAGTGTCTCTCGCGTTGTCTGCATACGGTATGTGTGCCTGTTGAATCGATAAGGTCGCCGTGTATCATTGCAAACCACAATATTACATCATATCATAGCATAGCATAGTATAATATAGTACAGTACAGTACAGTACAGTACAATATACTACAGCATATGTAGTACATTATATTATATTACGTTATGAGAACAGATGCTGTAATCTTTAGTATCGTTCGCCCATCGAATTCGATAGTTCGAGTTCTTCGGCTCGTTAACAGCTTCGATCTGTTGTGTAAACACATCCGCGTGTATCGATCACGAATACTTTTCTATTATGAGTTTCCTTTTTCTCCATTTACCCGGTCGATCGATCTGGTTTTGTAAATGCAGTGGGGCGAAGAATCGAACATTCATCGCTTCGACGACACGACTGACAGGCACACATTCATACACAGCCTCGAATCGGTACGGATCAATGTTTTACATTGTAAACACGCAAAATCGACAAACCAAAATGCCTACAATTTTGTCAGTCGTGAAATCTGACTGTCAAGACTGACCAAACAACCGCAATGTTCTATTTTCTCCAGCATATTTTTCCTGTCTAGTTTATGACTAACATGCTATTACACAGTCGCGGCACGAAAAGGTCCGTTTTCTTTTTCTAAGAAATTATTACCTATACACGATGAACAGTAGACATATATTTATTTGAATATATCAAGAAGCTACAATAGAGAAATCCAATAAAGTTTATTAACGGTGACGATCGTTTTAATACGGACCAAACGTCAAACTATTTACGGCTCGGTAGAAGGAATTTATCCAGAACCATTTAGGTGATTCTTATATCATAAATTATGTTTGGGTTGTTCTTCCTCTTGCTGCTCTCTACACTCGCTCACTCTTCCCATATCTCTCTCTCTCTCTCTCGTCCTTTCTCTCAATTTTCATATTCCTCTTGCTTTTTATCAAGCACGCCCTATTTCTATTTGTAGACTTATATGCCCGCAATGTATTCTCTACTGAATGAGCATAAAATGGAATGTATATAACAGAATAGAAAGATTTTTCATTGCACAATTCACTTGTGGTAATCAGACCGACAATATGATATAGTTATTGTTATACACAGTAAAAGCGTTTAAATTGTTCCTAATGTTAGAGTAATTTTCTTAAAAAAGAGAAAAATAACATTAAGGTATTGGTTCGTTCGTTCATTCAAAAATGCAACTTGCACGTGTTACTGAAAAGCGAAAGAAAACCTTTCATGTTTATCGGTAACGAAATGCGATACAAATGGTTGGACGCACGGTTTCTTTTCTTTTAAACGAATAGCGAGCAATAGTTCCTACAAAATTACAAATATAAGAATACGTGCACTGGAAATATTTACGAACGTTGATACTGACGCTTTTCGATAATATGTACTCTTTGTTTCATAATATAATTTGGATTTTTCGATCAATTCTATCGGTAACATTTCTCCTGAATTACACCTGATATTTCTTAGTATTATTATACATGTTCTTCCGTAAGCAAAGATGTCTGCATCTATTCGGTTTTATTTTCAAAAGTGATAACCTCTACCTTTGTGATCTTTTTCGGATCGGGAGTTCCGGTCTCCAGTATTTCAACCTTCTGATACACATTTGGTGAATTCAACCAACGCGATCTGTCCGTCCCTTTCCGACCACCTTTCCAAAGTCTGTGAACATGAAAAATAAACGATTCAATAATCGACTAGAGTGTTTGATGACTCCTAATTGCACGTTCACACTCTCGAGATCAGAACTTTCTTTTATATTTACCCTTGTTTGTACAGTTCTTCCTCTTCGAGCAAATATCCCAAGGATGAAACTGCCGGTGGTACTTCGACGTCGTTCCGACGCCGTGGAGGTTCCCCTTTCACCAATGGGTTTCTATACATATATCCTGTACGAAATCCCTATAAGAAATCAAAATTAAGATAAGTGGAAGGAAAAAGAGAAAAGGCAGAAAAGAATAGAGAGCGGAGGCAGTGGAGAGAGAAGCAAAAAAGAGAAGAAGAGATAAGGTACAAGAAGAAAGGAAAGAAATTGTTGCAAGAATGCTTACAGCGTTATCAAGCATCCTCATAAGCGCCTCGAATTCTGATCCACCAATTCGCCAACGTTTCTCGATTTTTTCAGCTATAGCTGGGCCCTCGGGAATCGATACCGTTTGCTGGGGAGTTGGTGGTTTCCTAGAGGCCTCAAATATAGCTTTCTTTGATTCTTCGGAGATGAGATTTAGATTATCAAGTCCTGCAGGCATCAATTTCAGTTGCGTTTCGCAAGCTAATACCGTATTATATACGTTAAAGAAGGCTTCCTCGACAGTTTCTCCGCAACAGAGAGCCCCGCGATTCGTCAACAACATCACTTTGTTCACTGGGCCAAGATTTCTGGCGATTTTTTCCTTTTCCTCCGGTTCGAAAGATCCACCTATATACTGATGTGTGCTGACTTCCCCTATTACTATACTCTCTTGTCCGATGGGTAACAAACCACACTTTAAAGATGAAATCTGTAAAATGTTTTTAAAACGGTCGCAGTTAGTCGTATGGTAAGAATATACGTATACATTGCCCGAGAAAATACGATCCTCACGTAAATGATAAGTTGTTAGCTTACAGCGGTAACGGACGGAGTAGTGATGTGAACGATGCACTTGATGTCAGGTCTGGCAGCATGAATCGTAGAGTGCAACTGAAATCCTGTCACGTGGACTCCGAAATTGGTCGTTCCCTGTTCCACGATCGCCCCTTGCATATCGACTTTAACCAAACTAGAGGCAGTTATTTCGTGGTATAGTAATCCGTACGGATTAACTAGAAAGTGTTCTTGATCTTGATTTAGACGAGCCGTGATTTGTCCACCTACGCCCTGAGTCCAGCTATAAAGGTCGAGCAATCTGAACACTGCTGCTAACTTGCAGCGCAGCAATTTTTCGCCTTTCGCGTAACCCATACTTTCAACACCGCGTATATCGTTAATGGGCAACACGCAATTCGAATCTGTGAACAAACGACGAATGTTGGCTAATCTGCTCACCGCAACGATAACCCATAGCTTACTGCCTTTTTCTCGATTGACAACGAAAATAACATACTTTTAAATACGTTGCCATTAAATCGAGCACCTTGCGCGCCCATCATGTCCGAGATTTGCTGTAAAAGTCCAGATGGTCCGGCACCGTCCTTCATTTGGGTCTCGATAATACGTTCCAGCTCTTCCCGAAAAAGTCTCGAATTCATCATCATCTCGACTCTCTTCCTTCTTTCCATTTCTCTCATATCCTACAAAAGAAATTGATCAACGTTCAAGTTTCCGCACGGCTCGTCCTCATTCAGAATATCAAACTAGAATAAATAATGTCAAATGTATTTTACCGCGTCGATATCAGCAGGCCTCATTTTACTTTTCTCTTCTTCCGTCAAACCGTCCATTACTCCGTTCGTATGGGGCTCGGACAACGTTTGTTGTTCGCTCGTGTCTGCCATCTTCGATCAGCTGGTAAATATTTACTCAACAAATTCAATCTCTCCTTGTTTCCCAAAGCTATATAAGTATATATATATATACATATATATTTTATACTTGTATTATTTTTCGTTGACGTCCTATCCGATTGCTTCTTTTTCCTGTTGCTCCTCCAGTTCCACCTTTTCAACCAATACCGCTGCCACCACTTCTGTTTCTGCTTCTACCGCCACCACCGCCACCACCGCCACCGCCGCTGCCGCCGCAGCCACCACCGCCACCGCCGCCGTCTCCTTCTTCCTTCCCCTTTGCTGAATACCGACTAAAACAGAAATGATTCCTTACAAGTAATGTTGCTACTGCCGCGAATGCTGTTTCACCACCTATGTACGTCGACATAATAATGTCTACTTTGACATTATGATCCGAATGAATAATGCAAACCTGATCGACTTACAAATGCCTGCAACACACATTCGAAATTCGATTGGTAACAAAATCGTTGAAAAAAGTGGAAAAAAAGAAATAAATGAAAAGATCGAGCCCTGTTCATGGCTTAGAGATTCAAAATTGTACACGGCACATTGTGACTCGCCGATCGGCGGAACGTGAAGAACGTCAGAAAACCGGTACTAGGAGTCAGCAAACGATCAATAAACTCGCAGCCAACAGTCAAGTGTAACGCGCGTTGAATGCGTAGACAGTAGGGGTGACTGACGACAGGAATCCCTAGAACGGCTGAAATCGCGTCACTCTTCTTCTCTATTTCCTGATTTTCTTTCTTTTTTTACATTTTCGTTTTCGTTCTTCGAAAATTCTTACTGCGTTTATTTATACCGCAGCCACATCTCGTCTTTAGTTTGCCTTCACCACGTTCCTAATCTCGCGTACAATCTATCTTTTCGTTGTCATATTTCTTTCGTGAAAACCGATTGCGATACGTTAATTCACCGAAATCGATAAGTTAGTTTCCGCTGTACTAATAGGTACGTATTTTTATCTGATCCAATATAACTGTTCCGATTTTGTAACCGTGTAAGTATACGATTCGAATCGTGTCGCTATAGCCCCGATCTCGACCGAATTCACTACACCGTACTCATCGCGTATAATCGATTATACATCTCAGAGATATTCTTCGCACCCGGCACTGTATTAGAGAAATCAACAATTCACCGTACGGTTAAGAGGTACAATTAACCGTGACTAAAAACTTAAATAGTTGAAGCCCGTCAATTGATGTTCATCAGTGTTATTTAACGACAAACTTCAATTGAATGTTCTTTATTTATAACCGGTACCTCGTATAATCGTTTGTACGTCCGTCTGCCCCCACAAAGCGTGAGTTTCGAGCTTCCTTTGAAGCGATTGAGAATTATGAACCAATCGAATATCGGTAACGGCAAGTAAATTTTGTAACGAGTTGGAACGGCAAAGGTTGATAATGGACCGGGCCGAATAGGACACGTATCGCGCGCGAGATACTTAATGCGACGCGTCCGCTGTTCCTCGGCACGATGATGTCATAACTTAAAACGCGAAGCTTATTCTACATACTATCGTTGAATGGATGCTAAACCGAGTTCGACCGATCAAACACAGTCACGCCGTATTCGCTGCTGTGTGGGCACATATCTACGTATGTCGCGACGCAACACACGTGTGCGTGTAGTGCGTGCGCGCGGGCGTCTACATACATACATCTATCAAAATGGCACATGTGCCATTTTTATAGGTGTCCATCTTGGTGAATCAAACAAAGCATTGCATACCAAAGTTCCCATAGATTCTGCCGAAATGTAGTCAACTTTACGTAACAAGACACTAGGAGAATAATCTACGAGTCTTACCTAGTGAAATTATCATCGGATGCTGCTATCCAAGGAACGATTGATTAGATTTGGGTCAGTCAATCGAATAAAAGTTTCATAAAGCAAAATCAAAATATAATATCCAATAAAAATAAAAAAATGAAAATAATCGATGCACAAAAAAGAATACGCCATTGCCGAGAAAGCAACTCAATTTATTTCGAAAGCATAAATGATAGATTGCGTGCGGGAGATCTTGAGATTGCTGGACCAAAAAATACATTAGGCATGCAATCGGAGTATCGGAAAATGTACTTTGTACCATTTACTGATCTTTTTTCTTTTCAAGGCTAGCACATTCGTCGTTTGGCTAAAAAAATTAAGGTAACATGAAAATTTTCCACTCTTCGCTGTTATTTATCGTTGACCGAAGAGACAGAAACACGCGAATTGCATTGCACCCCATCGCATCTCGCTTCATCCACGTTACATCAATATTTACTATGTTACGATCGATTACGATGATCATGAGGACGTCGAGACGAACACAGTATAAGATTATTCGTGTGAATACGCCCAAATGACCGGTAGTCGAATCTACGAATTCACTGAGTTTACAGTTTATGTCACACCGTAAAATCTTAGTTTGCCAATGCCTTGGCATGCTTCGTCTGTACCTCGAATATTATTATTCTTCTTCTTCTTGCGTGCATCGCTCAAATCGAATTCAGCCAAATCCAAGATACTTGGGAAAAATTTGTTTGGAAGATGTCATAATAATTGGACGATGTCGATGACTGTCGCGAAAGCCTGTTTGTTCCTAACGGATCGATTAAACGCGTATCGGGTATGCAGAGGAAAAAATCAACGTACGTGATCCACCTGAAGAAACCTCGATGTCTGTTACTTGTAACAGTCGTTGACCTTCTGATAGAATGTGTTTTTGTTGAGTAACGGAGAAATAAATCGAATCGGAATCAGAAAATAATCGATAGAATTATTAGAATTCGTCCTGTTTCGTAGCACCAGTCACCACTGCTTCTGCGCTCGATTTAACGGAAACCGATTATAATCCATGAGAACGAGAAAGGGTAGAATTGCTTGAATTTCGTCTAGAAACGTCGTATTACGTGTACACTGCAATGCGGCAATAGAGGTTTCATCTTCTCGACGAAAATTAGAAAGAAAATAAGGTCAATGATTTAACAATGCAAATGGCGATACAGGCGGTAGAGAACGATGGTTTTCGATGGCGTAACTATCGCAACGTAAGAGTATCTCGATAATTACCGTTACGATAGCTTTACGAGATGCTCGGTTAAAGAGTAAACGATATAGTCAAGATCGACGATGAAACGCCATTCAAAAACCATCAACTACACCGAAAAAATTGTCGAAGATTACCACCTAATCGGCGACACACCCCTTAAGCTACGTCATTCCTGTCAATTATTAGTAGTCACAACGTTTATTCGCGTCCTAAGGAGCGCTTGGGAATCTGAAAACGACTTCGCAGAGGAGAAATCGTTTGCTCGACCGCTCAGAGAAACATACCTGACAGAAAATCGGCGACTATCGTTGATGGTTGGTATATTCGTATCCGTTTGGGAAACTGTTCGACTCGCCGTCCGTATCACCGAGCGGTCGTTCCGTTTGGTGGACAGCTTCCCCGCCCCCGTCGCCGTCGATGCTCTTCCGGCGGCTGGCAGAGCCTTCCTCGAGCCTTCTCTACCTCCTGCTTCCCCGTACTACTACTACTACTACTATCGTCGCCACCACCACCACCGGCACTACCACTACCGCCACTACCGTTAATTCCGCCTTCGTCTCTTGCTTTCCACCTTTTGTCGTCCCCGTCACCACTATGAAAAGCAAAGCGTGTCCGCGTCCGCGTCTCCCTCTACCGCTACCTCTCCCTCTCCCTCTTCTATCCTGTGTCTCTGACTCAAACTGCGACTGGGACTAGGACGGTAGACGTTTAACCTATTCCTTCACACTTGTATCGTGTTCGATATTCGAACGTGCTCGCCAATTTCCATGCCCGATTATGATTTTATGTCTTCTCTTTCACGTACAGTTATCGATTCTCTCTTAATGTACCGACAATTGACAACTTTGTTATGCTACGCACATTTGTGTACCGTACAGCGTACACCGTCACCGTCGGAACACTTCGGTCTCCGTCTCTGTATCGTGCAAGTTTCGCTTTGCTAGGACCAGCTTTCCCTTTCCTTTTCTTTCCTTTCCTTGCCTTTCCTTGCCTTGCCTTTCCTTGCCTTGCCTTGCCCTGCCTTGCCCTGCCCTGCCCTGCCTTTCCTGCAGTCCCTCTGACCACTGCCCTGCTCTTTCTCTTTCTTCTCTTTGCCTAATTCTAGGTTGAACACGCGGAACGTGCGCAGAATCCTGTTGCGCACCGATTCACGAAACCTTGCTTGGCGGCACCCCAGCGAGAGATCGATTCTCGAAATCGTTGTTCAGTCGACCGCTTTGAAGTTAACTCCCAATAGGATTATTCAAATTTTACGGAGTACACAAAATCGAACCCAAATTGCCTACGATACGCAAACACGATACACGATCTGTCGTATTTGCCGTTTAGTGAAATTTCTCGCGTATTGGAATGGGAATATGTGTAACGTACACTAGAGTATAATACGAATTCATTGCGATGTAGCCGTAATATAACGAATAATGCAGTAACATTTTGTCGCCATCATTAGCTGATATGCGTCGAGATTTACAACTGCGATGACGGAATTGAAAGTTACACAGTATTATTTCCTAGTGTACCAAATAGATGCGCTTAATGTGCTGTGTTCCATATCGTTACGGCACGGGTTCGTTTTCGTTCTTTTGCTTAGTTCTTCCCGACACAGATATCTTCTTTATCGCACGTTACATGGTGGCACGCGTAGTTTAAAGTACACTGATAAGCATACGAAAACTTCATGTTTCTGACGCCGTGTTAACGGTTAACAAGCTTCAATCGACGGTAATCAAATATACATATGGTGTGGAAGCACAATACAGAGTCCAATAGGGCTAGATGCAACATGATTCTTAAACGGTGTTTCAACAAGCATATATTTATTTTTCTCTTCTATTGAAATTTATTACACTAAAATAATCTAGTATTCGTATAGTTTCCCTACATGCTACTCGCGTATACGCGAAACGATCTTTAATTTCGTCAATCGATACATATCGTGATCGCGTTTCAGTCCAAATATTGTTCATGTAACAATGACAAAGGTAGAATCATAAGCGAAAGTAGAAACGAAGCGGATGCAAAAGCAAAGGTATCGATGAGACTGAGATAGATGGATTGAGACAAGCTTGGTAATACATCAGAAATCATATTTGTTTCTCTTATTGCATGAGAACCTGTTCGACGCACGGACAAAATAAACTGTGGACCTCGGAGTTTCGAGGGGAGCCTGATATTCACAATATCGCGATCCAGAAGTCAGTGCTGGTTTAGCTTGGATCCGGGTGACACGCGTATCTGATTTGCTCAGTTAAATCGTCTACGCGTCTACGTTTACGTCCACTTCTACGTCTTTGACAAATATATATACGTTTACCTTACTTCGACGACAAGAGTTCGTAACAAAACATGAACTTCAAATTAAATACGAAATTATTTGCATCGCTGATACGACAAGTAGGTGTAAACAATATTGCTTGTTTGTAATTTCGATAGATAGTTGTTACATATGTATTCAAAGTTACGGGTGTTCGGTTGAACAACGAATTAAATTAGATGCTGAGATTTCAGAAGAGTAGCAATTACTATGAAAGCAACATTAACTGTTCCGAAAAGATGGCACAGGTAGACAAACTTGTAGGCATCTATCCCCTACTACCTGTTATCCCATATATTTTCGTGATCAGGCAGTACGTATATGTATCTAACGGAATCTCATGGCGCAGCACTCGTGTCTCAACGTCTCAACATCGACTCGTCGATCGATTTTTTTCCAATTCAAATGAATTTATATATATATACATATGTAATAGGCTACAAATGAAACTTTTGTGAATTCGAGTCCGAACACTAGCCACTCAGGATTGTGTACACTGTCTTAAATGTGAAAATGATCAAATTGATAGCGGGCCACCGCTTTGCGAGAATCGCGTATCCCCAATTCTATTCACAGAAACGGGTTTCCATACATCGTAATGTATTCTTATCGTACGTATATCGTTATCGAAGTAATTCATTGCATCTTATATATGTTTATCGGATCATACTTATAATTGAAAACATATTTCTCTCTAATCAAGAAAAAAATATCATGTAGCTGTAGCCTCGTTGTTTTATTTTATTATACGGTATTTATGCATCTATCTTATTATTTAGGATTTAGGACTTACGTCTTACGAGTATGTGTATGTACTGTTTCTTTTTCCGTCACACAGCCGGCATCCTATGTTTTTGGTATCATTATCCGCAAATGATCGTCACTATCCGATCGTC
This sequence comes from Augochlora pura, assembly GCF_028453695.1. NCBI lineage: Eukaryota > Metazoa > Arthropoda > Insecta > Hymenoptera > Halictidae > Augochlora > Augochlora pura. The sequence goes on along the minus strand of NC_135774.1, from coordinate 32,018,103 downwards.
GATCTTCTGCTCTTAATCAATATTAATATTTCTCAATAATTCGATTCAGATTCCACGAAACGGTTGCTTTAAAAGATACTTAGGCATCGCTACACCACAGTACAACCAATATCCAGGACCTCTGACTGAATTCACGGAGGATGAGCTCCTAATGAAACAAACTGGTAGATATTTTATACTATACGTATATATTACATACAGCGAAGATTATCGTTGCAAACCGATATGTTTCGGTAAGAAAGCTTCCGATTACCGAAATTCAGCTACATAAAAAAAATTCAATTTCAGTGAATAAATTGGCACAGGAAGAAATTATTCCGCTCGTACGTGAAATGGATAAGAAGGGCAAGGTCGATGAAGGACTGTTGCAAAAACTTTTCGAGAATGGTGTACGTAGATGATAAATGTCCACCTAATAATATTATCTTTACCCTGTTTCACGATAAAAACATACGCTACGTAAATGTGTTGTTATCAACCTTAGTTAATGGGCATCCAGATTCCCGAAAAATATGGTGGTTCAGGATGTAATTTCATGTCTATGATCTTAGCGGTCGAAGAAGTGGCAAAAGCTGATGGGTCTATAGCGGCACTAGTCGACATTCACAATACCTTAGTAAATTCATTGATCTCAAAAGTTGCCACGGAAGAACAGAAAGCAAAATATTTGCCACAATTAGCACAAACTTACGTAAGTAGATATCTGGTTATCTAGAGAAAAACAATATATATAGCAATCTATGTGGATTCTACGTATCTATTTTTAGATTTTATATATAGCTATAATTAAGTAAACCTACGCGAGAAAACAAGTCGAAGATTTATGTAGATCAAATGTTGATGACCTGTTGATGTCATTACTTTTCAGTAGTAAATAATGTCTATTCGAATTATACATTGCACACACCTAAGGTATCTACAAAATCGATGTTTTCGTAAACGAACTCTTGTAGGGCACAAATCGACTTAATTTTTCGCATATGTACAGACATGTAGGTACATGTGTATCTACTATAAATTACAACATACTGAAACGTTTCGGTTGCACACGCGCACGTACAAATATTGCCTGACCAACAATACTTGATGATCTTCTGATTCTAGGCGGGTAGCTTTTGCCTTACAGAGCCTGGGTCAGGATCCGACGCGTTTTCCTTGAAAACTGTAGCAAAAAAGAATGGATCCCACTACTTGATCAATGGCACAAAAATGTGGATTTCAAATTCAGATATTGCTGGATTATTTCTAGTTTTTGCGAACGCAAATCCATCTGTCGTAAGTCAGTCTATCAAGTTGGTGCTATTCCACTTATTTTCTCAATCATAAATAAAAACGCAACGACCATCAATAATTATATGACTTTAGGGATACCGTGGCATTACCACGTTCTTTGTGGAGCGAGATACACCCGGACTGACGGTCGCCAAGCCGGAAGATAAACTAGGAATAAAGGCATCGGGTACCTGCATGGTTCATTTTGATAATGTTCAAGTAAGAAAAATGATTCCTCGAAATCAAATTTTTTTGTTCAGATCCATTCAACGACGTATTCTACCTATATCTATCTATGGTATATAAATATGTACACATTCGTATGCGTATACTCAGGTTCCAGAAACGAATATCTTAGGAGAGTACGGCCATGGTTACAAATACGCAGCTGGATTTCTAAACGAAGGTCGAATCGGTATCGGCGCCCAAATGATAGGTATCGCACAAGGATGCGTGGACGCTACAATACCATACACCTTGGAAAGAAAGCAATTCGGAAAAGACATTTTTTCGTTTCAAGTATGAAAAATAAAGTCAATTCATTTTTTTTGAAACGTAACTAAAGTAGAACTACATTACTACTTGTTTATATCGGTAATAAGCATTTTAATGTTTTCTTCCTCAGTCGATGCAACATCAAATTGCGCAAGTGGTTACCGAACTCGAGTGTGCCAGATTATTGGTTTACAATGCTGCCAGATTAGTTGATGCGAGAAAGGACTTCGTGAAAGAAGCCGCCATGGCGAAACTTGTTGCGTCGGGTAAGTAGAAGATAAGTAGAACAAGTAATACGTATACCAGTTTGCCTCTATATTACGTATAAACATGAACATTTGCGAACAATTTTAGAAACAGCTCTACGTGTTACTGCAAAGTGCATCGATTTCATGGGTGGAGTAGGATTTACGACAGACTTTCCTCAAGAAAAATATTTTAGAGATTCCAAGATTGGTACCATTTACGAAGGTACAAGTAATATGCAGCTATCAACCATAGCCAAGTGTATTCGCAAGGAATATTCATGAGAGCATTCATAAGAATATTTCAGAGCAATTTCAGAGATCCAATTTTTATTTTTCTACTTCATTTTATATTATACGTTACAGATATATATATATAGAGAGAGCTATAAATATATATATATTTTTTCTTTAATTGCTTCCTACTGTTTCATTGTTCTTTTGTACTTTCTTGTACGATCCTAACGATCAATAAACACACGTTTTGTTCACAACTAGTTTGAACGATTATTACAATGGATCAGGAGGTAATTTAAATCCTAGAAGATCCGCAGTTTCTCGAGTACTTCGTTCACCTTTACCGCTGTATCGGGACAAAATCTCTTTGCACATTCTTCGAGAATTTAAATAACAGAAATATGTCTCTGCTAAATTCTTCAACTCTTCTCGGGCTTTACATAAAGTCTCAGATGTTTCTCGATGAGCTCGCGCTTGCTCCAAAATGTAACGCACCATTATATCATTTCCCATCTTTCGATCGAGCGACGACCTCCGTATTTCCTGTATAAGCGCACGAATCAATTGTACGTTGGGTTTCATCATCTAGACGGCCTAAAACAAACGAGATCCATTATCAAAAACTATAGATATAACGTTATATAATATTTATGGTTTCAACATTCCAATATTCTAATGTTGTAATATTTCAATATTCTGTAAATTTAGGAAAAATATTTTTGCGATTCTAAATGGTGAATACCTAGAATCACAGTTACAGTTTTTGGCATCAATTTGTTCTGTTTGTTTAGCAGTGAAGTAATCTACAGTCGTGTATTGGTAGCAGGGTTCCTTTTTCTTATTCCAGAAACTCTTAGGTGCAGTACTAATATCTTGCTCCAGAAATATGTGAAGGTTGAGATCGTTAAATGCTTCTTCGTAGAAGAAGTTATTCCTCAATGTAATTTCTGTGGTGTATGGTTGAATACGTACAATATAATCAACGTCTGTAGACCTATTGGTTGTTGTCAAATTATTGACTACAGTGGAAAAGCTATTCGTCAAAAGAATACATTTGCATAACTTTTCACTCCAATTTGCATATAAAAAATTATTTGTTAAATGCATTGAACAGTGTGGCATATATACCAATGTCACTTTGTCATTGACAATTCGTTTACCTTCCTCATTGATATTCAAAACATTGAAACCAAATTGTGCTAAAAATTTGATTTCTTTTGAAGAAAAAATTGGATCGTATATGTATACAAGTGAATTGTACTGATTTTTTAAAGAAAGCAGCAATGCCAATTGATATTTAGAAGACTTCAAACGTAAGAAAGAACCCAGACCGTAACATAGTATTTCTGAAATACTATTGATGTTCAAAGCATTCAAACAGGTTTTCAAAGATTGAAAAACATTATTGGCGAACAATGTGTTTCTCAACTTGATCTCTGCCTCGAGCAGTTTTCTGAAAACGATTATAAAATAAACAAACGAGCATGTATAATTGAGCTGAATATTATATGTCACAGTAATCTCTTACCCAAAAAGAACTTCGCAGTGAACACCGCTAAAATTGTCGTCGTTATCATTGTCGGGTAAAGGTACGTTTCGATCGCTATTATTTTGAAGACGAGACGTTTGTTTCTTACGACGAGATACGAGTTTAAATTCTCCGTTTTCTCTAGTCTCGTAAGCCATGTGGACGTCTCTACTTTTGCAGCTTGCACGAAAGGGCTAGTTACATTTTAACCGCTCGAGGCAAAGTTGTTATGCATCCATTAGACAATAAAGTAAAAGAAAGCATCATACCAGTAAGCACTGAAGGCACTTTAAGATGAAATGAAAATGTAAGTATGAAGTTTAGTACGTTTAGCAGACGAATGCACGTAAAAGTACACGTACATACAATAACGGATATTACTCCTGCATGCTTTTCATATTCCCTAAGCTGGCGCCCATGTCCCCACTATTTTACCACGCATCCAATTCACAGTGGATCCTGTCTAAAAAATGAATCTTTAGCCAATCAGAGTAAAGAAAATTTCTATGTCGAGCCTCGCTAACAGATCAAGCTGCGTAGTAAAACTCGTTAATGTTTGTCCATATGTGTTTTTCTGCGCATCGCAGTCGCAACAGGTATTAGCTCGTGTCCATAGATCTGATGCGATGTATACCAGCGCCAATCGTCCAACTCGGTTGGTAACTCCGCGTGAGCAGAATCCTTATATTGATGAAACATAACTAAAAAAAATTGCCGTTTAATTGTCCAAAATTGCTCACCAATTAATTTTAATTGTTCACCTATACTATATTTTTTAGAGAATATCCAAAAAAACTTTTCGAGGCGCTTAATAACTTTTACGAAAGGCTGGAGACTTTTAAAAATGTGAAATTTCTAAAATAATGTATAAGTCGCGATTGCGACTCTAAATTCTCTCGACGATACGCGCAAAATTAGTCAAAAGCACATTCAAGCTTGGTATGGCAATCTAATGAAGTAAAGGTTGTACGTCTCATCGTCAAGTATCGTAAACAATCGTTTTTTAATTATCCCTTATGGTCCCTAAATTAGTATTTTAATCGCTTCCCGTTAATTTTCAATAAATTTCCAAAATTAAAAGTCGTTTAATATTGACAAGCAATGTCTTCAACAGTTTGTTTTTCCTTGCTCCTCCCCTTTTTGTAATTATATTTAATGGTTTCTTCGTAATTTCTTGAGAATCTTGAGAATCGTGTGGTTCGTCTTCCTTTGGCATGTCTCTAGAATTTGCAAATGTTCACTGGTAAAACAAACCGTCAGGCTTGATTTTAGCTAATCGTTTGACAAATTCGCCAGTACGTGTAATGCGAGATATTTCTAAATTGGCAGATTAATCTCTATCGTTTACAATGAGGAAAAAAAAGAATAATGTAAACAGCTCAGTTTAATATATTATATTTTTCTTTTAATGTGTTCTTCAAACTTCTGCCTACAATGCTACTTTGAAGAAAAAAAGAAAGAAATGATTGTTCTACATTTTTCGAAATTATCACAAGTTGAGGAAAGAATTAAAGAATTTTTAGTATTGAGAAACAAATTATAGTATTTTCATTCCTCATACATCGGTTTGCATACAAGTTTCGAAAAAGTAGAATTCATAAAATTTCAAGGTATTTTTCTAACAAGAAAGAAAAGAGAAGCGTGATCACTTGGCATAAAATAGCCTAGATGTTTTCATGTTTTACGATAACAGTTTCCTTTGAACGATCCTACTGATACTAGAGCTTATCTAATATCGCAGAAGCGTACTCGTGTTTACACGTAATCGCGTACGCTTGACGCAACAGGTAATGTATTCGATCTCATTACGAATCGACCATTCAAGAGGCTCCAGTTGCGAATGAAACGAAACGCGACGCGTTTACGTGTAACGTTTACGACGAATGGAAAACGAATGGTAGAATTTTTGACGATAACACGTCAATAAGACAAGAGATTAAATAGATTAAATAATATTTAGCGATGGGAACGAATATTTATATGGTGGTAAATTAAAGTAATCTTGGGTTGAAACGTCCCATATGAAGTATGAGGCCGGTAGGATTATGTCGTACGAAATAGAGGAACGGTTGATCCAATTTCAATCTTGGTCTGTCCACGGTTTGTTTTTCGGAGATTTTTACGATTCCGTTGCCAGAAACGGTTCTCGGATGATTGTTTACGCAACAGTCGAGCGTTGTTGCGGTCGAGTTTGAGTCTGGATTTGAATCTGAATATGAATTTGTATGTGAATTTGAACGTGAATCTGATTCCGATTCCGATTCTAAATCTGAATCTGAACGTAGCTGTCCCTCGAACTCCAAAGTTCGGCGTTCATCATCGTAACTTGGAAATTGCCTCGACAAAGGACTCGCAGGATAAACTTCCACATGATGTCGCCCGTTGGCGGTGTTTTCGTCGCCACATGTACTGAATAAATTCATCTGAAAAGAAAATGCTGTCGTTACTGATTGTGCGAAAATAATTTTGAAATATGAAAGAAAGAAATTGGATGAGATGAAATAGAGCAGGGAAAGGATGGCGGAGAAGGGGACCGAATAAAGAAGAAAAGAATATCGAGTCTTTTTTAAAAAAAAAGGAACAAGAGACCAAGAAGATGAGAAAGAAAAGAAGAAGAAGGAAATTGCAATGTTACCTGTAAGACGTCGGATAAAAATAGACGATTTCCTATCCCATTAATCCCTTTGAAATCGGCATCGTTCGAGAACAATTGATCCAAGCCCATTCTTTTCAAAGCAGCGGTAGCGTTGACAACAGATCGATGACTGAACTTGGGTATTTGTAATTCAAGGCCGCGCCTAGGTATTAGAACTTTTAAAAGTTTATTCCATGTGCCGTCTCGGAACGCTCCTTTGACGAGCCTCTGCTCGAGCCGATCCAACGTGTCGCCAGGTGCAGCGTGACCTTGCTGACCGGGCAATACAAATATCGTTGAAACTAATTTGCCAGTACCACCGAGACCGATTGCAGTAGCATCCAAACTTGGTTCGTAACCGGCTAGTACGTTCGATCGCCAAACAGTTGCCGGCACTGGAATCAATTTTCTTAATCTGTGCGCTGACGAAACTGCGAAATATAATTCCCCGTCTCGTCCTGTCGTGCTAGCCGAACTAATGTTGCAATCCGTTTGGAATACGTTCGCGGAAATCGCTGCGAGGGGAGATCTTAATGGAACGGCGTTACCTTTTACAAAATCTCGGATACGACCGCCGGTTTGTTTTCTGATCAAAAGGTTGGTTCGTCGACGCGCGAGGTCGCTGATAGTAGCAAAGTTCACTTCAGCTACTAACCCTTCGTAAAATTGTTGCGCTTGTTCCTTATAGAACGGTAATAATTTCCGAATCTTCACTTTGTCCGCAAACAATTCGCGAACAAACACCGCGTTTGCGATTCCTTGATTTCTTGCCAAACTTACAGCGTCCGTAACATTTTGAAAAATTAAATGTGGATTGAAAGTAGCCACGTTGTCGAGACCAAGAACTTCGTTCATTTGATCGGACGTCGATCCCCGCGCGCCAAGAAAGATCATTGCTAGTAAGCTAACCATCCCGAATGGAGAAAGGGCGAGTGACCTGCCGGTGCTCAGTCCCTTGTTTACAGCTATCCAAAATTTAAATGCCAACTCGTTGCAAAGTCTTGAAAAGTTGACTATGTCGTTGCTCGCGTTCTTTATACTGCTATCCAAGCCGCTCGTGCTCTTCGAAGGATTTAATGTGACGGTAGTTGTTGCGGTTCCGCTCGCCGGCGTTGACGGAGATCGAATATCATCCTCCGTTGCGTTTGTATGATGCATCGAAAACGTCGTCGTCGTCGTCGTTGTCGTTGCAGCCGCCGTTGTCGACGTTATTGCCGTATCCGAAATCTGTGGAATTTCTTGCACAGCATATTTTGTCGGTAACGTCGCAGCTGTCTCGGACAAAGTTATCCGATGCCATTTTTCGTCGAAATTAATGTCGTTTGTTGTATTTGTTGTTACATTCAGATTGAAATGTTCAAATTTCACTGTTTCGTTCATAGGTAATTTGTTCGACGTAACGTTCGATTTTAACGGAATTTTTGTTAAGAAATTATTTGGTTCCGTCGTCGTTTCAATTTTTAACGGATCAACGTTTATCGAATTTGTTTCGTTAGTTGAATACGTGGTTACTGTAATTTGATTCGGCTGTGTAACGATCGAGTTCCTGACGCTCGTTGTTTCGTTGATCGATAAGTTTGATGCGTCGGTACTTGTTTCGGCAGCGGTAGTTGATATTGGTTTCGGTAAGTTCGTCGATACTCGATCGAATATCGTTGATTCCGTGGACTCCAACGATAAGTTTCTATCAAGACCACCGGAATACGTAACCGACGTTTCGTTGCCCTTTTCAACAACTTCTAGTGGAATATTTTCGAGGTCGGCAACTATCGAAGTTTTGCTTTCTCCGTCAACATTCGTTGCACTTTGTTGTACCGTATTTATCATATCGAACAAAATGCTGGATACTTTGCTCGATACCGTTGTCGTATAGTTGATATAATTGGAGTGCTCTGAAGGGGGTGCTTGGCCGCTGTCCACGACTGCACCGATTAAATCACTAACAACGGATACAGACGAGTCGACCGTTGAAACCGTTGGCGTCGTCGAAATTGTTGGAATCGTCGGAATGGGAATCTCATTGGCACTTTTTGATGCGATCGATGTCTCGTTCTCCACTTGTATATAGTCAAAGTTCGTTTGAATAGTGGATAACGTACGGTCAGTTGTCAGAAGCGTTCCTGGTTCTTCGATTAGATCCGATGGTCGTTTCAGTTCGATGTAAACGGTTTCGTTCATTGCGGAACTATTTCGAGTTTCATGGTTGATTGGATTCAATTCGTAAAGTACATTATCCTTGAACAATGTTTCCGTCGTGGAAAGTAAAGTTTGTGACTCTAGTTTAAAAGCAACATTTGCAGTGTTTGTATCGGAGATCGGTGTAACGTTCGTATTCGGGCCGATAAAGTCGAAACCTGCAATAAGACCACTGGCTACTGTTTTCACCGGAACATTTGGTAAAACGAGTGATTCCGTAGAATAGGAAGGAATATTTGCTTCGGTGGAAACCGTTTTGAGCATGTCCTCTATAATCGCTATCGATTCAATGTTCGATTGCTGCTCGACATCCGATATTATCAACGGAGAACCGAAACTCGACAAATTTGTCTTCGTTGAATCGAATGGTTTTACTAGTGTTTGTAACGTAACAAATGTATCGATGACAGGCATGGAATCGGTCGTAACACCGAGCAGTTCCTTTGTGGTTGAGGTTCGGGTTGTGTCGGTTGCCAACAAAGTAGAATTCATCGTACCGTGTTGATCGAAGTTCGTCGTTGAAACGCGAGAGAAATTGTTGACATCATCGGAATGAATTCCATTAGTCGATTCAAGAGTTGTGAACGAAATAACGGGCGGGATCGTCCAAGTGACTCGATCTTGATTGATCTGTGGCAGCTTCGTGAAAGTTGTTCCAGTTATTTCACCAAACGATTCTTCGATACGTTCCTCGGATGTTGGTAATTTAATCGGTAGATCGATTAACGGTGCTGTCGCCGTTTTCCATACGTCCGAATTATTTTTGCGTTCCTTTTCCTGAACTTGATCATGGAGCGACTGCCCTTCGAAATCGGTCGATATAGGTAGAACAGAAGACGCGGAAACTTCCGATACTTGACCGATCATACTGGACAATGAGTTTATTAGCTCCATGGGCAAAGATGTGGAGGATGTCACGATTTCCAAGACGCTCGGTTTGTTTCCTTTTTCCAGTACCGGCAATGAAACTGCGTCAGCTTTATCCGCAGCCGTGACAACGATTTCAGATGGTGAATAAAGGGGCGTCGTTGCAAGCGATGCGTTAATTGTCAATGTGTCGTTTTTGTTTGAGCTCATTGAGAAAGTGCCTTCTGTTGTGACGCCGTCGTCAGTGTTTTCTTCCATCCCTGAAGTCTTTGGCGCTTCCGAATCCACCGATGCGTCGGCTGCCGTCGTTGTCGAGTCCAAGATCGCGCTTACCAACAATTCGGTATTCTGATTGGTATTGTCGTTGAAATGTTCGTTGAGTGTGTCGTTGTCGGCCGTGGACAAGATTTCAGTAATTTTTTGAAAAATCGGACTTTGCGTAGTGCTACGCCATATGTGTGGTTTCTGTTGAGCCGTTATAACGGCCACAGGAATCATAAGTTTTTCTGTAGGCGTGTTGGCGGTGGTTGTCGCAGCATTCGAAATGGTCTCTCGTGTTCTGTTCTCTCCGAATCCATGAGAAACCGTTTGCCCGTTTGTTTCCTTCGGCTTGGTAGCGTTGCCAAGTCCTCCCGATGTCGTAAACACCGTTGCATTCAATACGAAGGCTGTATCGTTGGAAACGTAATCGCTTCGGACGGTCGAGGTTCGAACAGTTGATGTTGTTGACGTTGTAAATCGTTCTATGTAACGAGTGTCGTCAACAACGTCAACGTGCTTGTCGCCAGCTAAAATAACGGGTAGAATATTACTCCATTCGACGTTTGCTTTTTCCGGCACCGAATTCGAAATCGTTCCAGTTAACATTGGCGGCTTATTCATAGCACTCTTGAGTACGTTTTGCACCTTCTGCACAACATCCATTACCTGCGAACCGAATGCGAACATATACATACATATAACACGAGCGAGCAGACTGTTTACTATTGTAATGGAAGTAAAAAATGTTGTGTCGTATTCGCGCAAGTTATCAAACCTTTTTCCCGCCGGTAAGTATATCCTCGGCTTTCTGAGGTTCCTGAATCCCTATATTCGAGTGATCCGGTCCCCCGCTTGCGATCAAAGCTTGAATTTCTTCAGGAGTCATTTGCTTCGTGATCATATCGCCTCTTTCGTTGTAAGTGTAAAATTGAAATCCATCGGGTTTCAACAAATTTGCAGGGGAAGGTGGCAAACGATACAAATTAATATCGCTCGCCACTGACGATCTGTCCTTGTTTCCCGCCGTGCCATCGATGTCGTTTTTCACCTTGGTGTCTTTCGCGAAGACTGGTGCTGTCGCAACCGCGCTAGAAATCGCAACACCCCATAAGATTGTGCCTCGTTTTAGGCGTATCGAGATGAAATTCCTACTAATCAAACATCCGACTCGCGCGACCGTCTTTTACATTGTATCGTTTTTTATCACTATCGTAAACCTGTTCTTCTGGCTAAATCTTTTCATCGTCTATAATCTACACGTACAATACAAACGTATACTATACATATGTTGTCGACACAACGTTCTTGACGAAAAAATAAAGTAACATGCATTGACAGATATATGACGCAAGAGAAGCAAAAAGAAGAAAAGAAGCAACTAAAAATACTGACCTAGATTTTAAATATTTCCTAGTCGGTAGAATCATGATGTTCTCTGGAAGCGGTCCACCTATGCACGAATCTAAACAACACGTCCATACCACAAACGCCGTAATTGTCACGTAAAACCAGTCTACAGTCATACTTGCTTTAGACAATTTCCTTTAAATAATCTGGAAGGAAATTGGAAAATGTATCACCAAGCGATGCATTGTGTGTAGAGCTTAAGCTGGATTAAAAAAATTTGAACGATTTCGAACAATTTTGAACTAAATCTGATGCGTAAATAATGACACGAGGGGAAAACAAAGATAAAGAAAGATAGAGGAAACGAAGGTGAGTAGAGAAGTAGTAAGAAGAGAAGGAAGGGAGAGTAGGAGACTGAAGAAGAGAGAAAGGAAGGGAGGAAGTGAGGGGGGGGGGGGGGGAAGGAAGGAAGAAAGAAAACAAGGAAGGAAGGAAGAAAGAAAACGAGGAAGGGAGGAAGGAAACGGGCAAGGAAGAAAGTAAGAAAGGTAGAAAGAGGGAAGAAGGAAATAAGAAAGAAAATCGTGAGAGTCTAGTTTGTCTTGTTTTCGGTTAACGACCCTTCGATTCCTTGCTACCCCCTTACGGACAACGATCGCCTTAACGTGACGACCGGTTTTCCATCGCGCTGTAAATCGTTGAGCAAAGCAGAACGTACGCCAAGCACGTTCAGTTATCGGTACTCGGCAAATTTCCTTAGGAAAATTGTTTTGTGTAGGAAAATAAACGTGTATAATAAAATAAAATCCATATACAATTGTCTAATATATGAGTGTACAATGTACAGTAAAATGTATGTATTATACATTATTAGACGACGATGGACCTTTGAAAACAATGACAAATAGGACATATGAAACAAATTCATCTGTAGACGGATAGTGAAACATGAAATAGATGGAAAAACGAATTCATTTGAAAGTTCGACTCTTCATTTCCCGAAAATTTGAAAATGCAGCAACCATTTGAAGCTCGGAGAGATATTGCTGGCAGATGAACACGAATGATAAAGAAAACCATATTACTGATATATATATATATACCTCAGAAATCTCGAATATATCGTCAACAGAAGAGGAACATGTATCTCCTCAAGGGAATGTTCGTTTGCGCTTTTACGCGCACTGCCACTTGTTTAGTTATTCTTTCTTCTAGTTGTTTGTCCGTTCAGTCAATTGTCAGGTCATCGTTGACGAGGATGGCGAATGTTCGAACAAAAGTAAAAATAGTTGCGAGAAATGGTGCCGGTAGCGATCTTTCACGAACCAAACAGTACCAAAAGTTGCCGTCGATACGGTTCACCCCGAATAGACAAATAATTGAATCAACTATTACATTTATGATGATATTTTTCAGGTGATTAATTTGTTCTTTTTCTCTTCTTCAATCTGTTTTCCTCCGTTCTTTTTTATAAGGATATATGTGTATCGATCTTTATATACATACATAATATACGAGAAAAAATGTATGTACCTATGTGTGCGTGAGTTCGTTTTTGTGTACGTATGCGACTATACGTGTATGTACTACGCGAGTGTCAGTGGTCTTTTGAAAAGTACGTTTGTGAGAGCGCGCGCCGCCCTTCTGCTCGTTCGTCTTTCCGTACCACCTGTCGTTTCTACTGTCTCCTACCTTGGATGAGCGCAAACTGCCTGCCCGAATCCTTCGTTCAGACGAGTGCATCGGACTGAGAAAGAGAAGCGTTAAGAGAGGGGGAACATGCTGTTCGTTCTTTTCGAACGAAAAGATGGAGAAAGGGTGAACCTGGATAGTCGAGATGTTAGCCGGTACGGTTTGCCGACACCAACGGGGGACAGACGGATGTCGGAATACATGGAATATGCATACATACATGCATACGTATATATATATATATATGTATGTATGCTTATGGAGTAAAAAAGAGAGTAAAGTGACGAGAAGGAGAAGAAAGATCAAGAAAGGAGGGGAAAGGAAGATGGGATAGTATGAGGTCGAAGGACCAGCGTAGAACTGACCAAAGCGAATAAAAGGAGGTAAAAACGGAGAATGTAAGGGGAAACTATATAAATAGAGAAGTATTCCGGAATATTCCATTTAATCTATCAGAGAATTTGCATCTGTTTTCAAGGTTTAGGACATTATTACGATATGCATATAGAACTAGGCCAAGGGCTCTTTTGCGTTCGAACAAACTTAGAATTCATCTCATTTATACCCGGTTCCGTCGCGACTACCGGCAACGACGATGATTGTAGAATCAGGAGATGCGCAATATCGAGGAAAAATCAAATCGAAAATAATCAAATTGATTCTTCTAGAATGTAGAATACAATTTGATCAGAGGCCGTAGGACCTTAGCGACCAGCGATTAACGGTACATCGACCGAATAAATCACCTTCTTGACGGCACATTCTAAACGTCGCGCGTTATTGCGCCTCATTACCAGAAATTTCAAGTAAAATATCGCTCGTTAAATATTTTTGTTCCATTCAACGTTCGACAGAGATTCAGAAATAAATCTCATCCGTCACAACTACGGTGTACGAGATAATCAAACTACAATGGAAAAAGACATCGAACAAAGACATCGGGTATCCTCATTCTCGCATACATATAAGAAAAAAAATTTATCCTCGGTTTGGAACACGAACAAACGATTAACGGTATCCTTTTCTTCTAGTTCCCTTTCCACTTTATCTTTCGGCGATTCGAGAAATATTTGGGCAACATGTTCCGCTCAGGAATTGCGCGTAGCATCGTGCGCAAGAAAAACACACGAATACTCCGTTAGGAAGTTCTTCGAGACCAATCGCTTATACGAGGTCATTTTAAGTAACGTTATCTTTCGACATCGCTAGTCCTTTATAAAGCAGAAGATAAATACTTGTTTAGTCGTTGGTCGCCAAAAAGATGGCAGGAGTCGAGTGCTCCTGAGACGTGCTAATATCAATTTCTATTATGTTTTTTCTATAAAACCGAACGTTATAATCAAGTTAAATACCGACGATCTTTAGGTCATTCGAGATATCGACGGTATACAGTAGATATTTGAAGTAACTTGAAGCAAGATGCGAGGGATATCTGAATTGACATGCGAAAAATAAACAAGACCAGGAGATGAAATATAATAAGTAAAGATTCCTACACATTATGGAAGTAAAATTAAAAGATTTTGATGCCGGTATTACGCGTTTTATCGATGGAAGTCAATACGAGGGTACCTGGAATGCAATTGGCATGGATGGAATTGGCACATACATTTTTCCACATAGTTAGTACAATTTGCAAAATATCGAATGTCAATGTCGTCCCCTCCCTAAACCTTCCCCTCCTCTCTCTCTCTCTCTTTCTCTCTCTCTCTCATTCTTCAAATAAATTTTAATCAGGGGTGCGTAAGGTATCGATAAGGCAGTAAAAATGTTTGTTAACAATCAATTGACAAAAATCTACATTAGTCTACAGAAATTGCTGATCGACACTAGCAATCGTGTCTACTAACGTATACATATAAGCGATACCGTATAGCTGGTTTGAGCACGACATCGAGCATTTCTCGCGCGTAAGTCGTCGCGTACCGTTATACGACCATTTTGGTTGCTTCGTATACTACAATTTGTACGTGTTTTTCATTTATCGAGTCCATTCGAGAATACTGGCCTGAAAATATGCACGTCAAAGTCTACATACGTATATCCGGGTATGCGAGTATCCGAATATCTTGGCCCCGTTGATTGCCGAAATTGAACAGTCTTCTTCCATGGATTGAAATCAAATCGATACGTTCTTTTATACGAAATAGATGCCAAATTTCAAGGAGAATTCCGCAATGATACGTTTCATGGACACGGCACGATTTATTGGCCTCGTGGTCAAAGAATAGATGGTGTGTGGTCTCGAGGTGAATGCAAGCAAAACCGATTTATCTTCGCGGACAATTTAATTTTCCTAAAAGACGAATGGAAATACTGTAAATTTCCCGACAGACGGTTGGTAAATTATGTTTGCGAAAACGTTTACCTTTGAAAATGCAGTCCGAATTACCTCGAATCGGCCCGAATCATTTCTTCCAGATATCACCTATGTCTGAAATATGGATTACGTCCAGCTGGAGCTACGTTGAGTACTAACAACGAAAGGGAGTTTATGATCCCACCCCTGTGTTACGATTCAGGGATCGGATTATTCAATCCTTCTACGCACTGCATCGTATCGCATCGTGATCCAAAGAAGGCATTATAGATACCGATAGAAACTTTCAATCATGAAAATAAACAAAATTTCGCAGGTACTGCAAATACCGACTACGACGATGGCTCGATGGATAATGGATAACTGTCGGAAAGCTTGGACAAAGCCGACCGGACATCGGCCGTATCTTTATGAAAATTGGTTTCCTCAAAAAAATACCACGAACGATGCAAGCGTTCTCCCGTTGTTATCGTTACTACCATTTTCGAAATATTCATCCCAATCTTGGTGGAAGAGGTATCAAATCTCTAAACAATACTTGCAATTAGTGAATTGTAAGAAATTTGATAAAATATTTTAGAATTTATACTTACTCGCTTCTACAGGTTAACAACATTTCGACAAGGTCATGATCAGTGTATCCGCGAATCACCGATCTTGAATAAACGTCATTGATTGGATCCGGATCTTCAGGTTTGGAAACACGTCGTGCGTAATCGAGTCGAACGACAATTTCTGTTTAATAGAGAATCACGAAAGTCCTAAAGCGTAACTAATCAGTAAAATGCTAGTTGTGAAATTGAAAACCGTTTATTATTGAACGACAACTTGTCTGTGTTCCGTTACAATGTCAAGGGCTTGCGATACTTGTCGAACTCGATACACTACTGACAATTTCTTTGGTACGCATTCGGTGGTTTTACACACTACAATGTCCAATGCTACGTGTACCTCGTGTATTCCATTCCCTTCGGGAACATTGATCGACACTGGACTGACGAGATCGCCGGTCTTCACTTTGGCAACCCATTTGTTCGCTAAAAAATTCACAGACCATCTTTGAGGTGCATTTTTGTTCAATTTCAAGCGTTTGTCGAGGAAGATTACGTCGAAAATGATATTCAATTCACCACCCCTCTCACTTATCTTGGTCTCGAAAAAATACACGTTCTCCGGATCGGCCTTTCCAGTTATAGCAATGTTTATGGTTAACTAGAACAAGAAAATTCTTAGATCCATGAGAACAACGTATTGTTAACGTTACCGCATTGAAGTCTATAAATCATAGTTTACCACAGCGACATTGTTGTTTTTTATGTCAACAACTTTCACAACGTGATTATTTGTATCGGCTACGTATAACAGATCCCCATTCGAATTGACCACGATATCACTGGGTTCGTCAAACTGTGCCACGATCGAAATATCAATGAAAAACATTCGCATAAATAATAAAAGAAGATGCAAACAAACTCTATGTAAAAAGAAGAAAAGGACAACATACCGAAAATAGCTCATTCGGTTTTCCATCACCGTACATGGTTTTACAGCAACCTGTGCTTGCATCGATCCTTTTAATTTTATGGTTGTATGTATCGGCTATATAGATGGCATTTTCTTTCGAATGCCACGTTATTCCCAAAGGATGTTGAAGCTTAGCATCGTATTGAACACCATCAGTATCCCCAAAATCATGTAAATCCTGCGACACGGAGATACAGGTTCTGTGACTAACAAGATTTAAATATCGTTATTATATCGAATTTGGTTACCAAATCGATATCGTTATTTGGTTACCGAAAGGATCCTCAAGCCGATTACATTTCCTTACTCTGAAAGCATTTCTATTTCGTATCGAAACTAACCGCCGGATTTCTATTTCCTCCGCAAACAGCGGAAACTCGTCCATTGTTTAGATCTACGGATCTGATGGCACTGCTTTCACTATCGGCAAAAAAAACGGTTTTATCTTCTTGCACGACAATCAATCCCGACGGTTGTGCTAAACCAGCCGCGTGAGGATACGTATTGTTGCGGTTCTCCTCCCTGCCGCTTCCAACGATTGCAGCACATGTGCTTGCTTTGTATTCTCTAGAAAAATCAAAAGCAAAACGAATTCCAATCCGTATCGATCAAAGATAACTAGGTAACGTTGTATTAGTATTGAACAACAATGCTGAAACATTAGTTACCTATTTTTCCACCAAATAGTATCTTCTAGAAAAAGCGCCCAAATTTGATGTGTGCCTGCCATTGCGATTAATAATACAGATACAGATTTGCCTGCATACTCGTGTCTATAAATCGAGACATCCCAAGGAGAAGACAAAACTTGGTGCCTACCAGTTTTCCCTCCGACGTAATCGTAGCCTTGGAAGCCCGTACCAGCGACCGTACTTACAATTTTCTCAACTAAATCTATCTGCAAATATCATTGTGCACACATTGTTGCTTTCGAATATGCGAACGCATCGGCAAAAGTCAATACAATAGCTATTTACCTTTCGAATTGCATGATTTCCGTTGTCAGCGACATAAATTACGGCACCTAACAGGCATACGCCTTGGGGAGCATTAAATCTAGCATTTTCCAAGTTTCCATTGCAAAATCCTGGATTAGGGCCACCGATAACGTATTCCACGTTTCCGGTTACATCTGTGACCAAAATTCTGTTGTTGCCTGTATCAGATATTACCAAACATTCTCCTTGTTCATTACAAAAGCTCTTTATTTTACTAGGAAACAGCAGGGTTTCGTTTTCTCTAGTAGGTAACAAATGTTTTGCCAGTTGTAGGGGAAGGTTGCTATTAGAAATTTGACGCAACGATTTAAAGTATCTTAATGCAACGGTTGCGTATGCAAGCAATTCGTCTCTATGACCTTCTCCTACAAAAACAGCGAACGGTACACCTGTTGGACCTGTAACATGTAAAACTGATATCTTAAGGTATTCTTTAAGCATCGTTTTATTCTAATATGTACCATGGCCATATTACCTCTACCCTTACCTATCATTAATAGTGTTGGCCAACAAGAAATTCCTAGGTCTTGCCACATAGACAGCAAGGCATCATTTACAACAGGATGTGTTATATTGTATCTCTGAATTGCTGCCAAGAGCCTCTTTGAATTACGTTCATTGGCAAATTTTGCGCTATGCACTCCAATCTGAAAAAAACATTTATCAATCTATTTCATAATATCCAATCAATTGGATAGGGAAGAAATGATACTTTATATGAACTAACAACAACAAGACCATCCGTGATGGAAAATTGCTTTTCTAGGAGATCTAAATCTGGCAATATGTGCATACAATTAATGCAACAGTAAGTGAAGAAATCCAGAACAATTAATTTGTCAGCTAGATGTCCATACACTGATAACTCTTCTGCGACGTTGAACCATTCTAATCCTGGTATATTTTTAAAATAAAGAAATTTTTTTTAAGTTGCCTTTACTTATTTTCTATGCACTTTCAATTCCATGTCAATGATTAGGACAATGAGAAATGATAATACGAAGAATGATATTAAGTAGGTGTAATAAAAGATCAATGGTATGATCAAGGGAGAGACAAGAAAGGAGAAGGAATCTGGAAAGAGACTATTTACTCCTCTTCCATGGATAAATTGTAATGTTTATATAAATTCTTGGCAGTAGTTCTATTTGCTACAGCTATTGCACCTATCAGTGCCTGAGTTGTGTCTCTGATATCATTGTATTTGTGTAATAAATCCATGATTTCTTTAGTAGAAAGAAATTCCTTCTCGTGGTTCCTTAAATTGGATAATTCGCTATCAAGAACTTTTTCGAGTTCTATCAGTTCATGATATTCACATACTTCTTCTTCCGAAAGAAAACTACTCGAATTTATCAATAAATTCGAACTTGATTTGCCATTGTCCTTTGGAAGTGACTCGTTGGATTCATTATACTCTTCGTTGCGCGACATTAATGCAAGCACAATTAGTCGTATTTAACCGAACGAAAGTCAAGGTAAACCGTTAAAATCTACCGGGAATCTTGATACACGCATACAGATGCGCGCATATGTAAGTACACATGTAGCTGTTGTACAGTGTCAATAACAGCAGATCAAATTTGCATAAATGAAAATGACGATAGTTCTAATTATGACCACGGATCAGAGATCGTGTTCTTAAACTCGTACAATTGATTACTTTAATTATTTTGTATCCTATACGAAAATGAATACTAAAACTACGTAATAATAACCTGTTTGAAAATCAGTAATACGACACCATTTTCCCGTATATGTTTTGATATGCTTTAATATTAAAGCTTCACGTTCTTGTTCGTCGAGGCACAAATCCAGATTGCAACGAACTTCTATACAAGTTTGCGTTAATTCTTGTACAATATCTCGCACATACACATTGTTTTTATTTTGAGTCATTGTAAATAACAATAATCGACTATATGTATTAAATAACCATGTATGTATTTATAGAAAGCTGTTAATTGCGAAAAACGCAACGTTTAAATGACTGTAGAATTGTAAATGGAACGGAATTTATCTATGTATAGAAGTAGGGAGAAGAATTGAACGTTGTATTTGTGCATGTGCACATGAGTGCACATACATACATATAATGTATGTATGTTCATATTCATATGTATAGACGCCGCGGAAAGATTACATGCCAATACCATAGAAATGATGGCACATGGTCAGGCATAAATTTCAACAGTATGATGATATGGGGGATCCCCATCTTAGCTACAATATGTAACGGATCCTACTTTCGCACACAATCAGTCTGCAGCTCGATCTGTTAGCGAGGATTGACATAGAAATTATCTTTGCTCTGATTGGTTGACGATTCACTGATGAGATTGGATCCACCGCGGATTTGATGCACAGTAAAACAATGGAGATTTGCACGCTAGTTTAGGGAGTAAGAAAAACGTGTAGTAGTATACAGTAATGCCTCACCATACTGCGCCATGTCTTCATAATCCAAAGCTAAACAGTACTGCTAATACATATGTGTGAACATATACAGGGTGTCCCGGAAATCGTAGTACAACCGGGCAGGGGGTGATTCTACATAAAAAAAGAAGAAAATGTTATATCAAAATATTTTCCTTTCTTTTTGCAGAATAACCCCCTGCCCAGTTATACTACGATTTCCGGGACACCCTGTATACAGTCATCAAACCTTTCATTTCACCCGTTACAATTAGGAAGAAGTCACGTAGAAGAACTGATTGGCTTAGACAAGCATAATTTCGCTATTGGTCAAAATGACAAACACAATATCGGTGGTATCTGCTGCAGAGTGGTGGAGGGGAGACTTCACAAATGGGATTGGATGATGTCAATGGATTCCAATGGCAGTATCACCAGCACTGCCGCCACTCCCACCCCCCCCCACGGCCATCCCCCCCCCCCCCCCCCCCCCCCCCCCCCGCGGCGAGGTTATCCTTAGCACATTACAGACCACCAATTGACGGCGTGACAATACGTTAATAGCAGGTTATGTGATCTTAATGATTATATAAACGTAAATATATTACTATTTATAAATGGAACATGTAACGCTTGTTACTTAGCAAGGTATAATTGTAGCGCGTACTTTCTCAGTTAGCATTGATACTAAGAATTTCAGCAATATTCAATGATGAGATCAAAAGATTCGACATTTTGAGAGCTGGATGTACTGTTTTATTTCTGATAAGTTGTTTTCTACGCAATCATGTCGAGAAATTCAGCAAACAACTCAGAAATATTGGACGAATTAGATTGGGTTCAAATACGTAGTGATCTACATAAACGCTACCATGTTGAAACCTTTACAGAAAAGGTAGTACGCAAAACGAAAGAAAATCCTCTAGTACCGATAGGTAAGAATAATCTATGAAAGTCGCAAGAATTATTTGAAACGTACTACATGTACAGAAATGCAAAAGAAATGATCACAAGAAATGTTATCACACTGCTCCTTTATACTACAGGTACCATAGCAACTATAAGCGCTCTAACTTTCGGAATTTGGAATTTTTACAAAGGAAATACCAAAATGTCTCAGCAAATGATGCGTGCGAGAGTAGGTGCGCAAGCATTTACAATCTTTTCTATGGTTGTTGGACTCCTCTTGACAGCAAAAAAACGAGAGGAATGAATATGCTTGCATTCTGAATGTATATTTTTGATGTTGAATATGTACAAGCAGTTTTTGTTAATTTCATGTTTATCTTTTGCGTACATGAGTTTCAAGATCGATGCACGATTTTATAGTTAAAAGTTATTTCGTATTTATCCTATTTCAAGAAATACATAAATAATATCTTCTGTAGTACACACAATAAATGTACAGAATGTCACAAAATTATATGCCACGATACCGAGATTTATGGAAAAATCCGCCAACAAAATTTGTAACAGTATGCATACTTATAATATAACCAGCAACTTGACGTATCTATATTTCGAAGACAGTTGAAGCCGAAATTCCAAATAACGTATTAACCCTTAGGGCTCTAAATACTCTCGCAGAAACGGTCCATAGAGACGGCGCGCGGCTAGCGCTGACGGTCGCCGGATACGGATACTTTTATGCTAGACTGAACTGAGTATTTAAGGCGCAAACAGTAATAAATTATAGTAATCTTTTTGCACGGGGTTAAATAATTAAAGAGTGTTATTTATGAGTGTTAAAATTGTTTATTGTAAACATTAAAATTTTCGAATAAAAAAAAATAACTGCATATTGATCGAAAAAATCGACAGACGCATATCTGCGACCTTCGACCACAACGGCGACTTTCGCCAAACGCATATATGCATCCATAAAGTCCTAAGGGTTAAAACAAACCATATAAGATGCATACCAAAGATTGAAATTACATTCTGGATTTCTGCCTTATGTAAGGAACAATTTAAAAATAAGATTGCGGACTTGTTTAACCGTTTGCGTACCAGAGGGTTTTGACAAAACATGATGGAAAAATGCTAAGTAGCGCGAACGCGCTTCTTCGATTACATATCGAAAAAAAATGAAGAGCACGATAGCGCTTGTCAACTCAATGCGGTAGACAACGGGACAGCGCTTCTCGTGGTTATTTCTTTTATATCAATGTTCTTTTCGACAAATTTCGGGTGGGCTGTCAGTTGTCTGTTTCGGTCAAATGCCCTGGCTTTTTTCGACACAGAATTTGAACAACGCGTAAGTGGCTCACAGTATGCAAACGCTTAATAGATGGTGGTCGTCATATAAAAATAGAATCACGTGTACGTTTGCTAAAAAGTATCAAAGATAACAGTTGTTTTACAAATACGGAGCAGAAATAGAAGGCGAAGAAATTAAAGCGAACATGAAATTTCAGCTAGGATAGTATTAAAATTAACAATCAATCGTTTAAAAAAAAGTTTTTTTAATTTCTAGGAAGTTTTAGAATCACTTTCACCAAAACACGAATCGTGAACTCAAATAATATGCTTTGAAATATAAACAAAGTCAGGTTGATGATATGCTTACGTTTACGAATATACAAACTGGTGACAAGTGTGATCATAAAGATCAATATTTTCTTTCAAAGCGAAGTATGAAAAATATGATTTTATTAATTAATACAATTTTAATGTTAAATTGCGTTGCGACATAATGATTTCTTTCAGACTTTTATTCTTTATAGTTACTTGAATATGATGCAATCATAAAAAAATTCGACCTTCATCAAGTCTATGAAGCATCTCCATTGATCCAGACACGTGAAATCACACTATGGTGATCATGAGTGTCGTCACATAATTATTATATGACACTCTGTACAAACTATATACTTCATGCTTATAAGAATGCGTAATACGAAAACGTTTCCTATTATCAATGTTTTATCATTCTTATATGGAAATTCATCTATAATGAATTGTGTTTAGAAATTTCCTACGTGAATTAAACGTAGCAATAGCAGTCTGATAGTCTAGGCCCAGGGCTGTCGGAGTAATGTCTGAAAAATGATGATGTTTGAATTTTACTGTTCTTTTTGACATAGATATCCTTGTAACAGCTTGCGAGTGAACAGGTTCTGTAAAATTGCGTGTACGTTTATTAACTGTTTGAATGCAATGAATAGAGCATGATTTTTACTTAATGAAATTTCATTTACTATCTAGGAGGCACTTACCCGTTAACGCAATTTCGTCGTATAGAGATCCTTGCCGCTTATTGGTTGCAAACAGATTTTTTGTGTTTACATTCGAGTAGGAATTCTCCGAACATGGGATTTGCTGAATATTAATTGCCGCATGTTTCCATATTGAATGTTCATCAATACGATGTATTAACTGTTCAAAACACTTTTGAACATCATCCTCTAAACAAAATTCAATAATATCGTGTTTCTTGACACCGTCTATACGATTGATAATCCGTAATTGCCAGTTTGCTGATTTCGATTGTCTGACAAGGGTATTCTAAAATTAAATAGCACAGTTTTATCAAAGGAATTGTTACATTTATAAGAAATCTTTGAACGTTCACGGCCACGGTCTTTCGCACCTTGTTAACATGAATCGTGAACGCAGGCTTTTGTGATTCCTCTGGAAGTTTCTTCGTTTTCCAGGCTTCTAATTCGAAAGCATGTAGTCGTGCCCAGCAACGTTGACCGTTTATAATTACAAATCCGATGACTAGTTCTTTATCAATACAATCCGGTTGCACAGCTAAACGACAACAAAAGTGTCCAAAAAGTGGCAAAGCATGGGCTTTGGTATCTAAAAGATAAAATTTCGAAACTTTGAAAAGAATTCACTTGATATTCGATGTATCTATTTTATATAAATAATTTCTGTTAGAAATAAGTAGAAAGAAAGTGTAAATTGAAATCAACCTGTACTAAAATTGTTCAATGTCAAATCGTGGGTACGTATATTCTCATCTGTATCATTGAGAGTCATTTTCGCATAAGCCATTAAATGAAAATGTGGCTCTCTGAAAGATAGCAATTGAATATAATTAAATAATTATTTGCAAGGATACACTGTGCAATAAAAAGAATGGTAGCTCACGACTTGGTAGCATTGTATTCGTTGCATAGAGATGACGTCAATTTTCTACCCACAGTTTTTGAAATTGATGAATGAATAGTTTTTCTGATTCTTCTAGGAGTACTAAGATCTTCTTGTAAAATGTGGCTATAAACCTCTAACGTTAGCTCGAACTCTGCTGGCACACTGTCGCTGATAATCAAACAACGTTACTTCTTTCAGTTATGTTGTACATGAAAATGTGTACAACTTGTAAAGAACACAATAGATTATACTGCACAGCATTAAACAATATCTTACAATAATAAAACGTCAGGAAAACTAATATCTGTCTGTTCTCTATCGATAGGATAAAGTAAAGTTGTATCGTGAATTTCAGTACCAATACGAGCTAGACAGAAAACTGCAAATCTCCTGTGATCTCCACGATTTTTAAAATGATCTGAATCTCTCCACATCAAGGGGAATCTGAGATCCGAAATGGATAATCTTCCTTTAGTTTTTGAAATGCTGCAACAAATAATATTTATTAGCTGATGCTGTTATTTAGTCTTGATCAGACAAAGGACTATGCTACTACCTTGTGTTCAATGTGGCATCTGTGTCACGATGTTGTAATTCAGTTGTGTAAATGGACATTCGTTTGCTTGATATGAGTAGAGCCCGTGCAGCTTCTAAGCTTTGTGTAGGATGCCGCGCAGCAGCTAACAATCTTGATGACCCTTCTTTTATTTTCACTTCCAAATCGATCTTTCTTTCCAAATCATGTTCCTGGAGGCAATAGACTACTATTATGTATTGACTTAATAGAATATATAAATAAATTCATGGTATTTTATTTATCTTCCTTATAATTATACGAATACAAACGCAGTATTAATCATTTGTATTATGAATTTTGTGATTTAAACTTTGTTGACTCGCAGATTGAAAAGAAATGGATATAATTAATGTCTTACGGTAGGCTATGCAACAAATGTAAACAAATAGATTTACCGCTATATTTTTAAAGTTTCGTATGCTATCTCGTCTTCTAACTCTTGCTTGATAATCACTTAAAGAACGTAGATAATTGTTTTCTTTATCCAAAGTATTTCTAAAACAACCACGTATCGTTCCGATACTTTTCCTACGTGGCGCCATTTTGAAATTTGGCGTTTCTTTTTCCTTTCAACGCATAGTCGACGAAGCACGTTCAAATGTAGCCGTAACAAGCCATTACGAGTAACCGTTACAGAAAACGTGAACAGATGGTGGGGGTATTGTATATATGTATTAAGGAGAAGCGTATGCACAAATACACATGCATCATGACTACACATATGGCTTATGTATATATTGTATATGCAGCGAACCTTTAGATAGATGAGATTATTTCTGCTACATAACCTTAACATAACACATATACGAAAAACAAGATAATCAGTATCACTTAAATGACGGTTCAAGATTTGGAATAAAGACAAGGACAGGACAGAAAACGGTTAATTCGGTCCTGAAAAATCGAAAACTTATATTTGGTATAGATGTATTCACAAAACAGCGATTAACATGTAGTTATATATTCAAGGGGCACTGATTTTTCATTTCATTTCCTTGTCTTTATCTTTCTCCTTCTCTTTCTCCTTATCTTTATCCTTGTTCTGCTGAAGAGATCCAACAGCTTGACGAACGGCTTCCGAATCAGGATCAACGCCCGGTAAATTTTCCAAAACGGATTGCAGAAAAGCTGGATCGGACATTACAGCGGCATAGTCCTCTTCGACTTCCATTGCCTCTTCTTTCAAGGATTCATGTTCTTCTGCAAAAGAAAAAGGGGGCAAAAGACACGATAAATAAATTTTAGAAACACTTGTAGTAACTGATATACATGGATGTTGTCATACGTTGATCTTGCATGGACATCTGCATAGCGAAAGCAATTTGCTCTTCTTCTGTCATACGAGCAAAGTCTGGCACATTTCCACTAGACGGTGTAGTATTATCAGATGCTGAGGATGAATCTTCAGCACCTTCGAGCGACATAGCAAGCGCACGTTTCAACATCGTTTCTTCATTCGGTACCTCTTTAATAGTTTCTGGTTGCTTATTCACAGCTGCTTCGGTCGCTTGTGCTCGCCGTGCTTCTTCTTCTTGACGTTGTCTTTGCTCTTCCATAGAAACGCGTAATGCCTGTGCAAAGAGACTGCTAGAAAAATGCATTTCGTTCTATGCCCTCGAGATATTTCAAAAATAATAAATTACAAACCAATGCCAACTCTGGATCTTCATTTGGATCAACACCAAATTCATAAGCGGCTCCTCCCATGCCAGTACCACCCATCCCATCTTCTCCTTGAATTATGGGAGAAGAAATTAACACATCAGATAAATGTGGCCCAGGTGGAACCGTGACCAAGTGACTGCCTGTACCATCCTTCCCATTCAAGGTATTAACAAAGGCTGTCAATACTTCATTGTTGACGCTTTCCTCACCAAAGCTAATTACATCCACATTCACCTTTTCTTTCTTCAATCGTTTTGCTAACTTTACAAGTTCCTTTTCATCAATTTCTATCGGACTACCAATAAAAGCCACGATACGCATTTTATGATTTTTACCTTGACGATGTTTCAATGCTAACTGTTGCATAATATTGAAGGAATAATTAATATTAATTCTACGCTGATCGTTTTCACAATAAAAAATGAAGGAAAAATCAAATAAACGCAAAACATACTTACATGCGCAATCCTTATTCCAGTAATCAAACATAGATTACCATTTGGCTGAACTTGGTGAAGCTTGGATAAAATTCTACCCATGTCACTGGTTAATGTTGCTAATACTTCAACGCTGTAAGAAAGTATGAAATTAATATCACAGATAACAATGTGTTTTGCATGGATTGTATGTGTGAAATGACTTTGCTTACTTGGCTAATGTTATTAAACCAACATTGTTTTCAGGATTAGATCTAGACTTTGAATGGCAAACCAAATTAACAGCATCCTGTTGTGCTTGAAGACGTGTTGGTAAAAAATCTCCATTTCTCATATAATCGCTGTTGTCGACACTGAAAAGTTTCAAAGTTTCCAACCTAACTTGAACTGGGAATTATTTTTTAATGTTCGGATAACCTCTAACTAGATTTTATTACACCAAATACATTCGCATCGGAAAACAACCACTTTCTGTTTTCTCGATGAGAAACATTTCATTTCAAAGTATTTCGAATCATACCCAATATTCAATAACTACAATACTGTGAAAAAAATTATATGTCCTCTATGATTCGTTTCAACTTTGCACTGTCACTCACGTTCAATTTTTGCGATCTACCAAAATATTTGTCCATACACAAGTATTTGAAAATTTTGTCGAACTTGTAGAGCATGGTTATATTTTGAATCACGTATAGTATAAAAAGCAATAAAATACAGTTCTACTTTCAATGAATTAAAGGAATGTCAATAGCTTACCATATTATCGTACTTTCCAGTACCATCTTGGCTTGAGGTTTGAGTCACCGAGTTGTTTCAGTCCGTCTCGTTCCGTTCTGTCTGGAGTTGTCGTATTTTCCTATGTTCAGTTTCGTTCGGTTCGATTCCCATACGTTGCTTTATTTGAAATTAATCGATATACAGGATGTCCTAAAAGTTACTCGAAATAGAGAAATGAGGGGTTCCTGAGGTCATTTCAAGTAATTTTTCCCTTAGCACAAATACAATCCGCGGCTTTATTTACGAGTTATTCACAATAAAGATGGCCGAATCAGCGAGCATACGAAGCCCAATTTCTTTCATTGGCTTGGCTACTTTGCATCAGCTTATCTCGTCTCTCATTGGTCAACATTTTTCATTAATAACTGGTAAACAAAGATGCGGAGAAAATGTTTTTGAAAGAAAAAGTCGCTTCAAATGATTTTAGAAACTCCTCATTTTCCGATTACGAAACAGTTTTGGAACACCCTGTATATACACGACAATTCAGAGAGACAACAGACTTGTGAATATTTATTTATATATGTAAATAATTGACGGTGAAAAGACAAGATAACAAGAGAAAAGAAAAGGAAAGAAAAGAAAGAATAAGGTAAATGTAACACGTTAAGGAGGTGAAGATGTCGATATTGGATATATCAGTAAGAAAATTAGATCGTATACATGTTCTTAAACTATTTTACTTAGAGTTACTATAAGTACGGACGATGATACGAATGTACGACTTGTCATGAATAAATAGAATCGAACGATCAAAGCTTTCGTATTATGATACAAGACGAAATTATGTACTTATATGGAGATAACGTAAATGAAAAATACGTATAGAATGCTAGTAAGTAAAATTTGACGAGGTATTATATACATACATATGTACACGTAAGAAGACAATACACGCACTTCCGAACACGCGCACATACCGACCGACATATCTTCTGTAGAGTGATTAAACATTATAAATTAATAGTAAAAATATTGATCAGTAAGTGGGAGAAGATTCAAGAATCGTGTCTAGTTGAAGTGTCGAATATCTGGGTGCTTGATCCATTAAGACTACTTCTTCGTAAGTAGGTGGTCGGTCGGTGTGACATCTTGATTTTAGAAAGATTTGTGTGGACCGTCTTCTGTCGCTGTAAGCCCGAAGAATAACGATAAGAGGACCTAAAAGTAACATGACAACACCAATCGCCAGCATTGTTATAGCAACAGCCACGCCGATTCGATTTACTGGAGCACGTTGTAATTTGTGATCAATGTTGTCGATGTTCGTTAACCTACTGAAATTAGTAGAACCAGAATGTTTCAGTTGAAACAATGCGTTCTCGTTTCTGTCATAAAGGTTTGTTGTATCGAACGTGGTTACATCGTGAATGACACTTTCTGTTTTATTTTTCGCTTGTTCCTCTTTGTCCTCGTTAGAAGCACGCACTGTCAAAGATTGTATCGCGCGGATGCCTCGAGGGTCTTGTTTACGATCAATTGTAATTCGCTTTTTGATAGCGATATTGTTTGCTTGATAAGATGCATATGATTTACGCGACGACCATATTCCGTTCTGTTTAAAAGCTTCAGAACTGTTGCGATCCACCGGGATGTCACTCTGTCGAGCTGC
The DNA here is from genome assembly GCF_028453695.1 of Augochlora pura. Lineage (NCBI taxonomy): Eukaryota > Metazoa > Arthropoda > Insecta > Hymenoptera > Halictidae > Augochlora > Augochlora pura. Next base: position 31,988,896 of record NC_135774.1, on the reverse strand, counting down.
AATCTCGACTATTCGATGACGATTTTCTGTAATACTTGACTCTTGGATCAAATCTTTTTCGTTCCGCCTTGCGATCCTTTCCTGCGAAAACAGTGTACCCGAATCTTTTGCCAATTTATTTGTATTTCGCTGAGATACACTACCCACATATGTGTTGTATATTATGTATACATACATTGTGGTATGCATGCATCTACATATGTACGTGCATAAAAAACCAAGTAAAAGTAAGTAAAAACCAAAAAGCAAGTAAGAAGCTTGAAGGAACGCCAATCAATTTTTTTTCTTTTTTGACACGTTATTTCTTTTTTCAAAGTTCCGATTTTCGATGCACGGTGCTTAAAAAGATTTCTTATTTATGGAAACCTATTGTATAATTGCGAAAACTCGATAAATAGGCAAGTGTACGTTACTCTAATGCAATCCGCTGTATACTGTACACGTATACATGTACTATGTGACTGCATGCATGTACAATACCTGTATACACATGTGTACATACAATATGAACGCATACCAATATATATACGTATGTATGTTTTCGTTAACTAATATTCTCTCCAGTATGTACCTCCTACGCACACACGAGTAGTGTAAGCGAGCCTTTAAACGAATTACATATTTGATAATTTGATGATCGATAGAAATATCAAACCTGTGTATCGGCAGTGTCGTTTCGTAGCGTATCCTGAATATCGCGCAAGGATTTTACACCTTTACGGAGAAGTATAATCCCAACGACAGTCCAAACAGTTAATTGAAACATTATTATTAATTTTGGAGTCCATTTATTCGTTTGTGCGATTAAAGACATCTTTATAATAAAACGTTGCGCATCAGAAAAGGAGGCCGGTTTAAGCCTGAATCACAATGGACAAAAGACACCGACGCAAATCAATGTGGTTAGGCAAATAGATCGCCGTCGAAAGAAAAGTAACGTGTGTACATCTAGTAGAAGTAGTATTATTTTACCGTGAGAAACTTACTTTCCCGTTGAAATGTATGTGTTTTCCGTTTCGAAGAAGATTATACGTATCTGTCGACGCCCTTTTCCTACAATCGATCCTTCGATTCCGAAAGACTGAGAGGAACGGAATTAATACTCCGATTACCGTTTCGTTCCAACAATCTTATTAATTCGAAGCAGAAAAGAACATGACACGTTACTCTGATCAGATTTTGGCAATTGAAAAGTTCTAGAGGCAGTTATCAACTTACATTTTACGAAAAGGAGAGCTCGATCGTAGTGACAAATGATTGAAAACACGAGAAAGAAACTATATGATTTGTCGAGACATTAAATACTAAGTGCTGTGTTGTTCTCGCGTCTACTTTTGCTTCCAGTAAATACCGCAACGCATAGACGATTCGATCACTTATTGATATCTAGGGAAAGAAACGATTACGTTATTTGCAGGTATCATCCATATAAAATGTAAATTGATCATTTGAATATGTAAGAAAACACATTTACATCTAGATCGAAGAGTCAGGTTTGGTGATCGATGCGAGTCATACGATAAATATTTTTTTTACCTTCGATATTGTCGCGTTTCTTCTTTTATAACATAATTACACATTGTTCAAATATTATTGGTCAAAATCGATCGGCTCGAGTTCATCGATATAAAGTTTGTGCGTGGACTTGCGTGATCCAATTTATGCCGATCGATCATAACTGTCGATTCGCTTGGTCGAACGCTTACGGCTTACACGATCGTCAGTTCGGTCAGTTTGTCGTTGACGAAGCCAAATACGAATACGAATACGCATACGTCATGCGTTGTATACACTGTGTATGTATATAGTTACATTTTACAATCGTCCCACCGTTCCTCCTTCTTCCCCACTCAACCCGGTCTATGTCATCACGACTGTCACGTTTTTCCCTCGAGTTCTCGCTTTTTCTTTGAAAATGCATAACTACACGTATATATCTACCTAGTTTTCATTTAATTATACTACAGAACTACAGTTATTTACATACTACAAAACTACAGAGGCAAATGAAGAATTCCTACCGCCATCGAAGTTACAGCAAATGAATATGTACCGTGTGATCTATTGCGACCTCTCGAAGTATATACTTTATCTTTATCAAGCTTTCTTTGAACTGTAATTGTGATTTTAATTGGTAGTATGAAAGGAAATATAACCTTTGGGGAAAGCAAATTAAAGAAATTGACTAGCGTGCAATATAGATTTATACGATTCACTACTGCAGCAAGAACAATAGTTCCACGTTTCTTTGCTCCATAAAAAGAACATATAAAACACTATTCATTTTGTCATGATCTATTTATTAATATGTATGCACGTGCTACGTTATGTACTCTATACATCATATAACACGTATAATGTATAGCATATTGTATACATCCATAGATGATAAGAACACCAGCAGCAGCCACCGAGTTGGTTGCGTGCATGATCTTAATGATCACAAAAGGAACCGTGAAGCAAGTGTAGCGGTAAGATCGACGCGCCACCTAGCATAACTAAATTAAGTTAAATGTAACTAGATTAAATGTAAATGTAACTAGTCATTAGTATAGCAATATTTAATCTTATCCTATATCCTATGAAAGTGACAGAACTTGTTCACAGATGGGGAACCAACGCATATATGATGGCTTTGATATTTTGTTACTATCTGATTGCAACATTTAAATTCACTGCTTCAAAATGTAAATAATTGACCACTGGATTCCAACCACGCGTTCGATCGAACAGGTGTGATGGCGCAGCTTCTGTCGACAACGTTGGCGCTTCGAGTGTCGAGAACCAGAAGCACGTATTGTCTAGAAAGTGAATAACTTCTGATTGGCTGCATATTAATTACATTAAGCAATTATTAATTCTATCAAGCATGTATTGATACATTAATAAATTTAGTATATCTGACTATTTACCAGGAGGAGTTGTTTCAGCAACAAAACTCCGACAATGTAAACCAAAATCGATTGTCGATAATTTGGCGAAACTTTTTAATAATGCTAACGTTTATGTCCACCGATTGCCGCTGTACAGATCTCGAAAGAAGCTTCATTACTTCTCCATACTACTACTATTTCCTTGCCCTATGGCTCAGATTTCCAGCGATCATATGGCCGAGAACAGTTTGATCACAGCTTTATGGGAGAGACGCTAGATGGCGCTGCACTGCACGAAATTTCTATAAGGCCACCTACATTTTGGTGTATTTTTAAAAAATATAGAGAAATTTGCTACTTTTCAAATATCTGTAACATTGTGTACTGACTACTGAGTAGAGATCTATACGCCACTCACTCACAAATGTTTACGTTTTGAATCTGCTTACATTGTCGTCGAAGGTCGCAGAACGGGAGTACGAAATTTCTATAAAGCCACTTAGTTTGTGCTTAAAGTTTATGTGTATAACACGTAAGTCTGAGCTAAGGAACTTCAATTGTGATTAATATGTGCGTATTTATATTAAAATTGATTTTTAAATTCATCAAAACTGTATTCAACAAAACTATTGTTTTATTAAATAGTATTTTTACTATTGATTCTGTAGATATAGCTGTAGCGTGACAAAATCTTTGTTACCTTTGGAAGCTAGCGTAGTTCCTGAAATGGCTAAAGATTTGAGGAAAGAACTTATAGTTTATTGTAATAAGCAAAAGGAAAGAGTACAATAAGGAGAAGAAGAAGATGATGAAGAACACACGGAAGTATATACTTAATAAACTCATTTTAAAATGGTGCACTATTGGATCTAACAGGTTGTGCAATCATGTGCTATCTTATAGGTATAAACAATATTTACTGGATTGGTAGAATCATCTAATAATGACGAGTCAATAGTTTTTGAAATTAGTAGCGACGATAGGTCGTCCACTACAACCGAAACACAGACAAAAACGCAAGATACGACGTAGAACTATATTAAACGACTCATAGTTTATGTAGGTCCTTGATTTACTATTAACTAGGTCATTTCATCATTTGTTATAAGGCTACAACATTGGGCGGTTGTATAATAAAGAAAATAAATCTAAGCAAACCTCCTGTAGTACAGTTTCTGCAAAGTGATTCAAATTCAGAATTATTTGTTCTGGTCCGAATCCTTGTTTTTATATGTGACCTTTAAAAAAAACTCAGTCGAAATAAATACTTTTTCATAAAACATTGAAACATTTGGCAATATTTATTTGACAACATCCGCTTCAAAAGTCGTTGGTAGTAGGAATACTTGTGTCCTCCAGCGCAACAGAATCGGCCTGCCAAAATGATGGCTGTGAGAAAAAAAATACAATGAAAGATTTACTAGCCTTTAATTTCATTCGAAGAGAGTATTAAAAAATGAAAAATGGTTGTACAATTTATGTTTGATTAGAATTAGAAGAAAACACTGAAATGGAAAGCAAATGCTCCGTTTGAAAAAATTACAGCAGCGACTGTACGGTATTCTGGTTAGAAAGAATAGGTGGAACTACTGGACGAAACGTAAGTGAAATATTAGCGAAACTAAAATAGGAGAGGTGCGTTTTATAAACAGCCTCGACTTTCACTATGTGGGCTCATTGCGCGGTTAATAAGCAATTATCGACACAGAGGTGAAAGTGAACATTCAGCGTGGCTTACTTTCGTAGATATCGCTCCATTAATGAGACTATTATATGCAGAATATGTTCGAACGAGCTCGCAATCTAATCTGAGTCAAATAAATGTGGTAATTGGAGAATATTAAAGTTTTCAGTTATCATTGATCTAATTTAATTCAACTACGTACACCTCCTGCTCCACGATCTGTGCAGGAACTGTTTAAAGTTCCTAGAAAAAAGAGCCGACCGACTGCTCGGTGTACCGGTGCCAGTGCTACCATTAAATGTATACTGGTAACTAGTTGGCATTTCTAAAAGGTAAACGAGTCCAATGAATTACATTCGAATCCATAACCGTTCGTTCGTTTAAGGTCACACGTTGCTCGAACAAGTTAAAGCAGCGTAAAAAGTATTCTAATTGAAAAATATAATTTTGAAAAATTTTGCAATTTTATTTTACGAGTTGTTGTTGTTATTGTTATTGTTATTATTATTATTATTATTATATAGTTATTCCAATCAGTATACGACTAGGGTAGTACACCGTCATTTAAAATCACGAAAACAAAACATTGATAGCTAATGTCGTATCTTTGACGCTGTCGCGTCGTTTAGAAAATTCTAACGATGGATTGCGCAAAGTAAGTCGCCAATTCGGTAGTAATCACGCGAATCTTAAACATTGTATTCCTCGGTAGACTCGGATGTCCGGGAATCTCGAGCAGGACGCGGATCGCTGGAAGTTTCGGAAGAGAGTGAGTTACAATTGAACCGTACAGCTCGATATCGCAGTTCCGAAAAGTTAATCAAGCTTCGCATTACCTCTTTCGGTGTAAACATTCGTAGTCGACGAATCGTGCGCGAAATGTCTGTATAGTATCATTCGATAAGCGTGTCGTTAAACGCCCGATGACGACCTTCGCACGCGCCATAGTAATCCACCGAATCATTCTATTAACGAGCATTACCCGATAACGATACTCCGTTTTATTCCCTCGAAGTTAGACTCGCGCGACCTCTATGGGAATATCGGATATCTTTTCTATTAGTTTCCCGATTACGGGGGATGAAAACATCGCCGTCGAGAGGTGAACGAACCCTCCTTCGCCCGCACCTATTTCGCTAGATACGTATGCTTTGGAAACGGTAAAACACGATACGTTTCTTCACCGATGGCTAACACCACCCATCGATAGATAATGTTCAATTATCGCGTTCTACTAAGGAAATCTAAATAATCGTTTCCTACAATCCCAAACGAAATTATTAAATCATTTTACCGACAGCTACGGCAGCCAACTAGGAGATCTATCAAGCAGTTCTCAGTTGTTTCGCTAATGATGTCTCGGGTGTTTCAATTTTAGGCGAATCGTCCATTCCGAAGCAATTGTATGTTAAAAAAGAGGAAAGCGTTCGCAGCGGGTGGTAGTTTCAACTCCAGGTATCAGAATTCGACGCTTTCTATCGGCTGTATGATTCCAAAATGATATTCTTCGCACATCCAGATAAGTAGAATTTTGTCTGCTGGTCAGTGAATTGCGAATCCGTAACAAGCCAAAAGACGCTCATCAATTAAGACGTCTCGTGTCGTCTCGTCTGGTCTCGTCTCGTTAACGCGAAACTGCTTGGCTCAATTGAACTTGACGGTGCTGGAAACAGAGAGATAGATGGATGGAAACACCGGTGATTTATTTATGGAGCCGAATCGTAACGTTCACTTTTCATAGCGGGCCGTTTTATTGCACAATTACACGGCTTTTTCCTTGAGATCGAAATCGCTTTCTGCCCCAAAAACGTCGGCCTTAAGGCCGATTTCTACCAGCACGGTGTTTCGTTAAACTGGCAGCGGTACGTATTCTTTGGTTGGTTCGTGCGCGCCTCAGTCAGGTTTGCGATCTGCTCGCGATCGGAAGGATCGATTTATATGTACGTACATATACCGAACCACGGGGTATCTGTATTGTTTCGTCTCCGTGCGCGACACAGTGTGCTGCATCGCTTCCCCGAAATCGGGTCCTGTAGTTTCCATTCAATTATGAACTAAAGTTTCTCAGGAGTTTTCTCGTTCGACTACACTTATTTCGCTCGCAATGGGTAGCCCGCAGTCAAAGGATATCTGTAACAAACAACGAACTCGCAAGTTGTAAGTGGCGAACTTCTAAATTAGTAACGCGGTGCACCTTCTTCAGGCTTTGTTCGAACTTTGCTTCGGTGAACTAAGCATGGACATTGGTCGACGCACGTTCGATTTCTCGCATCGATGTTCGAGCATTTCCGACTATGGAACCGACTTTGAAACGAATCGAACCTACAGATTCTATTACCTGCAAATATTCTTATCTCACCGCAGATGATTTCACGAAATCCTTTCCAATTCGGCTTCATCTTGTAAACAAAAATGGACATCTTGAAAAAGGAGGAGGGTACCTTCTCGTGCCCAAATTGTTCATTCTCGTTTAGAAGCCGAGGAACGATTGGAAAAAAATTTACTGTACAACGTTGTTCCTTTCCTTTTCTCCGAGTCGTTTTCGTCTCCGACACTTTCGACGAAACAAAGATACCGCGAACTGTTGCACTTTGCTTAACTCGGTGATTACCGAATTCATTTCGCGCACCTCGGGCTCTCGAGTAAACAACGCGCAAAACCATTTAAAGGAATAATCGTATTCTCGTTGCTTCTTATTTTGTAAACCGTCGACTTTGCGCAATCGTAGCATTCGCTGCTTGCTGCATTTCACGGAACGTTTGCGTTGTGTCGTAACAGATAGATCAGTTAATAGGGGAAACTTTAATATTCCCATTTTCTAGTGTCTGCAAATTGGACAGTGCAATTTATTTGCGATCGAGTAAAACGATAGTTTCGTTGATAACTGAGAATTATGCAACATTTCTCGATGAAACGAAAAACTACAATTCCATTCGAATACTCGATATTTGAGTAGGAAACGTTATAAAATTTTGGGACCGTCAGAAGTCGCACTCTTTCATATGTCCCTTATCGTTTCATTGTCGCAATCTACTATACCGAAGAGAATTCCAATGCGCCGAAACGAGGTATACCTATAGTTGATTCGCGCCAAATAAAATGCGCGTAGCGCGTCAAATTTGAAATTATAAACGCGTACCCTCTCCATACCGTGCACCGAAATCAAATATCGAACGCGTATACTTTACGATCTCATTTTGCGACAGTCGCGCGTATACGTGCGAACAAAATACTGAGAAACGCGCAATGACTCGTATTATCTAACCTCCGTGAAATAGCTTCCGTTTCCTGTTGGTTGTGCGCGAACAGGAAGCAGAAATAAAGAATCGTTTGTTAAGAAAGCGTTTCGCGTTCACCTTGAACCGCGAAAATGTTCGCGTTCTCTTTCGTTTCGGGCCGGTGTCAGCAGTTATCGGTTAGCAGGCGGCAGACAGCATTCGACGCATTTGCCAGCTCGGTGGAAATTTCGCGACGCCGCCGTGTTTATTTCCAGCAATGATCATACGATGATAACAGGTTACTGACCTGTGATCTGTGTACCATCGTACGACACGCGCGAAGAGAAAAAGTTTAAAGTTTTGCTCGGTGGACGGTGAAATCGTTAAAAAGTCTCACGATTACATTATCGTAGTTTTTTCTACATCGAACGTGTATCATGAAATTTAATAAGGGACGCTCGGCGTTAATATTAATATCGTTCGAGCGCTATGTAAATCCGTAAACGTATGTTGCACAACGACTGCTGATAACGTCGACATCGTTGCAAGATACTTTCTTTCTTCGAAAGAAAACTAAAGAACGTAGAAGGTAGTAGTGTCTCAGGTATAGCGTACATCGACCGTTTTATAGCTCCAACGTTGGTATCCCTTCTACATATATTATTTCGTACCATAATTCATAGTAGGTGGTTTCGAATTCTTCCGAGAACGAGTATCGACGCAGCGACAACGTCTTTTAGGACTCTTCTGGTCCGAAAAGTGTCAAATTGTCTGGTGGTGCGAGTTCGTTCGATGTTGCACGCCTGATACCACGTGAACGCGTATCTAGTGACTTATCGGCATGACGTAACCGTAACAGAGTAATCTCGCGTTGTTAAACTCGGTTTGGAACGATGGTGGCAACAGTTTATCGAGCGATGTCGTATCGGCCGAGCGACGTTACTCGACAAAATCGCGATCATGTCCTCGAGACGTTTCCTGAAGCGGTTCGGCCATCAATCCGTTTCGGCTTTCCGTCGCTCGAGTCAGTTTCGTTCTGCTAGGGAAGACCTTGAACCTCGCACCTTGTTGTGCGACCAACTGCGCCCCAGGTAAACCGGCGAATTACCTGCAGCGAGCGATTTAATTAAACACGAAGCAATACGTCGGCAATTCTTTCGGAATAATAATATCTACGTAACCGAAGGAACACGCGAATCGTATATAACCGCGCGGTCACGGCCTCGAGTCAGCCAACTTGGTCGACTTCGATCGCGGTAAGACTTCCAAACAGATTATCGTCGTCAAAATACAAGCGGTGAAAACATGTTTTATCTCGGTCGGTAAAGCTTCCGTTAATCTGCAGCAGACGGGCTGTCTGCTGTTTGTTTCTTCGAACTTGCGATACGATACGAACAATCTCTTTCGAATTAATTAACCCCCTCCCTCGGCTCCACGGTACGAACAAAGTAGCCTAGAGAAATTCTACTAGCCGACGCGAAACGTCTTTTCGAACAACCGAACGGCGGCAAAAGTATCGTTTATCGTATATTCTTTAGATAGAAATAAAGGTTCGCGTTCCAAGTCGCTCAAACTCGAACTATAACTCCGTTCTTCGGAAATTTGTAAGATGGGGCTCGTTCTCTCCGATCGATATCGTTTCAGGCAAAATCAATGTTGCAGCGTCGGCGACCGGCTCTACAAAATTCTCACTATCGGCCACGCGTGTACGTGCACGGATGCTTTATTCATTCATGATCGGATGAAATATGTATTAGTCGTCCGATGTGTTGCGACGAGTTGCGACGGGTAGCGACGGGCGACGGCGCGCGACTGCGCGCTCGCGCTTGCACTTGCACCGTAATCGCAGCCAGCCAGCCAGCCAGTAGCGTAACAAACGCGGTTCGCGCCATCGTCTCCGACAGCGATAAAAAATTGTTTTCAGGCAAACGAAGATAAGGCCGATTGTTTCGCGCTGGTAATCGCAACGTACGATTCGGCAGAGCGCGCAAACATCCCCGCGCGACGAGTCATCGATCGGTCGCCCCACCGACGGAGGCATCCGTTATGTAAAATATTAATTGTCCTATCGGTTTATCAATTCGCGAGCCGCCTCCGCGAGCCGAGTTGCCATTCGAATCTCGCCGAATAAAGGAAAGACAAAGTTCGCTGTTGCTTCATGCGTTTGATAGGCGACGACGACGACGACGACGCAACACCCCGCGCCCCTAACCTCACCTTCGGCCGACAGTCACGACGCGGACACCGCCACGTTCCGTTCTGCCGTACCGACATTTTTCCCCGTCAGGCTTAAACGGTGCCCGTCGTTTGCAGGATCTTCGTCAGTAGTCAGTCAGTCTGCAACGGGAAATCTTCGAGCATGTCGAGTCTCGAGAGGGATCAGCTTGGCAGCCGAGGAAACGGCGACGCCTTGTGCGCCGGCATGATACGCGGCATGGATCATCTCAAGAACCCTCAATTGAACAAGGTACGCCCAGCTTTACTCGCCTTTCGTCTTTCAGTGGCACGCCGGTCGCGGCCGCAGTTTTGACAGTTCGTCGTCTAACAATGTCGTGTTTCGTGCTCGGTTATCGTCCTCTTCGTCTCTGCTTCTGTCGGATTCTTTCTCGTTCGTAGATTCGCAGCGACGTTTCGAACCAAATGAAATTATTTTCAATAATAAACGATGACAGCTCGAGTCGTCGCGGAAATTATGACGGATCGATTGTCCGCTGTCACGTCGTTGGCAACTTGGCCGGCGAAACGTAGACTTTCCCATGGAAATCGATGGAAATTCTCCACCGTCCGGTGCGCGTTTTGCAGCGCGAGATTCGTATTTAAATGAATCGCGTTTCGCACAACTAAGTGACGCTTCCACTATAAGACACGCGACGTCTATTATTTTCAACGATTATCCAATAAATAATATATGCAGTATAGCGTTTGAATTTTTTTTCTAAGATCCACGAAATCGCGTACAATTGTGTACGAATTATTCCGAGCGAATCGAACTCGATGGGAACATAGTAGATCGTGCGCGATAATTGTGGCTCGTTCGATCGGTCACGTAGTCACCGGGATTCCGGGAAATTCACTTTCTCGGGGACAGGAGTTTAACGAATGGAATCAGCCGCAACGCGCGTCACGGCCAAACGTGACGAAATAAGTGGATACGGAGTAGCTCGAGTACCGCTACGCTCGCCTCGCTTCTGGCTAGCACACGCTAGCTAGCCACGTACAATCGATGGTTCAAGTTTAAGGAAAAAGGAGCGCGCGGTAACGCGGTATTTTCTCCAAATGTTCTGCGCGTATTCCTAGAGAATCGCAATTGTCAAACGCACAACTACATACCTATGCGGTGTAAACGCGTCGTTCGGCCACCCTCGTACAGCGAGTACCGGACTAAATTATCGCGATCGACTTTCGGCAGATCGCGTAACTTTATTCGATTTTATATGCAGGTGCTACTTTTGCGTCAGTGATATGTATAATCGGTGACGCGTTCAACGAAATTAATAGTTATTCGAGGCACATTATGCGTCCTACTTATCTAGCATCCGTCGAATCTGAAATGAATTTCTTCAAACTAAGTTTTCTACTCTCCGTATAATATAGAGTAGCGCAATTTTTGCAGCTCTTTTGTTCCGCGACGCGACGCGACGCGACGGGACGCGACACGTGGTTCATTATAATTTGCAGTCAGACCTCGGACCTGATTTTCTCGATGACTCCGCAAACCGTCTACCGAATGCTCCACGTGGAACCACTCGATATCGATTGCGAAATCACTGTGGAATTTGACGAGCAACGCGTACGGTGGCACGCGCCGCGTTTCCTCGAAGCGCACGCTTCCTAATTGCCAGCATAAACTGTCTCATTGTTCGTCGATCGCGATTTGTTCAACCGAGCAACACTTATGTGTTCTCTCGTATCGTCGCGTCGTGCTCGTATCTTCTCGTTGCGAATATCGCTGGATGCTTTATCGGTACTCGATACTCGGTACTCGAACGCGAGCTCTAGGATTGGATAGTTTCATCTCAGCGACTTATCTGCACCACTGACCGGGCGAAAGACGCATCCTGTCACAATCGCGTGACCAAACAAATAGATCCGAATACGTGATCGTGGTACGAACCAATTCCCTCGACCTCGTAAATCCGACCACTGCACTACAATGTATAGTCGCGTCACAATGTGAGCTAATCGCGTTACGCGCATCCGCCTGTGCAATTCTCGACGAAAATAAATAGTATCGTAATGTTTGCTATTGGAAGGCGGCAGCTCGCGACGCGCTGCTTGCCGTAGGACCGGCAACATGTAGATTTTGCGTTTAGAAATACGAATATAAATGTTCGAAGAAATTGTAAAGCGATGGGCTCGAAGAGAGAGAGAGAGAGTCGTTGCGTCGAGGTTCCAAAACTTTTACTTTTTATAGTTTCAGTTTTCTAAATGGGTGTGGAAGATGGATTTGTTTCCAAAGAAATATGTATTGAGAATTAAATTAAGATTCGTCGATGTACGAAAAGCTGGCGACCGCGATTGTTGGGCGAAGCGGCGACGCGTACGCGGCAGGGAACCTTGCCGATTCTTGCAGGAGGTCGTTTCAGTGTCTTACTTTGCGCCGAAGAACTCCCGGGGTTGCGTATTGATCCGCGTTGGTAGACGAAGGGTCGCGATCGCTGGGACTCGAGGTCCCTGGCAACCGTTTCCACGACCGATTGTTTGACATGGGACCCGGGACGGGACGGGACCGGAGCTCGAACGTTGAAAGGAACCATCGATGATGGACACGGATTGGTGGGACCTTGTGCCGGACTTGCACAGAACGACACGCGTTCCGGAACCGTTGCTCGCTCTGGATGGAAGGGTATTCCTTTGCTCTCTTTTCTTCTCGGCCGCGCTGCACCCCGACCGCGACGCACATGCACCTTTTTCTTTCGATGGCGGAGTAGCCTTCGAACCCGTCGCAGCACCTTCTCACGTTCGGTTCGGCTTTGGTAGTACATATTTCTTTTAAAACGGATACGTGTTTACTTTCGACATAGATGAATGTCGAACGTAGGGGGATGCGCGGAAAGGCCTTCGATAAACGATGGTATCATTATTCAAGGAGAGGAAGAATATTCTTGCTTCTGGCCCAGTTGTTGCAGCAACGAGACAACAAGAGTCCGCAGTGTAATTTCAAGATTGAAAGTTTGCGCGAATTACGTTTGGAAAGTTCGATGGTTGAGATCTATTTGGCAGAGGGAGTGCCAAACAACGGAGAGTTTGGAGAGGGGGCAGTGAGCTACGAAAGGTTAGAGACCCATGGAGTCGGAGAATGGTTGGGGTAGGGATCAACTGGTTTTGTCTGAAAAATTCGATCGCTATCGTTTCGAGTTTCAATAGAAAACTTAATTGTTCTAAAATTTCAATGCACGTTTGGCCGGATAACAGGATACGCATAATACGAATAATTCCAACGTGCCCCCGAGGCGTGGAAGTTTTCGAGAACAAAAGCGATCGAAAGATAATTCGGTTGTTACGATAACGCGTGCATGGCAATTCAATTCGATCCGAGTGTCACCGCGACGATAAACTTCGAGAGGAAAGTGGATACGTCGTTATGTCACAGCGTCGCTGGCAGAGATTCCAGCGTCGGCAATCGACTCTGTTATTTTTTCCGTTTTCCGTTTTCCGTTCCTCGACCGCAACAACGCGCTATCTCCTCTGCGATACGCGAATCGATCCTGCATCGCACGATTTTTGCTGCGGTATCTTGCGATGGCATTGACAACTCGGTCTCGAAAACTTTTCCAACCGTGTGTCGCTTAATTTCTCATAGGACGTCGAAGAAGCGTTCGGATTTACGAAAATATAATTTGGCCCAAGAGACGCGATTCTTCGTTTATGCCTGCTGCGTCGAACGAATGCGAATCGCTGGTGTCGGCGATGGGTCCATCCAATTCGTTAGCATCGTCATCGTCGTCGACGACCCCAGACTGAGTCCCCAGTGACACGCTGTCGGTGGAAAAGTACTACTTTCGACGGGTGCTTTGACCTTTTCAACTGGTCCCCGTCGCTCACAAAAGAGTACATTGGCCAGTGGAGTATCTCGCAAGAAGCGGTGTTGCTTCTTTCGTCGGACATACATACTCGGAATCGTTGAAAACGTCATCTTGTAAGAAAATCGGAAAGAGTTCAATTCCATTCTAATTATTAGTTGTAATCATCTACCGTCGGCCACTTTGCACGTGACAAACTAATTTGTTTCCACGTTGCTGCTACAAGCGGTTCCACATTTGTCGTAAGCGGCTTTCCAAACACGTCCGTTTACCTTTGCAAATTCTCCAGCGAATAGTTGTAAATGCAACGTTAATAACATCATCATAGTACGAAGGTCGAAGCAATGTGGGTTCACATGCTGGAAATATACGATGCTCAAAGATTTTCTGCAACGTTCGCGTAAAGGTTGACGCGCAAATGCTGTGCTGTACCGTGCCTCGCATTTTTTCTATTTGTTTTTGTTTCTTACAAAGTCTTCGACAGACGAGATAAGATAATCGCGAGTCATCGAACTCGTTGCAAATGTTTGAAATCTGTGTTTTCGAGAAAAAGCCAAATAATAATAATCCGAATGACGCGAAAAAGTGCGCCTGGCCGGCGCGAAAGGTCATCGCATTCACCGCGATAGGAAACGATGCAGACGACGACGAGGACGTTATCGATGGTGTCGGACGGCTCGATTAACCGATGAACTCCGTTTTCGCACGATCTACATATGTATTTACATAATTCTTTCGGCGCGTCCGTCTAACGCGGTTCAAAAATGATTCGTCAACGATCGATCTGCGACCTCGGCTTATAATATAGTCGATGGATCGTATGTATATTCTTCGCCCGACGAACGAGTCACATTTGTCATCGCGTGCGTTGTTCCGAATCGTTCGATAAATTATTTTCTATCTTCGTAAAAAATGGCGGCGCGAACAGTGTTACCGTTCGATCGCGAACGTGCTTTTTGCTACCGCCGCTTATCGCAATGACAAATTCGTTGGTTTCGATGACGGAAAATCGATAGAAGCCATTACATAATCTATGTTCGACAACGCGGACGGTATATGAGTAACTTCTATTTTTTAAAATGACATCGATATCGCCGGTGGCCGTGTGCGAGATAGGCTTTGAGTCGAATTGGCAAGGTAGATGGAAATATATCCGATATTGGTATACCGTCGGGATCTCACGGCCGACCGATGCGGAAGCCGAACGTGGCGGCGATGCTACCTATTATGTTTCAAATACGAACGATACGGTCGAATGTTGCACTTATATTTTGACGGGCTGCTGTAACGCTCGTTTCACCCGAACTTGACGGAAAAATGGAGTTTCGATCGTGGCTAAAAATACGCGAACGGCGAAGGCGATAAGGCGAAAAGTTGTTATCAAAATGTACAATGAATACGAGAAGAATTGTGCAAAGACAGCTCGTTCGTCGTAAACCAGAAGATAGCTCGGAATAATGGAGTGTTTTGAATCTGCTATCTGCCGACTATAATCTGCAGGCCCGCTATGCGTTAGTTATCGTCGGCGAATGTGATTTATGGGATGTATTGAAGTGCCCTCGCCGATTCAAGTGCTCGGAGCACGTCGGCACGATTCGCAATCGGCAAATGGGTCTCTGACTAAATTGAACGCGGATCGCGTGGGTATGTGTGCTGATACAACTCCGCCCGGGGGCACTCGTCGTTAATCCCCGCGAACAGCAGCGCAGTTCTTTGTCCTTCATACTTATTACACTCCCGTTTCCCCGTGGATTCGCCGAGATCGTTAAACATTGGATAATCTAAGAGAAAAATTCGGTTAATTCCATGCCGATCAAACACCGTGCATCCGAGATAACATTGTTTCATGTTGGACAATGTTATAATACATTGGTTGCCATATAATACTTGCATTTCGCATTCGTATTCGCATCCGGAAATCCGAAATCGTTTGAAAAATTCTCAAAGGCGAAATCTGGTGTTCGCGCAATCGTTGAATAAATTCCAACCCAGATGTAACCCGTTCGTGACGTAAACTCGAGTCGAGGAACAGCTGATCGCCGTTCACTCGCCGCTGCTCGCAAGAAATTCCTCGTTGACCCGTTTGCTCGTCGGGCAACGTGATGTCGGTCAAGGTCATAGTATCGGGATATCCTAAAAACCTTATACGCTCATCGGTTTCGTAATCGTTCGAATGATGACTTTGCATATCGTACATGCGCGTACAGGTGTATGGGTGGGTAAAACCTCGGAATAACCGAGAGTGAAATTATAGAAATTATAATCGGACTTGTTACTTGCGCATGTTGGAACAATTAGAAGAAAATAAACGGTGTCGTGAACGAAATTACGAGTCGTTGTTTTCCGAAACGAGGAAAAATTCTCGATTGTTTCAGGGGATGGCATTTACCATCGAGGAGAGGCAAACTCTGGGTATACACGGTCTCTTGCCAGCCGTCGTGAAAACTCAGGACGAACAATTGGAGTTGTGCCGTCTGAACCTCGATCGTTATCCCGACGATCTTTCCAAGTACATCTATCTGATAGGTCTACTCGTAAGTAACATCCGTGAGCGCGCTTTACAATTGTCACATTGGAACGCAAACGTTAACGAGAAAAACATTCTACAGGATAGAAACGAGAAACTGTTCTACCGTTTGCTAGGAGACGATGTAGCCAAAATGATGCCTCTGGTATACACTCCCACGGTGGGCCTAGCTTGTCAAAAGTTTGGTTTGATCTACCGCAGACCCCGCGGTTTGTTCATCAGCATCCACGACAAGGGACACGTGTACGACGTTTTGAAGAATTGGCCCGAACACGATGTGCGCGCTATCGTTGTTACGGACGGAGAACGAATACTTGGTTTGGGTGATTTGGGGGCGTATGGCATGGGGATCCCCATTGGCAAACTGTCCCTCTACACTGCGTTGGCTGGCATCAAGCCTAATCAGTGTCTTCCCATCACTTTGGATGTCGGAACGAATACTCAGGTGAGTCACGTTTCCTTCACGCGTCAAGGTTAATTCACCGTCGTCGGATAGACTCGTAATCAATCAGCTTCGATTACGTTGTATAAACGCGGTTGCGGCTACGGAATCGTTTGATCCACCGCATAGATTGTTGTTGTTCTATCGGCGGTAGTCGGCCGAGATTCTATCGTAACTAAACATTTCGAAGAGAACGTTATTTCAAATTGGTATATCCTGTCTTTCAGCTATTGTTGGACGACCCGCTCTACATTGGTCACAGACATAAACGTGTCACTGGTCAGGAGTACAACGACTTCCTGGACGAGTTCATGAGCGCAGTGGTCAAACGATATGGCCAAAATACTTTGATTCAATTCGAGGATTTTGGCAATGCCAATGCGTTCAGATTACTGTCCAAGTACCGTGATCACTACTGCACTTTCAACGACGACATCCAAGGAACTGCTTCCGTCGCTGTCGCCGGTTTGTTGGCGTCCCTTCGCGTCACAGGCACCAAACTGTCGGAGAACACGATCGTTTTCCAGGGTGCCGGGGAGGTATACCGTCTTTAGAGATTTCTCCTTGTACAAACAATATATCACGAAATGCTATTAGGCCGAGTTGACTTTTAGAATCGAAAAGCGTTCAATTAATATTTCTTACGTGTTCAAATTAATAGTTGTAACGTCGTTAGACAGTGTAGTATCGACAGTACCCAAAATGTAAGAATACTAGTAACTAATACTAATGGTGACTGTTCAACAGGCATCGTTAGGCATCGCGTGGCTGTGCGCGATGGCGATGATGGACGAAGGCGTCACCGAAGAGCAAGCCAAGAGCAAGATATGGATGGTAGACTCGAAAGGATTGATCGTGAAGAACCGTCCGAGTGGTGGGCTAACCGAACATAAGATGCACTTTGCGCGTAGCGATGCGCCAATCGACACGTTGTTGGAAGTGGTGAAGACAGCTAAACCTACGGTTCTCATTGGCGCTGCTGCAGTGGGCGGTGCTTTCACGACCGAAATCCTGGAAGAAATGGGAAAGAACAACGACAGACCAGTCATTTTCGCCCTTAGCAATCCGACCAGCAAAGCAGAATGTACCGCCGAAGAAGCGTACGTTGCTACGAAGGTAAACACGCGTGTCTTCCAAGTTTCGCCGATCGAGGCTATCCGAACCGAAGAGCCCGCGTTTCCGATTGTCCGATATAAACTTGCAAACTTTCAGGGAAAATGCATATTTGCCAGTGGATCGCCTTTCCCTCCAGTGACCTACGAGGGCAAGACTTTCAACCCCGGCCAAGGGAACAACAGCTACATCTTTCCCGGAGTTGCGTTGGGAGTTATCTGCGTTGGTATGCGCACAATTCCCGAACAAGTGTTCCTAGTGTCTGCTAGAAAGTTGGCCGACATTGTCTCGCAAGAAGATTTGGACTCTGGAAACTTGTATCCACCGTTGCAGGACATTCAAAAGTGTTCGTTGACGATAGCTGTGGAGGTTGCGAAATACGCCTACGAGAACAGTAAGAGAATTTTATGAATTTTTCTTCGGTTACGCGTAAAATGATTCCGAACGTTTTCATTGCGTGTATTTCCATTTGCAGAGCTTGCGTCGGTTCATCCCGAGCCCAAAGACCTGGAGGAATTCATCAAGGCGCAACTGTACAACACGTGTTACAAACCGTCTGTACCCCCGGTATACGCTTGGCCACAACAGTAATTGTCAGGGTTACGGTTTTAATTATGAGAACGATATGCCGATAATTATAAGTCTTTGGACTGTTACGTATCGCTTCCGGTAAAATCCAAATATGTTGAATACTCGCATGTCGCGTGACATGTGTTCCACACAACATTTTCTTTTTCCATTCGGCATTACTTTGCGAAAGATAACCTGTTGAGCAGGATCGTGTGTAGCCGACCAACGAGTTCCGTGCGCGTGTGTATGAGAGGATATATGTTGCGTGAGTGTTGCATACTAAAACTAGTATCAGTGTTTTCGTGCGAATCGTCGATCGCGTTAAATTATTATTGGGATGAAGCTTGGATCAACTGGTTGAAATAATAAAAAAAAGTTCGTATAATTATTTGAAAGAAGTGTGTTTTTATTGCTACTCGAGACAGCAGTTTCTTTTCCGGTGCTTATGACATAATTTCCATCTTTATGCGAGCAGCGGGATTATCCTTTGAACTTCGGTCACGTCGTGTGTACAAGAATTAAACAGCAATACAGGCGAGCATGAGCGCTGAAGCCTCGTTATTCATCTCAAGATTCCATACGATTTTCTTATTGTTCATCACACCTCGATTGAACAAAAAAGAAGCACAGGTTCTTTACTCTTCGTACAAAAACGCCGTACTTTTCCAGAAGAAAAAAAATAGATCAGATATGCGGTACACGCATATAAATTAATCGTAGACATCCGGCAAAAGTAATGAAAATCGTTCCACCTTCCTTTCAATTTTCGCAAGACTGGATTGAAACCATAAAGCACACATGATTGTCCGCAACAACACGGGACAATTTAACAAAATATTCACAAATGGGCCGAACAAGAAAGACGCGCGACTTCTCCGCGTCGTTTCGACGCGGGGAAAGAATAAAACATATCTCGAACGGTATTTTCGAAAATGCTTGTCTTGCCGTTTTCCGAAACCGTTGCAACATTTATCCGTTTTCCTGATCTCCTTCAACTATGATGAATTGGCATTCCTTAAAAGACTTCGTTCTCAAACACCTGCGCACTCCCACACAGACACACACACACGCACACACCCACATAACACAATCTCTCTGTTCCTCTCCCGTCGTTATTTTAATTATCTCAACACATACGCGTATATTTACTTGGCTTACCACTAATCTGATTCTTACTACTAAACACGTCGTGGTCATCAATCTATAACAAACAAGAGTATAAACTGTGACCTTTCTTTACGCCAAACTTTGTTGCATCGTAACATCGTAATAAAATTAAAGAATAAAATGTACAGAAGGAGCGTTTTCTTTAGAAAAATGTTTACACAATCGGATTGGGACTCTGTTACGCTACACTGAGCAGACACACTGGTCGATTCGCGCCAGTCACAGGGATCTCGTCAGTAATTTAGCTATCTACCCTCATTCGGTTGCCTGCCAACGGAAACGAGAACGATGATGCATCAACGATCGATCCGTTGTACAAACGTATTCTCAATCGAGTCCGAGTTCCACAGCACCATTTTCACTACTGCTTTTTTTTTTATTTCACGTTGCGTCGATTGAACAAATTTCTTCTGGATATTTACGATTGACAATCGGATTGTCGGAACCCGTTATCCAAAAAGAATTTCCTCTCGCGTGCACAAAGATTTCGCACGGTTTTTCTCAATTTCTCGATTGCCAAACGATTATCGTGCGAGTCACGACCGACGTCATCGAATCACATTCTCGGGAGATAAATACAGTTTCGTCAGACTCGACAATGATTCCAGAACAGTGACGTAAAGCAGTAGCAGTGTTGTCGACAATGGAGTGTCTGTCCAGTGGGGAAGTCGGTCCCTTTCCTAGCTTCATCGGGAGAGAGAGTGCGATCGTTCGTGTGGTTGCTGGGAGTCCCCAGCTGCTCGGGGGTCCGGTAATCTCTGGTGTGCTGGTAGAGCATCGAAGAACGGATGCGCCAGAGCGTCCTTCAGGACTATCCTCTGGGATGGCTCGTACTCTAGCATCTTCTGGATGAGATTGAACAGCTGCCGGTGTTCCTCGTCATCCGACGGCATGCAACGCTACGGATAAGGAAAGATTGTAAGGAAAGTTACATTTACGCCCCAGTCAAAGCGAATAGCAATCGCATACTCGTCGATACGCAAGCGCTATCTTTTTTGACTGCGAACGCGCGACGACGACGACGAGGCCGCGTCGTTGATTACTCACGAGCAAAGGCTTGCAATTGTCACGGACGTATCTACCGGCGGAACTTTTCTCCTCCCAATCCAATTTACCGTGGTAGAAATACTTGGTCTTAGTCTTGCGGGCCATGCGATGTGGAATCGGGCCAAGTATACGCTCCATCATTGCTAAGTGCTCGCGGTTGTCGTGTGTTTGGAATAAAGTAATACCCAGGTGCAGTTCGAAAAGGATGCAGCCGATCGACCAAACGTCGCAAGGCTGGGACCAACCTAATTCTACAGAAATAAAAGTACCGAGTTTAGCGTGCGCCATCCTCCTCCTCCTCCTCCGCCCCTGGCTCTGGCGCGATGATTTCATCGTACCGGTTCTCTCGCCTTACCTAAAATTACTTCGGGCGCTCTGTAATGTCTCGTACTGACGATCGTGCTGTGGTGTTCTTGGTCGAACGTGGCGCTACCGAAATCGATCAGCCTGATGTCTGTCCGTTTCACGCGTCTGATAATCTTTCGCTTCAAAATAGAAATAACTTGATATGAGCACTTTTGTCGATAAGCGAACAAATAATGCCACGAAGTTGCATCGTGTTTTCGATGCGACAGGAAGTCGTCGGCATATTTTGAGATCTCAAGGAGATCTCGCGTTTTCTCTCCGTGATTCACAAACTATTCCGCAGAATTGCACGACTCGTTTTAATTTTCTATAGCTATTTCGATGCATATCGTCGACCTTGAGATCTCAAAAACGAGATGGAAAATCATTTTCTGTCCTATTTAAAAGTACCAATATCTTTCTCTCTCTCTCTCTCACCCTTTTGCTCTGGTGTATAATGTCATAATCGGAGTCTACGAATAGTATGTTCTCCGGTTTCAAGTCGGTGTGCGTCAGCTTGTTATCGTGGAGGAATTTGACGGCGTAGCAAAGCTGGTAACCGATGTGCCTGACGTGCTCCAATGGATAGGGCTGATAACTGTTGTCTCTCTGCAACGAAGGTTTCACCGTTAGTATCGGTGACACTCGATCCAGTCGGTGCACAATATACATACCAAGAAATCAAATACACTAAGTCCAAGCATCTCGAAGGCTATGCACATGTGCCCGTGATACTTGAACCAGTCGAGCATCTTTACACATAGACTGAAAGTAGCAAAACATTGAGTACGACGTGCCAAAGCATGTAAACGGTGTTTCTGGGGAAAAGTATTCCGATCGGCGTCGTTGCGCTGCAACGGCAGCTATTTATTTACGGTAACGTCGAGAATAGCCCGCCTTCCTACCAACTAATACAGCGAGTCGTACCGCGATGCGACACGCGGAGCTACGCTCGACCCTCATTCACTCGTTGGCATCGTAAAATACTGGCATGTAAACGAACGACGCGTTTCGCGACTTGTTTCATCGTTGCGTCCTTCTTTAAATACAATCACGGAAAGTTGGTTCAAGGAAACGTTCGGCGACCGGTTGACCGGCAACTCGAGCGTTGTCGCGTCCGGAATACTTTTCACCAGCGCGTCAAGGACCATCCCTGAAGAGATACTAACTGCTGGTTGTCCTGATCCTTGTTCGAAATTATCTCTAAGGCGTTTATTTCGAGCTTCGCGGCTTCCCTATACTTGTCTACGTTCTTGATAATTTTCAGAGCCATCACGTGATCCCTGAAAACGTCATTGTACTTTAATTAGACGACTATGGGTGGTGTGTCAGGTCCAGGACGGGTCCGAAGCGATTCCTCGTCGCAGCAGCGCGAGCCGCGACGCTAGAATCGTTCGGTCGGTTTCAATAAACAGCAAACGGTATCGGGGTTGGAAAAACGAAGCGTCTCGCGGGCAAGCGAGCAGAGTTTCGCGAAGCTCTCGGCCGCTCCTCGGGAGGATGAGACGACCGCGGCCCGTGTAAAACAAAGTGCAAGGCCATCCTATTATTGCGACTACTTGCGCGTCATTTTGTGACAGTGCGGCCACAGCTATTTCTGAGCGCGTGCTGTGACTCGAGAGTCGCGCCACGCACCTTTCGGATGAACCGCTCGCTCCTCGTCGGTCTCGGAGGGAGCGTGGACGGTATAGGCAGGCAGAAAGGAAAGAAGGAAGGAAGGAAGGAAGGGAGGAAGGGAGAAAGGGTTGTCGGGGATGGACAGAGCGAGCATAGACGCAGAAACCCGAAGGTGTAGGTTACCTACGTAGTAGTTACGTGAGCTGCCACTTACATTTGCAAGTCCTTAACCTTGACAACTTTTCCAAAAGTACCCTCTCCTAGGGTGGCCAGTACTTTATCTGCAATGTAAAAAGATAGATGAGCGGCCGGCAGAAAGAAGACCTAGCGTCCACGGAAGGGTGTCGACGACCGCGTTGCTCCGCCGGGGGATTCGAGGACGACGACGACGCCTAGCGCGCATCGTCCTCGATACCGCCGAGAATAATAATATCCTTCGACAACGACGTCGATGGCGAACCTCGGGTATTCGGTCGATTCGAAAGACCCGACGATCGCTCGTCTCCGGGGGACTGGCCAGCCGGTCGGGAGCAACGCGAACGCGCTTCCGGCGCGGACGTTCGGCCGATTCATACGGTACACCGTAACGTCGTGAACGGATGTATGATAAAGTGAAAAAAAACGGTATCATAGAGCTTGATATCGATCGAAACTGCTGTTCTCCTAAAGGCCGAGGTACCCTAACCGTAAAACGGCAGCTGAGGACAGGACATTGACTGTCGGTCCGGTTCTACCCGATGCATCGTGATTTAGAAGTTACGCGTCGTCGTCGTCGTCTTTTTCAACGAAACGAGAATCGGTCGGACAACGAAATCTCTAAATTCCGAAGAAACTGTTCATCGGGACAATGAGAGTGAATGTCGGATGTCCTCGCGCGCCTATTTAAAGAGACAGGAAGAACACGTCATCCCGAAGAAGACGTCTCGAGGAGATAGCGCAAGCGTAGTTTCTCTTTATCTCTCTTGATCTCCTTCCTTCGTTTCCCTATCTCTCCGTGGTCCTACTTCGCCCTCGGCGATCTCGCGGCGACAGGCTTTTCCTCGAGTACAGATACGACACGGGTCCGATTCGATTTCGCTAAATACTCGAACCGACGTGGTTTTTTATTCGGGAGCAGCCGCCTGTTTCGGGCTCGAGAGAAACGCGAGAGAGGGCCATTATCGATTTCAAGTGTCTGGATTGTGTTTCGAGATTTTTTGAAACCGTGTATACCGCCGAATCTGAACGCGAGGCGATCACATTCCTTCCAGTTCTATCTTTGAGAATAGACATCCGAGTTAACACATTCGCGTCGGTTGAACGAGTCCCCTGTGAGAGACTGCGGAAGAAAGTTACAAATTTAAACAGCGCAATCAATGAAATCTCTGTTGAAACGCGTCTCTGGAGCGAAGGGAAATTCGTCCGTTCGGTTTCCTTTTAAATTCCAAAGAAAGCGATCGGCGCCGAGTGCGTTAAAATTTTATTCGAACGTAACGCGCGCGCGTTTCGTTGCTTGCGAGAAAAGCGAATAGAATTTGAATGGCCTGCATGGAGTCTCTCGGGCCGAAGGAAACGCTCTCTTCTACGGCGTAAGCTTTCGTTCGAACAGGGCGCAGCAGTGTGTAATCGTTCGCATGATTAAGCGCCCATGAATCAAGCGGAAAGAAAACACGAGCCGTAGCAGAGGAAAACAGAGTTGTATAAAAGAAGACGCGTTTCAACGAAGGGGAGCAAGAATTCCTAATGCCTGCGTCCATTCGGGGCACTGTATCGCTCGAATGTTGATAGAAATTGTTTTCTTTGGTCACTGCGTAGCCTAATTTCTTCGTACCGTTACCATCGAACAAACTAGAAACAAATTATTCGCGTCGAACTGATTAAAAAAATTTACCGAGTCTAGGATCTCAGAAATTTTGCTTGCCAGTTGATGCGTGACCCATATTTCTACACTAGAAAATTGGAAACGAAACAAAACTGGGCAGAGAACTCGACAAAATGATAACAAAGATGGAGAAAGAGCAAGAAATATAGATAGAGAGAGAGAGAGTGAGAGAGCTAGAGAGACAGACAGAACCGGAGGGAAGGAGATCGAGAGACAAAGAGAGACTATGGGCAGATACCGTAGGTAACCGTCCGATCGATCGACCGATCAATCGATCTGAGGCTTGCTTAAATCTACTACAATGAGTGTATTCACGTATTCACGAACATCTATTTGCCAGGATGTCGCCGGATTGGTAAACAAGGTGGCCGTCTTCGTCGTCCTCGACGGAGGGCGGTCGTGGGCTCTACGTATGGGCCGGCGGAATCGGTATCAGCGGCGCGTGCCAAGACAGAGAACCCAATCGGTGTAGACGGCACCGTTTGGTGTCCGGATCATAGCATCCGTGTTTCGGTATCGTGATGGAGAACCGAACCAGAGGCAGTAGGAAACGGTCCCGGAACCGGCGTGGTGTCGTCGTCGATTCATCGCCAGGTAGTGTAGGGCCAGAGGTCGTGCGAGCGGGTTCAATGCGAAGATGCGTCCACGCAGGTGAGATCCATCGGCAGACGGTGGTCGTCGTCGTCGTCGTCGTCGCAGTTGCAGATGCAGATGCAGAGTTGTCGCAGACATTGGGGTCCACATCCAGGGCCGTCGCGTCAACCGATTGCCACACACCGTCATCCACCACCACCACCACCACCACCACGAGGGCGGAGACCCGTGTAACACGCGGTAGAGGACGTGTGTAAGCACGGACGAACGTACGAGTGTGTCGGTGGGGAGGAAGTAGGGGGATCAACATCATCGTCATCGGTCATCATCGAGAACCACCCGATCCGAGCGCCCAGTCGACCATAGTGACCAATCCGTGTGCCATATCCAATTCCATTCCATTACAACGGAGATGGTAACCCAACAATCAGAGAGAAAGGGGAGAGGGCAAAATGGTTTGCCAAGTCAGAAAGTTGCGGTTACGAATTTACCATCGGCACAAAGCGAACATTTTTCATTTTTACTTATTTTTTTTTTATTTAACTCTCTAAATTATATATGTATATATTTACCTCTTATATCTGTATGTATACTTTTCGTTTATGCACGAATATTCTCGTTTATCGTATTATAGATTTTTCCTAAGCTCTAGTGCTTTACGTTAAAGTTAGGTTTCGAACCGCCTCGAAGGAGCCGTCCCGAGATTTTCCTTTTCTCGAAAGATCGCTAGCACGTAGACTCGAGTGCGTTCTCAAAGATCGTCGAGAAACGTATCATCAAAACCGCGAAGCGTGTAACGCGTTCCCGACAAGCACGCGTACAAGAGAGGAAACGCGAACGACTCGTCGATGGAAAATGGACAACGAGGAAATATGGTCGTCGGACAGCTTCTTTCGAGTGCTCGTTATATTTGTTATCTAACACGCTCGGAGAGGACTTTATCTATTATTGTTAATTAATCGATCATTGTCAGAAACTTTTGGAGTACTTACGTGGTTGCGCCGGTGGGAGGAGCTCGGCGAGGATCGATCGTCGACGATCGATCTCCGCGAGCCGTCGCCACCGCGACAGTGCCGATCGACGCTTTGAGCCTATCTTATCGATCGTGTCGAACAAAAAACGCGATCTGATCGGACATGTTCTCGATCCTCGCGAAATCTCAACCAATTTGCGTTGCGACGGCAAAGGAAACATGGCAGGGCTGCGATACTCGTTTGGTCGCATCGGTCCAGCTTTCTCTAACAGTGGCTACGAATCTAGACGGCATCGTCGTCGACGAGAACAGGGTGCTGCCCGGAGATCCTCGAGCAGCCACGCTCTTCGACTTTCGATTCCTCGCTTCGAGTCTGGGCGAAGGGATGATGCTTGGGTCCCGGGCAGCATCGAGTGGTCGACGAACGAGAGGCGCGAGGCTCGATAAGATAACTCGTGCGCGAGTCATCATCCCCGGTCCCCGGTGTCCCCAACAACTCTCGCGGCAAGGATACTCGAGGTCTATTAAAACACCGTTTATGGTGTTGCGCGCAACGATCGTAAGGTGCCGATCGGTCCAATTTTCTTTATTCCCCCCAATTTATCGTACGCGATATCAATTTGCATTGCGATCTTATTTAGCTAGCATCGCGGCGACCAATCGGCAACTTGGATCTCTGTGCACAGTTCTGCATCGTTACTGCGTCTTCGTTGCATCCACGAAGGACGAACGACTGTGCAACGCCGGTGGTAGTGGTAGTAGTAGTAATAGTAGTAGTAGTAGTAGTAATAGTTAGGAGGAGGAGGAGGAGGAGACGGATAGTTAAGACACGAGCGAACGCAAACGATGACGCGGTGAGAGGAATGGGCAGGGTCTGGGTTTGGGGCAACAACATCAGCAGCGGTGTCAGCAGCATCAGCAACAACGGGACAATGCCGCCGCGACCCGGCGGCCACAGAAGCCAGCGGGCGGCTCGACAACTTACAATCGCGTGTTGAATCGCGTCCGCGACGCAAACGATACTCGTCGACGCGTTCTTCGCCGCGTCTTTGGCCGTGTCTTTCGTCGCATCTTTTCGCTCGGTTCGATAGCCGCTTTTCCAATACTTGTTGGCGATAATGTCCGTGGTGCTTGGCTTCATTTTGACGGTGCCGCCGGCCGCCAGCTGAGCGTAGGTCTCCTCCATGGCGGCGTACTTGAGGATCAGGCTCTGGATCTCTTTGCGTTTCGCGGCTCGCTCCGAGATCGCTGGATCGTCCTCGTCGATGGCCAGGACCGCGTCGACGCCGGCGTCGTGGGCCACGCTGCCGGTCGGGGTCTTGTCGGGATCGGGATCGGGATCCGGCTCGGCATTCACAGCCTCCTTGTTTCTCGCGTCCCTGCGCTCGGCGGTCGTCGAGGAGTCAACCTTCGTTGGCCGGGCTAATCTGAGCGCCGCGGAGCCAGACTCGAGTTGCTCGCTCTTCCCGTTCCGGTAGGGTCTGACCTTGCGGGTCCAGGTCTCCGCGTGGCCAGACTTGTGCCTGCCGTATCTCCGATAGGACTCCACTCTGTTCAGCAGGGTGGCACGGTCCGTTCGCTGGAAGGCCGGCGTTTTTTCGCGCTTGAATTCTTTCGCGGGGGCGGACTTGACGTACGGGTAGGCTTTCTCGGAAAGCACCACGTTCACGGGACTCTTGACCACGCTGCGAGACACCGAGGGCTCCAAAGTCTTCTCGTCCCTCGCGAAAGGGCTGTCCTCCCTGCGGACGTAGCTGTGGTCCCGCTCGTGGGTGCGCCTATAGTCCAGGTGACTACGGTCGCCGTAACCGTGCCGCTTCTTCCTCGAGTAGGTCGCGTAATCCGCGTCCCCTAAACGGTGTCCGGCGTTGCTTGAGATGGTAACGGACTTGCCGACCATGTTGTCGTTTATGGTGGACGCGCCGCGTACCCTGGTGGTCAGCCGTTGCAACAGGCTCGAGCAGGAATCGCTCAGCATCTGCGTGACGCTGGTGGTTGTCGAGGACCGGGCATAGCGATTCCGCCGGCTCGCCGAGCCCTGACGAGTCGACGACACGTTGTCGCGCGACGCGAAGATGAACATCGAGACGCGGTATCGATCCTCTCGTTACGAAATCTTCCAACTTGCTGGGACAACGTTCGACGGAGTCTTCGGAGCGACCTGGCGCGGCAGCTACATTTGCTGGTGCAATCGCAACCGTTCTCGCTCTCTCTCTCTCCCTCCCTTCCTCTCTCTCTCTCTCTTTCTTTCTCGAGCAGAGAGTGCGAAAAAGCAGTTGGAAACGTCTCGAACGGTCCCACCGAAATAACCGATGGTTTTTCAGCACGCGGCTACCTTTCGATCCCGTTTGTTTTTCGTTCGTTCGCGCGACTGGCCGCTGGAATCGGTAGTCCAAGCGGACGGAGCACCTTGTCCCCCGGGAAGCTCAAGGTCGGCCCGCCAGGTCGTCTGCCGAGAACGCGGTCTCCGACTGCTGACAGATTATCCGGGGTTGTTGCGTATCAGAAGAGATGACCAAGGGAGACAGAGAGAAGAGGGCTGCGAAGCGTGTAAATCCACCGAGTCACGCGGCGTGACAAAGTGTTGCCGCTGGTCGCATAATCACCGCCACGGAGGTGCGAGCATGTCGATCGCGCAAGAGGGACGACGCCACCGGAGGCACTAAACTACGACCACAACGGCGGTCACGGAGACGACGGCCGACGTCGACCGTTCACGAAGCGGCGACGAGAGGAGAAGGCGAAACGTCGGTGCGCCCCGCCAAATACTCTCGTCGCACTAAAAATACCGAGCAGCGGTGGTGAGCAGCGAGGACCGGCGTTCTCCTCTATATCTCTCTCTCTCTTTCTCTCTCTCTCTCTGCGGTGCCGAGAGAGATTCGCGATCAGTAGCGGAGTAGAGGAAGAAGCCAGGAGGCGAGGGGTCGGAGACGGGATCGAGAGAAAAGAGAAGAAGAAAGACCGGACCGAGGGGGCCGGTATTACGTAAATTTGTCCCTCGCTTATTCGGAGAGCGCGGTGAAGTTCGACTCGGTCGGAGGACCCGATGCTTGGCAACGTCGCGTGTTTCCTGGTGCACGGAGAACGGAGAACGGAGAACGGAGAACGAAAACCAAACACCGAACACACCGATCCGGAAGAAAGGAACGCTATTCGACGAGCAAGCTCGCCCGGCCCGCGGAAACGCTTCGCGGACTCGCGCGTCTCCTGTCCGGGGTGTGCGTGAGCCTGCGAGAGCGCTCGGCGTTCGCGCGCCACGCGTTCTCGCTGGTCCCACACACCTTGACACATATAGAAATTACGAAATCGCCAGTTCGCCGGCCATCGGTCGAACGAGAGCAACGAGAGTTCGGTGGTGTGCGTACCCGCGACGAGATTCCGATCCGACGGTGACGGAGGCATATCGCATAATTAGAACGCGCCGATATCTAAACGCGATCGGAGTTTGACGCAGAGCGGCACCGAGGATGTTACACCAGCGTTTCGTGCGCAGCGGACTGACCGGGACTTTGGACGACGATCGTCCATCGACTCCGCGCATGGTCGGCATGATCGTCGAATCCTCGCCGGGCGAAAGATCGTAGATCTTAGGCGACCGGAAGAGATTCGTTTCGAAACGACGTTGTCGACCCACCGATGTCCGAGGACCCCCGTACTATTAATAAAGCTCGGCTGGCCCAAGGTCGCGCTTATTCGCCGATATCGTCCGCACAATACCCACAAATTCGAGAATCGGGTATAAATACCGCGTCGTCTAGAAAATAACGGCGTAGTTTGCGATCCGCTCGCCCACGGGGCACCGCCAAAATTTCCTGGCCGCGCGAGCGGGCTCCGAGGAGGATCGTGTGTCGCTCTCCAACACCGAGGATGCGCGATTGGGATCCGATTCTGACGAAAGAGGACCGATCGCAGGAACCTGGATCGTATTACCGCGCGAGTTCCGATGTAAAATCGTACGCATCGAGGAGACCATCTGGGCTGGATGGTGCAAACACTCGGCGACTTTGAAAGGACTCGAGGTTACCGGCGGCGGCGGCAGCAGCAGCAGCAGCAGCAGCGTCTAGCACACCGTCGTCGCGGCGCTTTTGGAGGAATCGCTAGCTACCGATCGCTTTCCGCCTCGTCGTTATCCTTCGATTAATGCCACGTGTCCGACGTTGGTGCGAGCGTTCAGATTACCTATTACGCTCGACTTCGCTCGAAAGTGTCAATGGGTTAGTCTCGAATTAGTGCCAATTAAGAAGTACCATCTGTAAGCCGGCGGCATTCTGGGCCAACTGCGGCGCACCGTCATAACGACGGCGGTCGCTGGACTCGGAAACGACTATCGAACGAGTAGGTAAGGTCGACGAGGACGTTGCAGAAAGGCATTCGATCGGTGCTCTAGCGGATAGAGAATAGAAGATAGACGTAATCGTAACTAGCACAATGCCGGTGGTCACTGACCGCCTGCACGACTACAGAGTGGTCGTCGTTATAAAATGGTACATTTTTCCAGACCGCCAGAAGACGTTCGTTTCTGAACGCAATCCTGAAACGATAATCAATCGATCGGCGCAATAATGTCCGTCTAAGAAATAACAAGATGTATTCTTTCAGCTTCGATAAAGGAAAAATCTTTCTCTGCAACGCGAAACGCTCGGAACACGCTTCGTTCCGCTTTCGTCGACGCTGAAACGCTTTGGGAAAGGTTAGTTCCCGCTCGATTGGATCCGTTCAACCGTTCGGAGACGCACGGCGATATGTTACGACACGCTGTTCCCTCGAGGGATAGATACCGAGCAGTTTCAGGCCGATTCGTTGGACCTTAGACTTAAAATAGGTCCTAGCTCTAAGCGTGCTTTCGTTAAATCGCGGCTCGACGATGGATTTCGTTGGTAGACTGGTCAAGAGAATGTCATAAAATCCAGCCCGTCCGACCAAAATAACCGATTCCATAGATTCTACATTGAGTTAGATCATCGACGAAGCTTTCCGAAAGAATAATCTTTTACCTACTCTCTTCCTAAAATCCTATTTTTATTATATACTCGTTGTTACCGAATTTCATCGAAGGAAATTATAAAATGGCGAATTTGATACCGATCCTATTTTTGCGACGTATCGCAGCT
This sequence comes from Augochlora pura, assembly GCF_028453695.1. NCBI lineage: Eukaryota > Metazoa > Arthropoda > Insecta > Hymenoptera > Halictidae > Augochlora > Augochlora pura. The sequence continues at coordinate 31,957,731 of NC_135774.1, read as the reverse complement.
CCAAAATCAAAGTCCAACGATCGGTTTAAAACTGACCGAAAGATTTTCGAACGGAAACGAAAAACCCAACAGAGGGAAGAGGCGAGATATAGAGAGAGAGAGAGAGAAAGAGAGAGAGAGAGAGGGGGCCTAAAACGAGTGTTCCTGAACGTCAGCGTTCACGCGTGTTTATCGCGTTAACGTACGACTCCGCCAAATATAACCGAGAAGCGTGCGCACGCGAGAGTTTGTTTAAATGTTAAGGCGAGCGACTACCAGTCGACTAGCTCGTTCTAGCTTCTCGCTGGCTATCTCGCGACTTGGAGATGCTGGCTGACTCGGTGTCACCGTTGCTGCTGCTGCTGCTGCGTGGCAAGAGGCCAACAAAAACAGGTACGTAGGTAGGTGATTCGCGTGCTAGGGTGTGTTCGGGGCTTAGGTAGATTCTCCTCTCGACATTTGTCAATCGTGTCAGAGCCGCGCGTATACGATATATCGTTATCTCGATAAGCCGGACTTTGGCGATTCTTGCCATCGACAGCATTGATCGGTCATAGATCGTTCGATCGCGGAACCATCGACCGCCGACGTTTGGTGCACCTCAGATTTTGATGCATTTTTCTACCGCGTTACAAATGTATCTTCTTTCGAGAAGAGTTTCATCAAAATCTAAAGCAGATGGGCCAATAGTTGTCTGTCGCAGCTGACGAAACAGATTCTCTTCGAGGATAAAGCCATAATTCGGAACAAAGGTTGCCCTCGCTGTCACGCGTACGCGGCATGGTAGTATTCGTCAACCTACATACGATGTTGTAATTCTCGTTCGTGCGAGCATTTCATACAAAATTATAAATAGCACGGTAGGGATGGGACAGTTATATTTTTGCTCCGAACTTTAGTCATCCCTAATGTCCTATACAAGGCGATTCCAGAAGCATGTCGCAAACTTTTCAAACACGGTCCAAGATCATTCTTAATAGAAGATCGAGAACGAAGCATCGGTTGTTGCATGCTACTCGAACGCGCAACGAAATTCCACGGACTCGGTTGCAACAACCTGTTAGCTGCAACGAACGCGCGCCGGGCTCGCTTCGAAATCACCCTGTACAGTTCCCAGAGGCCAAAAAGGCGGCAAACAATCTATCGCTCCGCGAACCGAATTACGATCTTACATAAACGCAGCCATGAGATGATCGCCGGCGCACACAGATCACGGGTATCGATCGCGGCGTCCGCGCTCGTGGCTCTCGCGGCGCTATCGACGAAGAACTGTCCAGCAGTTTGGCTACCTCGGAAGAAGAAGAAGAAGAAGATGAAGAGGAGGAGGAAGAAGGCGGCGGCGAACTGTCGTTGGATTCCGGCGTGACGTCGAGCTTCTCCGAAAACTGGCTGACAGGTTCGAGCTCGTGCGGATTCCGCAGCAGCCACGGCTCCCAGCCGTGGCTGGGCAGCCAGGAGATGTGCCAGCCAGGCATCAGCAGATTCAGCTCCTGCTCCAGCGGCGGTATGGACGAGGAGGCAGAGGAGGATGCAGGCGCCGAAGTCGACGCCGACGCCGACGTAGATGCCGAGGCCGCCGCCGCCGCCGCCGGGCCTCTGCACCAGCTGCCCGCGGGCTCCAGGGTGCCGGGGTTCTGATCGCCGCCGACTGGTTGCAACCTCTACGTGGACCGGCGTGCACCTTCCTCACGGACGCATCTTGCCAAGTGCAACCGGTGTATTTCTAAATCCAGGTTGATCGATTCTGGGTCACCAGATGCTGGGAGGACGACTCCGAGCGGGCGGGCGGGCGCGCGCGCGCGCGCGCGGCACGCATCGGCGACGAGGTTACCTTAATCGACGAGGTGCGAATACCGTTAGCGAACGGCCCCTGTTTGTTCTTCTCCAGGTCTGGGTTAGTCCCAGAACGTTACGACGAACGCGACGCACTGTTGCCTATCTACCTCCGGTTGAAAAGGGAGTCGATCCCGTTCCGGACCAACGCGTGTGTCCCCGGCGCGCGCTCAACTTCGGAGCATGTTCGAGAGGCTCCAACTATTTCTCCCGCGGGATAAATATAATTTCGCGATCGCGACGGTCCCTCTCGATTTCTCCGTTCGTTTCGCGGATATCTCGCGAGGCGAGATATCTCGTGGGCTGGTTCCGGCGAGCCGGCCGCTTCCCTGCCGGTTTCCCGACCACGATGGTGCAGACGACGGAGTTGCGCCGGCCATCTGGCTCAAACTCGCACTAAAACCGCGGCGAAACCGCGTGACGAGTCCCCCTCGAAAATAGTCGCCGGTCGAAAATAGCCGACGCTCGCTAAGAAAGAAGAATCATCGGCATTCGCTCCGGGTACGCGCGCGTTTCGTGCTAGTCGCGTCGCGGTCTTCTCCAGAGACTGATCATCTCTCTTCTCTCGTTTCTCGGCTCCCGTCTCGCCTCTCTCCTCTCTCTCCTCTCCTCTCTCTCCTTTCCTTTCCTCTCGGCTGCGTACCGATCGCCACTTCTCGGCTTCTTCTTCTTCTTCTTCTTTGCTCTTCGTTCTCTTCTCTTCCTATTGATTTGTTTCGAGTCGCAGGCTTCTCCGAGTACGATTATTTATATCGCCGTACGATCCATTGTACCGGGGTCGAGTGGCATCATCCTTGCCCGCGACGATAACGATACGCTATCTCGGAGCCGCTCGTTCGCTCTCGTTCGTACCAGATGATTCACTCGCTCCACTTTTGGACCGAGTAGTTTTCCTCGGTTACAAAGTGGGCGGATAATTTCGCGCGACGATTCCGATGCTACGGAGGTAGGAGTTTTGGAATTGGGAAAATTTCACCTCTGTTCTTTTCGCGTTCCAGGGTTAACACGCCCCCTCGCATTTTCCGCAGCGTGGGCAGATCCCGCGCAAACTATGCCCCCGTTCTCGAAGCAACGCGTCTCGTCGAGCATTCCCCAGTCAACGGACAGTTGGTTCGATCGATGTGTTCGATTTTCGCTCGACCGCGGATCTGTTCAGTTTTGGAACCTTTCTTTTTTAGTTTTCCAGAAGAGAGATCCAAGATCCGATTCTTTGTTGTTGCTAAACGCGTTACAGAACTGTAGTTGTTGAACCGTGGATCTCTTCTTTCGAAAATCGGTATGCAGCTACGTCGAAGGCGCAACGTTTCTTGGAACGCAAGACTCGACACAAGACGACGTTCGTCGCCCCGTAGCTGTTCAGCCCACCCAATTGCGACGAATAACTGTGTGCCAATGGACAAACTGCGAATCCTCGACGCAGTCGTCTCCTTCGATTGCAACGCGCTACAAGTAAACCAGAAAGTAGATTTCCATTTTTAATAATATGCCTTAAACTCCGTTTCCTTCCGTTTCCGAAGGAGTCCGGAGAATTCGGAGACCAGAGATTCGAGTATCCTTGCGCCAATGATGAACCCTGATCGGGACTCGATGCGACCGATAGAGCATCGCAGCCAGCCTTCTGCCAAAGGCGTATAAGATATTCTGCAGGGACCGGGTCGTGATAATACCGGAGAATCGCACGTTACTTCTTACGTTACTCGAGGTTCTCTGAAGCCGCGCGCGAGATGAAAGACCGGATCGCAACAATATCGGCCGGTTGTCGGCGTTCTTAGACTGACCTGACTCCTGGAGGACGGCGAACGGTGTCTATGCCGGTCCTGGCTCGCCGACGACGAGGCATGGTGTCGGTAGATCCTTGGTCGTCGGGAGGAGGTCGGGTGCGCTACGCGATCGCGATCGCGATCACGATGACCGTGCTGCTGACGGCTGCTGCTCGGCGATCGCCGATGGCTCCGCTTGTACCGACGCTCCTGGCTCGTCCCACGGTCGTGCTGACGAGACCTCAGGACGCGTTCTCCGCTGAAAATTACAAACGATACTGCATCAAAGGCGGAACACGCAAACGGAATTCCTTTCTATAATGGCACTATTCGCAGTTTATTCGAAACTGTGCCCGGGACACCGGACTTTCGCAACATTTTCTAGATCCTTTGCGAGATCCTACGACGCGAAGCTTACCCATTTTCCAAATACCTTCGGTCCTTTATGGACGACAGAATTGTTCGACAACGATATTTGCGCAAGATTCTGTCGTTTCGGATGATTAGAATGATCTCTGTCGAGGATCGGGTCTAATGGCATTGGTATAACGTTCCCGATAGCAGTAACGTGTACTGAAAAGAAAATCAATCGATGGAGACTTCATAGGCCAGTTCATTGTACGCGTGTACCCTATGCAGCGCGATCATCGATTAGACGATACCGCGGAATCGAAGCAGTTGATTTTCTCTTCCAATATCTTACTTTGCCGAACGAGCAATATTGTACGGAATCGTTTGATTCGATCGGAATAGAATTAACGTCTTTAAACCGCCTTTCTTCGAACAAAGTTCTTCCGACGCGCGAAGAGAAACTTTCTAGCGTTAAAAACGAGATTAGAAACGCTGTTCAAATTGTTGGAAACACTGTTACTTTCACTGTATTTCTTTCGACGCTAAGGAGTCGACGCTGGAAATAAGAGAAACGAGATTCGAGGATTTTCTAAGCAGTTAACCGAAACAACCGATGAATCATGCGTCTGGATTGCTCTAGATCGCGAATCGCACACCATTGGCATACAATAAGATGACAACGTCCGAAGCAAATCAAACCGTTCCAATTACCACCCTTCCATGAGATTATTCCCCATTCTCCTCTCTCATTTCCTCTGGAACTTTTCATAATTTATATTCAAGGAAACGATGTTTGCGGACTGTCTCGATCGCTATGCAAATTCACAGGACGCAAGTAACCGTTCTGCGTCCGCGGCGATCGCTTCGTAGATGCTTTCGCGACACGAAGGTCACTTTTCCTTTCCGGCGGAGGTTAAAGTACACGGAATTAAATTCCGTCCGATTGTTGGCGCCTCGAAGGACATTCGAGAATTGGTTCTCACCCATTGTTCGAAGCGACACGGAATCGTCGCGAAAAAATTCATCGTGGAATATATATCGACCGTCGGATGACCGCGTGTCGGAACTCGGAACGCGCAGATGAGAAAGAACTGGCGGACAGATATATGTTGAAACTCGTCGTTCCGCGGATTCCACGGATCCCGTTGAAATCTTAATTATAGAATATTCGATTTAAGGCGGAATTGGCGACGAATCAGGCCTAAGCAGCGCGTGCTGCACAAAATCTTGGAGCGGTTTAGAGCAACAGTGAATTGACCTACTTCGGCTGTCTGGCTTCAAATAGACCGTTTCACTTAAGAGTGTTCGCTGACGTCTTTTCGTAACACGTCTTGATCGAGCTGACTGCGTCAGAAATCTTAGTCTCAAGGTCAAGCAGCTGGTACACCTCCTCCACACCTCCGCAATGTTCATTGAAAATCTTCTATTATTCCTATCCTTTCCTTTGGAAGTTGGCGACGCGAGTCTTGACAAGGGACGCATTGTTTTCCGAGCGTATCGAAATACTGTGCAAATCAATTTTCAAAGCTAAGTTTCCAGCGAATAGTTTGGTTTCCGTTATTAATCTTCGGCAACTCTTTAAAAATTCTGTGTCGCTGTTCGTTTCGAAATATCAAATCCACTAAAAGTACTAGATAAGTATGATTGCCGGTCGTTGGAGAACGATACGCGAGACGAACGAGGGGCTCGAGAAATTCGTTGTTCCGTCGACGTGACTCACGCGACGGAAGTCGTCGTGATTTCTAATCGAAGAATATTCTGACGACACTTTATCGGTTTACGAGGAACAATGCCGTAGGTCAAAATACAATGGGAAATCAATTTTGAATTAGCTACGACTTCTGCGGCACCAGCGTAATCTCGATTAGATGGATCTGCGGAAGCATCAACCGGACCATCGTTTGAACTTCTTTCTAAACAATTCACCGACACGTTTTCCAGACCCCGTCAAATAAAGAGTACAATCTCGTCACGTCGAACAATTATTTTTCAAAGCAAAAGTTCGTCAGGTTTGTAGAATACTAAATTCCTGCCTTCGTTTCGATCAATAATGAAATTGAACAATTTAATTGGAGAGTTTCTCGACTACTGCACGACACCTTTCCCTCTTGGATCCACCGATGATACGGTGGACGTGCTACAGCATGAAGCGAGTACATGTGTGGCCGAATCGTTTGCCAGGAACCTTCGTTGACCTTACCCTTGAACGACGTCGTCAGTGTTTTTTTGACCCAGTTTTTTAAAGACTAACTTCTGATTTTCTGGCATCGAATCATACACCGAACCAAAAAGAATTTATGCCTGCGACAGAGAAATTGCCAAATGCGACTATAGTCGTCGATTTCATTGAAGTAGAACCTAGCAATATAGCATACCGAGACATATTTAGACATACGCGAAGAGAACATTTTTCCGCAGATTGCCTAATCACGTTCGCACGTGTTCAAAGCCTCGACAACGCGCAGGGCGTTTAATTTGAAATTAAATATTCCTTAAATAACGTCAGAATCAGAATAATTCGAATTTATTTCGGAGCAAATCAATGTCCAAATATGAAAATAATTTAACGTTTCGTGTAGAAGATACACTTGGTAGAATATTGTAACTTTTATCGAAGCAGATAAAAGCGAACGCGTCAAACGACGGAACAAATAATCGTTTGTGAACAACAAACAGATAGTAAAACGTTAAAAAATGAACTGTCCTCTAGAAAACATAATTCCAAAAGTAATCTTCGGACGAGCACAACAAATACGTCAATAAGTATAAAAATATCAATTGTGGGCGAGAATAAAAATACCGCCGCTTGTTTAGAAACAATCTAATTTCAACCTCCACCTGTCCCTCGATATCAAATGAGTACGATAGTAAAAAATCATCGATATAGTAGACGAACAATGAACTTTGTCAATTGCTTCTTCGATACTGAGAAATCGTTGCTGAATCTAAATAAATCGTTTACAAGGATCTCTGCGAATTTCACGAATGTTTGAACGAGAGATGCACGAACCACAAACAAATGTTGAGGCGCTTCGACGGGACCGTTCAACATCGATGTTCCTCTGGCCGGAAGGAGTACGAACGCCGGCGAATTACGCTAATCCAAGTATAGCAATTTTGATCACTCTTCGCAGGAGAACTCTCCGCGTAACGCGATTAGACTGGTCGGAAGTTGATTCGCATGTAAATCACTTTGCAACGAGCAAACGCGAGCGGCGAGCGGCGAGCGGCAAGCGACGAGTAGCGCGAGTAATGAGCAGCGAGCAGCGAGCAGCGAGCGGCGAGCGGCGATCGACGTGCACGGACGGTCGCAGCGGGAAAGGACGACGTTGTGCCAGCGGCAAGGATCGTCGGGACACAGCAGTGTTCGTCTTAGTCTTCGTCGAAGCGGTGTGGGCGCACCACCGAGTGCTGGCTGGTGTGCCTTGGACCGCGGCCAAAATCCTTCGGAAGTCCGACTAGAATGTGGAATTGATAGCGCACCGTGTATCCTTTCCGAAGAATCCTCGGGGCTAAACAGGTCATAGGATTATGCGCAAAGGACCATCCTGTAGCCGCAACGCCTCTGCCTCTCTCCCACCTTTCGACTGCCTGCTGTGCTCACTCGCTGCCGGGAGAGAACAGAATAACGGATCCGAGCGGAGAGATCGTCGTCGTAGGAAACAAACAACCCTTTTGCCACGATTCCATCCGGCGATTTAACTGGCAGCCTCGGCCGAAAGTAACCACCAGGCAGTTATCGTGGCCACTTCCGCGACTGTTCGCGTCCGTGCCTGTCTCTGTCCTTGAGCCCTGTGCGGGTTGATCGCGTGTACCGGGCGGGTGACACTCCAGTGCAGCCAACTTCTTCGCCAACGAATTCTTTCGCTGGCTTTTCTACTTTCCATGATTCCAGGATGACTCGACCGGTTCAAGGCCGTTGAGGGATTGATTAAGTAATCGGTGGCTGGGTATCTCGGCAAGAGTAGGAAAACCTGATCGATAGCCGCAGTAGAATCGATCCGGTATATTTCGGCTATTCTCGCGAATAGGATAGTTCGAGGAGATTTTCTACTCTTGAAAATTTCTGCGCGATTAGAATGATTCAGGATCGTTGCAGAATCGATAGCAACGTTATCCACCGATACGCCACCGTTTGCGCCTTCATTCTGTTTAAACGGTTTTTCGACGCCTCCTCGCGCCCTCGTCCAACGTTGATAGCCCATGCGGTAAACTTAATATCAGCGATCAACCGAGACAATTTTCAAAGAAACGCGACGATAGCTGGAGCAGCATTTTCGACCGAACTCGTCGTTCGCGAGTCTCGCGTGTTAGCAACAACCTTGCTCCCCTAGAACGCCAGTAAAAGTTTCGAATAATCGTAAAACGCGTGTCGTACAATTGTAAGTAAATCGGTTATCGATACTTCGCTCGTTGGAGCTGGATTTATTGAATCGTAAATCATTCGTGTAGTTGGTTCGAATTACGTTGGTTATGCTTACATCTCGGATCGTAGGGGAGCAGAAAGTCTACTGTACCTTGGTATCCAAGAAGCGAGGGCGATGTAGAGGACCGGCATCCTTTAACCTCCGTCCGTCTTGCGACCTGAATTACAATTCAACAGTATATCGTAATCGCTGGAACGTGTCGGTGAATAGTCGTGTCCCCTGAGCGTATCAAATACTATTACGAATCGGACGAGCAACCATGGACAATTGCGACATTCCTTCCCCGCGAACGAATCAGAAGAGAGTTCGCCGCGTAAATTGTTGCACCGCGAGAACAATATATCAGCTTCCGCGCCACAGCTTACCGACTATTTACGCGCGTTTACCGCAAGAGAGAACGTTTTCGTGTTATGCCTCTATATTTAACCACCCTTCGGTCCTCGTTGCACCGACGCATCGTCAAAGTAGACGGCGTTTCGTTTCATTTGTTCTCTGGGAATTTGCCTGTTCCAGTTATCGTCGAACCTAACAGCTATCCTTCTCCGCTATAGTAACTCTGCGTTCTCATTCGACGGGCTCCTATTTTAAGGAAATTGATCAGACCCTCGACAATCGCGTTCCGTCGTTCTCGAGTAAACTTGTTGCAACTATAAAAGGTGATCGGAAAATCATCAACCGTGATTATTTCTACAATTAAAGCGTTCGCTGCATCGAATCGGGCTTATCCGCGAACTGTGTACAGTGTACACCAAATTCTGGCTGGTACTTCGACTAGCCTGTTCTATGAACAAATCGATATCGGAGTCACGTTCGAGTCATGGCTAGGCTCTAGTTTCGCTGCAGTGACGTTACTGGTCCGTTACACGCGTGCTAACGCATGACGGAACGCCACAGGCAAATTTACAAATACCTTGTTACATTTATTTTACTAACATTACTTCGACTTTCAACGAAAACTGGTTTTACATCGACTGCAAACCGTAGACGACGATCCACTCTTGACGCTGTACGATAGTCATACGATCGCTGAAAACTACTTTATCGATTGATTTTTGCGACACTATAAAATTCGTAATCCAACTTCGAGGATCGAACGTTCCGACGGAAATGGAAACACGTTTCTCTGCCTAGCGAGTTCCGAAGATTGCAAAGCAAAGAAATTGTACCGGTCGTTATAATCGTCTGTCTGCCGGACTGAGAAGTAAACGAAGCTAAACGAACCATCGCATTCCCGCCGGAGAAAATATCGCGGAACACTTTCGCTACGCATTCATCGAAACAGCAAGCACGAGCAGAACCATGAAATCACGCCACGAGAACAACATTCTGGGGAGAGCGAACTTTTCGAGAGACCATGTCGTCCGCCGGGTGAATGGGAACAAAGAAACCGGAAACGGGAGAAGGGAATCATGAATCATGAATGAAGATCGAAGGTCGGAGAGCCGTTCGAGGAAGCTTCCTCTCGATTCCTGTCAATCTTTCTCGCAGACCGTGCTTCGTTCGACTCGAGCAGACGTTTCGCGGGCATTGTGCACCGCTGAGAAGGTCGGTTCCCCGATCTCATCGAAAAACCCGTCCGATCGTATGACAAACAACTTCTCCGGGCCGCCATTTTTACGCAGGCACGATGGCTCCGAAGCATTTGCTTCCTTTTTATCTCGACCATTCGAGACGACGCGTTCCAGTACGGAAGTGCGCGACATAGTAGTCATTTTTGCGACAACTAACAAAGGACAAATAGATTAAAATAGGACAGCGGTCCTGCCTATATATTTCTCGAATACGATATACTAATCGTTTTCATGCAGAAACGATAAGAAACAATGAGGAACGCTATCAGCTATCCGACATGAGAAACATACATGTTTCGTGCGAACATTTTCTATCGCTGCGAGATCCATCTTTTGCGAACCTTCCCGGTGGCAAAAATAACGCGACGCGGGAGAAAATAAACAACCGCAGGACCTACATACCTAGATTCTGAGCTTAATCGGTTTTCTCCGAGCTAAATCTGTTGCCGGATTCCCCCCAGCAAATCGCAATTACTCCCATGAAGTAACGAGTCTCGGTTCTCTCGCGGCGTGTGCCTCGAATTCGATTAATTACTGGTGCACACGGCCGTTCGCGTACGTAAGTCATTGAACGCTTATCTCGGTAAATATAGAATGAAAATGATCGGCAAGGCTTCTTCTTACTTCTATACAAACGAATCTATTCTCCAACGAATACAGAGCGTTCATTCACAAATGATTAAACTCCGATAGCTTACTTTCTAAACAGTGACTTATGGTTCGCAGGCTTTGCAAACACGATGATCTTTTCGTTAACGTATTTGCTCGGTCGAAAAAACAGTAACGTGAAATCTGCAAAACGATTTAAGTGAAAGAAAACACGAGACAAGAAATCGTCGGATTGGAGCGCATGTTTAATGTCACGCCAATGAATAAAGATGATAACAAACAACGCGGTAATTTCGATCTTTTAGACGCGACGCGTATTACGATAAAAAGCGTTCGCTATAACCAAGACGCGCGCGGAAACGTTTGACATTCGAATAAAAAATTCCAGTTCACCGTCGAGGATTGGATTCGTATCCGCGGAAAATGTTTTATAATTGGTGATGCAGTCCGACACGTCCTAGAAAGTCGAGGCTTTAAATAGTTCGCTACGTTGAAAGCCAATCCAAAGTTCGTCGCTTCGGTAGGAATTAACATAATGAACATTCGTTAGAACGATTTTCTGCGATACATCTATTTACTAGCCGTTTAAGCAGCGTGAAATTTCGATGGTTTAACCAGCGAACAATCTAGCAAGGAGCTGTTTATTACCGAGAATCGCACGGACGCCTGCAGATGTAATTAGTTGTAACGGTAATGAACATCGTGTACATCGTTAACCGGCAAGCGCTCGCAAAGTTCAAGTTAATTAAAAGGTATCGCGCATTCAATACCGTGGGTATTAATTGGATTGTAAGTTTCGAATCTGCAAACAACTTTCCAATAATCTTGAGAAATGATCGCTCGGCATTGAGGAACTCTCGGGTGTCGAGGCATTGTTCTAATTTCAAAATTTCAAGGTTACTCTTCACTTTCCAGTATCCGATGGATACTTCGCCTTTTGGAGAATCATTGGATACTATTATTATAGATACCCGAATTTTTCAATGTATTAAACCTACCCAAGACGAATGTTACTCCATTAGTTGGAAGAATAAACAACAGCGGTTTATGAAAGAAGATATAGCAACCGGTGTCGCACTGCACCATGCATATGCATGCGGTGTGCACACAGAGGGTTAGACGATCGTGAACGTTATAAATCAATAAGCTGCGAAGTCTACTAACGGGCAAATAATAGCAGTCGTTAAATACGGAATCGTACACGATCTCATAGCAGAAATCGTGAGCGTTCCACGAATACGATGCGACACGACGCGACACTGCAAACAGTCGATCTAAAGAATTAAATCGTCGAGACCAAGAAGTAACAGACAGAGTCAAGGAGAGACAACCGTTAACCCAACCTCAAAGGCAAGGAAAACGATTTAAGGATTCAATTAATCGACGAAGCGAAAACATTTCGCGTAGGCTGACGGAATGCACGATTAATCGAGCGCAGGAACAATTTCTCGAATAATTCGAATCGTTCGAACGATATCGTGAACTTTCGACCTTGGCTAGCAGAGAACAACGTTTTTTCACCGTACACCGTAATAATCGTGGAATCGCACACCTTCCCGATTACCGAATTTATCGCAGCGTCGTAAAATCCGATTTACAGCCCAATAAATATCTATACGTCGAGATAATTGTGCACGAGGAAAATATTTCTTCCGTTTTGAAGCACGGAAAAACTCCATGGAGTCGTTAACAACCTGCGAGGAGCGCGTGCCTCGACGTAACGCTATCGGCCGAACGGTCCGCGAGTCTAATAGCAATTGCTCACTGAGGGCATTTTAATCAAACGATTCGCCGAGCAACTACGACTTCTGCAAAACACCTTGGTCTTCTTGTGCCGGTCTATCGTGGCATGTTTAAAGAATCCTTCCGCGTTGCGGCCGAGCCAACGCAACTAAACCAATACTCCGGCATCGAGATTCAATTACCACCTCGTTCCATTCTCGAGCATGTCCAATTTGTGACGGCTGCTGCTGCGGTCAAAATGATTATTTTTCCGGTAACGACGCTAACGAACGAGTAACCGAGCAACGAGTTTAATCCCTACGGAAAATAATTACCAGCATATTACATAAACTATGGTTGATTTATGAAACTGTGCACGTGTGTACTCGCGTTTCATTTCGATCCAAATTTCGTATACTGAATTTTTTAGGAAACATTTTTCCGTCCCATTGTTTTTCTTTCGACCGCTGCAGGCTGAAGAAGAAAACATTTACAGAAATTCAACACAGTCATGCCAATTACTACTGTGCAAGTTATGAAACCACATAATACTAAAGTGTATTTGAAAATCCTCAGAATCGCATCTTACGCCTATGATGTAATATCCTAACGTTGGTCAGGAAGAAATTCGAGGATCTTAAAACGAATTCTGCTTATACTTTCAATGCACGATCGCAGTGCGAAATTACTTCTTATCGAGATAAAAACCGTGGAAGTTTCGAAGCGACTAGAATTAATAGATTTCGGCATTGAACAAAGAGCAGCAATGTAAAAGACGTAAGGAATCTCCAACAAGAATCAGACACGGTAACGGCAACTGTTCAAGTATAATTCGTGACGCTCAATAAACTATGGTGCACTGACTGCGAGAAATTCGTAATGAGCGATCTCTGCTAGTAACGACCCGTTAACGATTACTATAATGCATAAAACATGTTCCTATCTACATACTCTAAGAGTTCGTTCAACGAATAGTTACAACGGGTTTGCCACTTTTGATTCCATTTGAGCGCCCTCTAGTTATAGCAACTATATTATTGCTAGAGGTCGTAGAATAATTATGAAAATGAGAAAAAAATAACACATAGATTCGCAAAAATTCAAACATGATTAATGTAACCCCGTACAATAATCGTGACTCCATAGAAAAGTCTTTATTCCCCATCACATACCAGGGATTACACGGTTTCCCGCGCTTTTCGCAATTCCCACAGTTCCGTTCGAAATGCACGTTACACACTCGCGCGTCGTTCGAGAACAACCGAAATATTTGCAGGTGTGCTCGGCTATCTCGAGAATCTCGACGAAAACTTCCAGCGAGCTCGCGGAAGCTTTAGCGCACCGACCGCGACTGACAGCCATAAAGATCTCATGGAGAATTTCTATTGCTTGTTGGTACTAAGCGCGTACGGAGTGGGAGATCGTTCCCGCCATTGGTCTCTGCCGTCTCCGGCCACTGTACAGCTCTACTTATCCCCCACCCTTTTATTTCTCAATCTTTTTTGCGCAAGTCTCGGAAAAACTATACGACGATTTTACTCGCTTTTCCAGACGCATCGATTCTACGATTAGATGCTTAGAGTCCGTAGACTATCGTTGCGCAAACATGCGGTTTCACGGACGGATCGACTTGCATAGGAACGAGCAACAATGTAACGACGTCGATACATTCAGCTGTCTTGCAACGAAGACGAAGCTATCAGCAGTGGAATATCTTATTGGCACAATTAAAGAGGACGTCCCTATAAGTCACAATATTTAAGCGTTTATGATCACGATTAGTCGTATTGTGTTACAATGTTTGTAACAATATTTACGCGAAAATATTATATTAAATTACTCGCTTCTCAGTCGAGGGAAAAGGTTCCTTATTCATTTATTTATAGATTTTTTCATAAATTCATTTAGTATTTATTAATATGTACCACCAGCAACGAACTGAAACCTATGATCGCCTGTATTCTGAATTAAGACATCAATATGCTAGCAACTGTTAAAGAACAAAGCTCCTTCTTTAAAAACTCACCTATATGTGCCTTTATTCTGAGGACTATCATAGTCGATACGTCGCTTTTTGTGTTCATATTGCAGAGAACCTGCAGAATGTGAACGTGGTCTCGAGTGGCTGCGGGTACGGTGACGCCTCCTGCTTCGCGGCATCTGGAACAAACATCACAATGGCGCGTCAGTATGAGAATTAAAATAATTCTATACAGAGCCAATATTCACTTGTCTGCTGCTGGAACATTATACATGCAACCCGATGGTGCAAAGTTGTTGCAACCCACTAATACCATTTAAAGGCATAGTTTGTGGTTTATTAGCAAGCTATGCCCACTTGAACATACTAAGAAGGCAATGTGCTCTAACTTTTATAGCGACTAATAATGGTTTCTCTACTATTGCATCATTACATACATAGAATAACACATTCAAGAACCATTATCTCTCATACACTATTGAGATATTCTAAACAGTGTGAATGAAATAATATATAGAAAGGAAACGAATACTGTTATGAACATATTTAACTTCAAGCATGTTAAACGATTAGGAAGAGAACATGTAAGACATTGAACACATATTGCTGATGATCTCAGTCTCCGCCATTTTATTAGCACTTTGGAAATGCATGAAACGTTTGTAAGGTGCTTTTATAAAATGGTTCTACAATATCTTATCGCAATTAGAGTTAACGAACGATGAATGGTAATGATATTAAAGGACAGATGGAAACTACAAACGAGTACGATCGAAGTTACAAACAGCGTTACTACAAAAGAAGAATCGATGCGACGCATCTGTATCGATGGTGCACAATCTCAAGAGATATTTGGATCAGAGCCTTTCTATTGATGCCAGATTGCATGTACTTACATTGGGAAGTCGAAACAGGCTCACTTGATCCCAAATGAAATCGAAGATGGATGATATCCAGGAACGTGAAGATGATGCTTGTGGTATGACACTGTTTTTGGACAACGACGTGGACATCAGCTCAAAAAATTCTGTAAAACGTGGGTAGTTGCATCGTAAAAGCATACCAAGCACTATGCGAGAAAACAGCCCACTCCATTTGGGTAAATAAAAATGCTTTTACCATTTGCCAGAATATGTCCATAGTGTAAATGTAACTTCTTGAGACCAAAAGGATCTACTAGTAGAGCGAAAATGAAAACAGAAATCCCGCCAAACGTTGATCGTAGATCTCACAGAAATAATAGACTTAAGTAGTCGTTTGAGACGACAGTGCTATGTGTGTGGAATGATAGGCGCAATAAATGATAAGGAAGTAAAATGAAAATGAGGCAATCGGTACGCGTGGGTATGCTCGTTGGCAAAATCAATGCCAGCGAGAGGCGAGAGGTGAGATGCGAGAGGCGAGAGGATCGCATCTGAACCACGAGGTACATATCTGCATCAAAACGTTAACAGTTTCGTAGAATAAGTCGTGCATTATGGTGCTAAAAGTACGAGTATACATTCAACAATTGCAGAGAAATGTAGTGAACGGTAAAATGTACAAGAAGGTGGATGAGTCGCAAAGCGTACTCCATAAGGGAACTTTCATGAAACGGCGGCCATCTTGGAGATAGAGAAGCATCAAGTACCAGTGAACGCAACACATGCAGAATTTCTGCCGGACATTCGATGATTAATCAGGTTTAACTTATCGCAATAATACTACGAGAGGGTAACTTACGTCGAAGAGATAAATCAGACTCGGTTGGTCCCGAAATGTACTTGCAAACACAAAATATCCAAAGAGCGGAACGATGTACTACGATGTACAACACTGTTGTGTGACAACGACGTGGACATCGGATCGATGCGATTGGCGAATGATGCTCGGCTATGTTCGGACGACGTCGTGAGTCGTGATGCCGACCGTTCACGGCAGAGGCCGAGTATACACGAGTTTCACCGATTTACATACCAGACGCATTTCCGGCAGATACAAAAAGATGTAACATGTGTGACTCGTGCCGGCTTTCATGTTACACTCAAATTTCAACGGTTCGTTAAGTTTATTCAACGTGATATAAATTTTTCCATTTTCAAAATACTAACATAACAAACCACAGTTATATTGTACACGTACTTAGTGGAAAGCTGCGAACATTATTTCAGATATACGTATGCACGTTGTGACATCGATTTAACTTCAAACTTACGATACCATGAAGGAATTTCATAGTCGAAATATCGATCTTACTATTTGCTTCGATAATTTAACTATACGAAGCATGATGTCTACATAGGATAAGTAGCAATAATAATAGTAATTTTACTTTTAAGATAAATATTAAGAATTATTATTTTTGAGCTTGAAAATCAGTTAAATCGTAAAGAAGTGTGTATATCGCTTATTAGGTCGTACCCTATTGGCGGCACGTTATAGAATTGGGTAACCTCGTTTCTTAGTCACACGAAGAAAAATTACCAATATCCTCGCACTAAATGAAGGAAGATAATATTAAACGAGACGAAATAATCACACGCGGAGCACCATTCTACGATGTAAACAGGATTTTCATCCACGACACAATTCGCAAGAACGACCTACGTGTCCGAACTGGAGCGACCACGGAATCATACATAATTTATCACAGAAACTCTACGTACCTGTCCCCAAATCAAATTACTTATTAGCCGCACGACACCGCGTTTAATCAGAGTCACCAAATTCCACAGCATACTCTCACTGGGGCCCGAGAACGATATTAATTACGGCGTTCACGAGGCTACAAGATAAACAAGCAAACTCCGAGAGAGGCCAGTTGATGACCTCTGTATATTATCCTAGGTGGCACCACGACGCAAGCCCATCCAGAGAGGGTAACTACATCGTTATCGGCGAAAGTTTTGATGATCAGGCGAGACACGCGTGATAAAAAAACTGTGGCCGCGAAAATTAAAAGAAACCATACGAGCATCCGCTTACCTGTGTAGTCGAGGTGAACGTCATCAGCTTACAATTAGTCTGCACAGGGCCGAGACATTTCGTAGCCGCGGACGGGATCAGATCAGCTGCGAACGTCCATAATTCTCTGTAGGACTGCTGAAAAAATTCGGTCACTCGGTTACGTTCGAACACGCGTGAATCTTGAATAAGAAATCCGATCTTATAAGAATTCCGAGCAAAAAGCCAAAGCCACCCCCGCGTTACAATTCGCAAGCATCGCAGGTACACCACCACCGAGGCTTTCGGAGCTGGGCAAGTGGTACCCGGTCGAGGTCACGTCGATAATTCGGTGTAACCGTTGTTTCCCCATGCAGAAGACCACGTGACGCGACTGGACCTGCGCCAATGGCGTTACGGGGCTGAGAAACTCGATGATCAAAGGATTAACAGGATCAATGGGACGAGCAGCGAATAAATTCGATCTCGACGTACCTGCGATCTATGGATCAGATTATTGCGCTGGCTCTTGAACGCGTTTGTCAAAACGGACGTGGTTCGAACGGCATAACGACAGATCAGACACTGTATGATACCTGCACCCATCTTATCCGAATAGGATAGGTGCAGCTTACCGAGAGGATTTGATGCAAGCAGCGCGTCCCGTCGTATCGTGTAGCGCTTGCGCCGTTTCGCGACAAACTAACCCCGTGGTCGAGACCGCGTTATTCTAGTTACTATTTGATCTTAATTAAGGAACAAAGAGCATTGTCTGTCGAAGACAGAGCATGTCCGAGGACCGTGTCAGCCGACAAGGGTCTTGCGATCAAGAAAATCAACTATTTTACGTATGTAAGGCAACGGGACGTGATTCACGAATTAATTATGTAAGCTTACAAGTTGGAAACCGTCCATTGATTACAGTCGATCGTGTCTGTCCTTATTTTCAGTGAGCGGCAGCTGCAGGAGGCACACGCGTCGCGTAAAGTTCGCGATCTGCGATTCTTGTTTCGGTCTCGCTCACTTCCTGTTTTCCTTAAATGATAGTGTCTGATGTACGACGAGAATGGGCAATCGCCACAAAAAACAATCCGCAGTCGCTGAATAACGCGCGGACAATTTCAATTTACGCGGTATTCGGACCACGGTTAATATTGGCCCCCAACCAAGAGTCTTGCCCGAATCTCGGTGTACAACAGGGCAAGCTAAAAATATTGTTCGTCATTCGGGTATTGCAAATTCGAAAGTGAAATTGATCAAACAGCGTGGCAGTGGCGAACGAATTGCGAACATGTCAAATTGTCGTGTCGCGAGTTTTCTAAAATTGTAAATAAAATCTTTGAAATGTTTAAATTGTAACGTAGCTTGGCCGGTGTTAAGTTAAATCGCGGTAATATTATGCGCGAATTTTTCGAGAATGAAGTAGTGCTCGTGTCAAGATTGTCGGAAAATCGAAGGTTAGGGAATCTATCAATAAATTAGTGCGAAATCTATTCTGTCCTTTTAATTAACCTTTTCCTATAAATATCAAGGCTCATGCATTTCCTAAATAATCTGGCTCAGGCTATAAAAGGCACTTGCCAGAAGTTCGCAAACGCTAAAGAGAAACTCGACGGGGTACACTGGAAAACTTGAGGAGACCCAAGGTACAAGTATACAATATTTAGGGATTGTTTCTAATTAAAGTGTCGTTGTTTTCTAAATGACGAAGGAAAATTTTAAAGAATTGTTCTGAATTCCAAAGTGTCAGTTAAAATATCTTAGCTGTTATTTTATAGAATATTGTTCACGCTTCTATTACGATATATTCAGAACCTGCAAATATATTCAAATTTTCTTAATTGCGGCTACTTAAAAATAGTTGCGGTTCGTTTCACCGACTAAAGAAACCAAAATCAATCGTACTTTTTAGTAAGGAAACAATTCCAAAATCCAAAGACCCCAGTATAATACTTGCAAAGTGATAAAATCAATATACTCATATTCCCTAAAGTGAAAACTCTTTTAAGATCGAACTGCTGTTACTAAAGATAAGGATGTTATCAAGATGACCCACTCCAGAGTTTCCACAGTGCCTTGCCAACATTTAGCAGCCTGCGAACGCGTACACTTCAACTTCATTTTCCCATTTCGAATTTGTGCAGACCCAACGATGAAAATCCTAATCTTTAGAGACCCTTCACTTTTCTCCTTCGAATTTTTTCATCCGGAACTATCTACTGTAGAAATGGCGATCTGCAAAGTGAGAAAGCAAGGCCTCAAATCGCCTAGGCCTAAACTAAATGCTCTTTCGGGGTTGGATTAGTAGAAAGGATAAGTTCGTTGTTAAGATGACCCGGTTTCGCAAAGCGCCTCGTCGATCACGAGGCCCGTGAACCACCAACAGGATTTATTTGTTCACGGGGACGGGGATATTTGAAAAGCGAGGCGCCGCAAATTGTCGCGAGCGCGCCCGCTAAATGTGTGCGCGTCACGATTTACGATAGCGTTTCCTGCGGGAGGGGGATTAGATGGTGGACTACTATGTCGCGGGTGTTCCCCGCGTATCCGAGGGGCGCATTCTCTCTGGCAATGAAAAGGATCGATGCGGTTTCCGTGGTAACGGTACCGTCAGAGAGCTCGGAATCACGGATGGTGGTGGACGGAGCCATCCAGTGCGAAACTGATGCAGTAACGACGTCGCCGTCGCCGTCGCTGTTGGCGACGAGGTGCCGGGATAAAACTGGTTTCGGGATCCGCGTGTGAACCGTGCTTCGAACACCCCTCTCGAACTCGTTCGGACTGCACGACGTCGCTTCGAAACGACGAGCATAATGCGGAGGCATCAGATTCTCCGCTCCAGGACACCAGTAACATGGACTCGTTCGACAGCCAGGACATCAAGAACGGCAGGATGCCAGAGCAGCCGCCGCCACGCGAACAGAAACCGAACGTTTGTCTGCTGCGACAATGGAAAGACATGCCGAAACACCTGCAGTTCAACCCTCACATCCGCACCGGGTACAGGCCGCTTATGACCGTGCGACAGTGTCTCGGGAGTCTGTTTTATCTCCACAATGAGACCGTCAATATCATGACCCACGGTGAGTCTTCTTCCCCCATTGTCAGTGTGTCTAGTGTAGTCGCATCGGTTGGGTCTAACCGAGACCTAACTCAGCCCTATCAAGGTCACCGAGGCGAGGGGACTTTCCCCACTCCGTCCTCTCTCCCTTCTTCTCTCTCAGCAAGAGGAGACAGGGTGAAACTGCGTGCGAGGTCTGGGTACGCATCCGATAGGGTCTAGGAACTTGGCCTTGCATCGTCTCTCGAGCCTGATTCTACGCTGGCGAAGCAATTATTTCGTTTTCCTACGATTATGAATCGATCGAGGACAACGTTATCCGTCCGAGAGACATCCGCCATTCGTGATCTTATCATCTTTTCGTATTAATCTCTCATTGTCTCATGACGCTTTTATTTATCTTAACAGCATATTTTAGCCGCTCGTACATATAATCCATTTGCCTCTGAAGTTTTCTTTTCATTGTGCAAACTCGTTTGAATGCATCTTGAAATAGGTGTATATTCCTTAGCTGGTACACCGACGCTTCAAGTGCATCTCAACAAAACGATCATATTTCTAGAACTTTGTCAATAAATTTTAGTTAACAATCAGGTCAGACGGTTACTCGTAAATCACAAAAAAATAGGTTTACAAACGCGCGAAACGTCAGGAACATAGATAGCAACTACTGCCGTACTACCTAATCTTTTTGCAGTCATCCCTGATCGTATTGAGAAGGACAAACAGGCGTTAGCTCTGATTGAATTAAGAAGAAAAATGGATTACCCTTGAGTTTCAAGGTGAACTTATGCAAAAATCATCATACTTCTGTCGGCGTATCGCGGAATGATTAAAAATCAATATCAGAAGCCGTAGAAAAACTACCTTTGTGGATTCGTAACACCGATATATGATAACGATAACAGCACTACCGCGTTCGCAGATACTTTAGTAACTTAAAAGATGATAAACGTTTTATCAAAATTACGTTTAGAAATATTCCATTGGTTCATTAATAAGTCATAAAATGGCCGAGTTAAACTTACATGTCAGAAAGACATGTCATACTTTTGCTTAATGAATTATTTATTTGATACGAAGCTACCGATTTATGCATGTAACGTTTAACTCCACGCGATCAATTCTATGACAATAAAATAGAAGAGGGCAACATTGTTAACGAAGCAAATTACTATTGTGTCAAAGATTGTATTTCTTTCTAAATAATGATGTCTTTACTCAATTATCCTCATTATATATGATAAAGTTGTAAAAAAACTGTGCCATCTCGTTTTGTTCCGTCTTTTACGAAATGGGCATCTCCTACGATTACTAAAAGATTTTTTCCGGTAAAATTAAGATAACAAAATTATTAATTTTAATTAATTATTTGAATCGAAGTGTGCATCGTTTATGTTACAGGATTCGCCATCTTGTACATGCTAGTGACAATACCGCAACTTCTTCCATGGAGCACCCAAGGTGCCTTCGCAGAAATTTTATCATGGTGTCACCTAATCGGTGCCGTCAGTCCGTGGATTGGTTCCTTCATCTATCATCTCTTCATGAACTTAAATTATGATGAGGTCTTCTACAGAAAACTGCTGAAACTAGACATGATCGGCATATGGCTGTGCCAAAGTTTCGGTAACTTCTAACGAATCTGTCTGAAGCATGACCATCAATGGTAATAGATAATCGGAATTATTAATATTCTAGGAGCGATGCCTATGATGACGGCAACGGTCCACTGTCTCCCAGACAGTTACTGGTATTTCTGTATCTTTATTTATTGCTTTCTTTGTATGTGGGGACTCCTCATGGCAAGTTCCATAACTTTTCAGATTCGCTTAATTTATTAACCTTAATTGCTCGAATAGATAATTATCTTTCGTACCTTACAGGCGATGCACGCGCTTTCTCCGTGGGAGAGAAGATTATGTTTCGCACCTCCTTTTCTCATGAGAATGCTATTAATGGTTTTGCGGTGTTTTGGAATCGGCGGGGGAAATCCGGACGCGTTGCTCCATGTTATATTACAGGTAAACGAGGAACCATTCGATTCACAAATTTATCGACACCTGCATGGAAATGCCGATTTTAGTCACCATCCTCAATCATTTAGTTTTGAGAATTACTAGCGCTAGAACATTTCTCACAGTCGATATGAAAGTCTCAACTAATAGCGTTCTCGAGGTAAAATGTCGTTAAATCACATTTACTTTCGATCAATATTACATGATTTCTATTTTAGAAGTTTGCTTAAAGTTTAGAAGTCTAACGGCGAGAACAAACTTTTGCGAATATTATTCGATAAAAATATTTTATTTTTAATCAATACGAGCATGGAAGTTTGTATATGAACGCACAAGGACCTGCAACTCGATAAAGAAATCTTTTTATCAACTGAAAGATGTCACGACGGAGACAAAAAATACTACTCTTGATCGATGCACACGTTTCCTGTTTTAGCTAACATCGGAGTCGCGACGAGATCGATGAAGAAGGATTTTTCGAGGAAGGGGTCGCAACCGATTGAAACCAATTATGTTTCAGGACATGATATCAGTCGTGGGAGCGACGATCGGGGCAATGCGTATTCCCGAGAAGTGGATTCCTGGCAAGCTGGACCTGGCGTTGAATTCACACAACTTGATGCACGTGCTGGTTGTTTTGGCGGTGTGCTCGATGCACGCCGCAACGATGCAGGATCTTACCTGGATGTCGGATGCAAACGCATGCAACGGGACGAGCCTGGTCTCGTCTAAGCACGATGAACTGTGATTGAACCGTGAATATCATTTCACTGCAGACTGTGATAAATTACGAGCCTAACAAGAACCGGCGACCACTCTCGTGCAGGTGTCGTTCCTCGATCGACGACCAAAGAGAGATATGTTAATAGCAGAGCGAAAGAGATCTTTTTACGTGGATGCGCGCCTGTACGATAAGACAAACGAAAGACATGTACATAACGCGTACCAAATTTTCATACTGTCAACAAGAAGAATTTCCACTCTCTTTTACTATACGTGGAGCAGTCCAAGTACAACCGTTAGTACAAAATTGAACGCGTCATATCGAGGACAATGCGAATCTGTGCCCGATTCGGTTCAGGTGATAATTAACAGAGAGATATATATATATACATATATATATATATATATATATATGGAAGAGGAAAGTAATGAGAGAGAAAGAGAGAGAGAGAGAGAACGAAGAGAACCCGAGAAGAATAATTTTGAGCGAATAAGCACATCAAAAATACAGTTTATTATAGACATTCACAGCAACGTACACGATGTGTTCCCGAGCAATCATTCTCTCGATCCAAGTAAATCGCTTCACAATGTCAGTATTATATTTAGACGAATAAAACTGTTCCAAACTATTCATTCGAATTCATTTAATACCGTGTCGCGATATTACTCGCGTACCTAACTTCGTTTTACTCGCGTAGTGCCGGCAGAAATTTGCATCGCATTAGAACGCGATCGACCGCAAATAGACCTTCTATGATTGCGAAACAAGTATATATTCGATTAATATACGGTACTCGTACTTTTTTATTTCTTACTCGACCAAACGTAGGCGCTTCTAAGTAGAATCCTATACAAAATTAATGGAAGAGAACAACCAGAGCTGCAAGAACTAAAGTCTCGTTAGACATGGACAGAAATTATTGCATTGCGTCAATGTATCTTCTATATTCTTGCGGTTCTGATTAAGTAAAGCTGCATGCTCCATGATAGTTAGTTTATAGTTTGATCGATATTAACTATTATTAGTATACCTGCAGCGTAGAAACCATTAATTAACTGTCGCCCTGAATTCTATGAAAGATCCGACGAATAAAGTATGCGAACAACTTCGGAAAATACAAGCAGTACACATTTCGGAAGAACGCAAGGTATACAACAAGTGCACCACGAAACGATAGATCGCATTCATCGATTACTCACTGATACAGCTTCCGTGAAACTCAAATTTAACAGACAACTGTAGCATAACGATTGTACGATGAGTGAATAAAAATTCTTGAAAATATACCAAATTGCGCAACAAAAAATAACTATTCTCTTATTTCAGATGAAAAGGATTAATACCGAAGCATTTAACTAAAGCACAGAAATTTGTACGAGCAACGCTGACCTGCGGAAATTAAATCTTCTTCGCTCCGATACGATAGTTTTCGCGTAATTAATTAGCTCTGTTTACTGCAGGGGAGCTTCGCTCTCTTGAGTGTAGCTCTTGACCCTGCTAAACTTAAGTGGCGGATATCGGGTAGCAAATGCACATTTCAAGCACATTCGTGCCTCGTGCTCGTTCCCATACCTCGTGACTATAGTGTAACCCAGCCATTTCAAAAGAGAATTAGTTCGTTTGTAGTGGTCTTTGATTTCGAATTCCTAAAAAAAAAAGATGACATAGTAGCCGCTCTATTCGAAAACAGTGTGGTAAGTTGACGTACTTACAATATGGAACGTTCGTTCGTGCGTAGGTTCTTTCTTTTTCTTTCTGTTGATAACGGCTACCTTGGAATCCTGTTTCTTAAGGACTACGGTAACGAAATTATCGTGCAATCGATAATGACCGACCAAAACCGACGGATTCCGCGGGCTGCGACTTTTCATAGCGTTTACGCAGGCTTGTGCTTCGTCGGTTGAAGTTAGCATTAGGACTTTACCCTCAGGGAAAAATCTGTTCGTTGTGAGAAGATAACATTAGAATCGGAATGACGAGAAGTTGCGACCATACCCACCTTAGGTACCTGAAGTATTCCACCAGATGCCACGGTCTGTAAACCGGATCTTGAAAACTGGTCTCGCCGTGGCGGATGTAACTAGTCTTGCTGATGTAGCATCCGTTGTACCTCAATCTAGGCCTCTCTAAGTACATCTCCCTCCACGACTGGTACGTTGGATCGTAAGTGCCACAGTTGACACCCCATGCTCTAGAGAATTTAGTAACAATGTAATTGAAAAATATTTTATTGACTTTATGAATGGCACGCTAAGAAATGCTTGCGGCTTACCTAATACAGGCGAGCCTCCAAATCTCAGAGTCTCTGGCAGATATATAAAATCCACGACACACTCTGGAAAACATTTCCAGGGACCTCATGTCTAGCTCGGAGGACACGACCCATCTCAAAATATAAAGCACTATCTCCATTGGCAGAGCAGAAATATGTGTTGTCTAATGCAAGGAAACAGACGTCAATAACATAATCAAGGCATCCCATGAAGCGATATAACATCTGATTCACCAATTGTAAACAATAAATACTAACATTTTGCTCAAATTTAGGAAAACAAACACATTTATTGCGGTTTACAATTTTGCATAGCTTAACAAATAAATCACTTTCCTCTTCCTCTTCGTCATTATGATTCTCATCGTTATTATCAACAGAGACTGAATCATTGTCTAAGCTTTCAAGGCTCTCGTCGTTCGGTACCATTTTAGTCGACTCATACAACCGAAACTCAATGTCAGGAACTAATTGTACAGCGCGTTTGTAAAACTGAATGGCCTCGTAAAATTTTCGACTTTTCTCGTACTCGATGCCTATCAAAAACAAATTTTTCGCCTGGAACAGAATCATCTATTATCATGAAGGATTTGCTTAACAATCGTCGAATGGTGTTACCTTGTCCTCGATGTTTTCCACGTTGTAGTCGACGTTGATTTCGACCGATTTCGAGGAGGAAGCCTTGGAGGTATCCCGTTTCGGCGATAAAACCAATTCGCGTTGCCATTGCTCCCGGAAAGATGTTAAGGCATCCTCGATGTTGGTGTCCGAGAAAGACGAGCCTTCTTGATCCTCGCCGTCGTCATCTGATTTACCAGATTGACCGGTTTGACTCTGTTGCCGCGGCAGGAAATAACATGACGAACCATTTTAATCGCGCCAACAAATCTCATGCGATCAGATATGGACGTGTGACAAATGGATTTCAAACGATTAGTATGTATAATGTTACGGTACGAAACGAAAAGAGATGATATCGAAACGATGACGTTGTATCATTCTCGGTTGAGGTTATGTTGACGTGACGAGAGTTTTATTCGGTAACATTGGGACGACAGTCGTTGTTTAGCGACGGCACACGTACCATTCTTGATCCTGATTCAACTTTTATGGTACGATCTCTTCAGCGCTTGTACTCTCGGTCGGAAAAACGTACGACACAACGGAAGTGCAACTTCGCCAACAGAACCGCCGCCATGGTTTTCGCCCGTTTGCTCTGCGTATCTGCGATGCAATTTGTACTGATCGTCATTATAGATTGCATTCCCGTGTGCGCGTATATATCGTCAGCTGACGCAACAATTTTGAATTCTCCGATTTTTCTTTACGAACTATGATAATATATATACAATAACAAAATCATTGGCAAGTACATTTTGTTACGATTATCTATCTATATTTATTTATTTACTGAACATTTCATTCAAGTAATATTCGAATGTTGTTAAAAGCTTAAAAGAAGAAGAAAACACGTCACAAAAGGAACGGTATATTCGTTGAAAAACTAAATTACGGAAACTTTAAGACGTGGAAAATTATCTTCGTTTCATTTAAACGATCTACGTAAAATTAATTGCATCGGATAACTGGGTTAGCTCAATTAGTTAAAACAATCACCCGGCAAGAGAAGATCCGGAATTCGATTCTCCGGCCATATATTTTTGGTTTTTCCAAGTATGTATTTCAAGAATCAAGGATCGAATTCCAAGACAATTAACCCAAGACACTAATAACAAAGAACAAAATTAATACGAAGATTCCGCGTGATTCAAGAAATATCTAATAACGTTAAATCAATCGCTACGAATAAAGATTTCGATAGTTCGAGACTTGCACCGGAAGCGGCGACAACTTTCTCAGACTAGAATGCGAAAATCTCGTAAACGATGGATCCCGGAACAAGTTTGTCGTTATTTGGAAGCTATCAAACAGAAGCGAATTCCTTGGCAGGTTTCTTCAACGGCATGCCTCTCCTACACGTGTATCAACATCGTAGTCCCCTCCTCTTTCAGAAAACTATCACTACCCGAAGATCGTCTTCCTGAGTAAAAGCCGCGTGCTAACCGAGCGTGGGCACAGACAGCATCATGAGCTTGGTGAGTACGAAACTACTCATTCACTGTACCTCTTCTACAATAAGTTTCTCTATTTTCACTATCGTCTCGGGTTTCTCTCGAACGATCACCACGCACGATTGCTAACAGCGAGGGATGTATCACGTGCTTGTGACAGTGAATCAAAGTCGCGGATATAACGCTGACAATTAGTGAAAAGTGTCGCTCGTCGATCCTTAGATCATCGAAAGTGAGCAACGATTCCACGTCGGAGAATTTCTGTCGAATTTCTACGTTAACGAGGCGGTAGCTACGAAATTCTAACAAACCAAGAATATCGGTAGAATTAAGCCGATATTAATTAGCACCGGCTGCTAGATGGAAGGTGCAAGTTCGAGGCTCGAAACCGTTGTTCCCGTAGCAAAGAACGAGTATACGTTATGTCTACGCGGTGGTAATCGAAAGTTAGTTGCAGCACCGTGCGACTCAATGCTGGAAAAATTCAGATTTCTATCCAGAAGAAGTTCCCGATGAGCCTTCTGTGCAGGAGGCCACTTTCTTCTCCCGTACTTATTTGTGTGCTCCTACGATCAGATATTTCCGTGTGTGCGTTCACGTGGCACATTCTGCAGTGTCTAATGGTTTAATTCATCCCATTCATCTACGTGCCCGTAGTCGTGCATCTTGTCTCTAATCGAATATATTATTCGACTCGATCTATATTATTATATGTAGGTCGGTGGTACTCGGCACACGCCCCGCGGATCAAAATCGAGATCATATCGGGCCACGTGTTTTCTCCCGTTTCACAACTAATTGCGTCGACTTTCGTTCGAATCTCGGCTTATGTTCCTCTATCGCAATTATTTTAGTCGGCTTTGCAAATTCATTCACAAAATTCAAAAGGTTTGCGTCTCTGGGTTGGTACGAGTATGTGACATGCAAAGTGAAGAGTCATGAAAGACATCGCGGACTGTATTGAAATATGTTGGAACATGTTTTTTAATATCATGAAAATAAAAAAATGTTCGAAGAAAGATATCTTTGGTTTTCTACGTACTTTATCTGCGAGACGCCACATTCGGAAAATGCTTCTACGTTTTCCGAATGAATTCTCGATATTTGACGCTCCAATTAATATGGCACGCGTACGAGTATTCCCCGATTGCTTACGGCTCAAAGTTTCACTGCGCGACGACGGTCATTTTTTGATCATTAAAAACTTTCTTTCGGCCATCACGCCGCGTTCTTCCTCTAACACCGCGCTGTTTCCTCGACTATCGAGGACTAATTTGTACAACTCGATTTTCCAACGGCCGAGAAACGTAGACTTCCCGTCCCATTACAGCGGCCAGTTAGCGCTCGCTGCGTTCATTAATTTGCGATGGTACGAGGGAGTCGTTCACGCGACCGGCTCGAGCAACGCATTCCTTGAGCGCAGCACGCGCGGTCCTCGGATTCGCGGTTTCATCAACCCATTTGTTATCTGGCGCGAGCAGCAATTAGCCAAAAGAAGATTTCAATCGAAACCCGAATCCACATCGCGCGCACGCGATCATTTTTCATCGATGTCCACTTGTCACGCGACGAGCGACGAGCCTAAATACGGATACCAAAGCGTTCGCGAATTTCGCACGATTCTAGCTTTCGCGGAGTTAATGGACCGCGAGGCAAGACACAGATGCTATTAATTTAAACGCGTAACACATACGCGCCTGGAAATTTAATACACATTGCGGTCGGGGTTGCGGTTCTATCGCGAACGGCTGAGGCGTTCATCGCGCTCGTCCTTTTTCTCGCACTCGCGCCATCAAATCAGTGAAAAGGAAATCAGTTCTATCCCATCAAGTATAGATTTCAAAACAAAACGCAGACGTGGTCGGCTTTTTCGAAAGCATAGTCGCGTGTTTCCACTAGGTGAACGCGGCACGACGCGTGTAGCACGCTCGAGGTAGAAACCAAAGATTGAAAGAATTATGAAACTATTTAACATATTCCGATTATCACATAGACCATAGAAATTTTTAAATGATATTCCTATCAGAACAAATTACATACATTTGCGATTACTAATGCATGAAATTCATAGTTATAACGTTTGCAGTTTGATGAAAACAGAGATCACTTTCCTCGGTTGAAATTTTCCAGAACGATTAACATAAAGAAAAGCGGATCGGTCAAAGTCGAGACGATTTGAAAGTCTAATGACTGCTGAAATCCTTCGTTACCATTATTTCTCCCATAATGAAGGTCGCGAGTCGCGAATCGTTACGACAGGTAGACATCCTCGAATCGTTCTACCCACATGCAAAATCTGTGTCCCTCGTGTAACCACACTCTGGGAGAAAGTAATTACTTACCGAACAATTTATGACAAGACTGAAATTGGGTGTGGGTACGCGACGTGTCTCTTAAGGTGATGAGTTCGTTGAACCGAAAGCAGGTGGCATCTTTTTCGGTGGTCGAGGAAGAAAGTTCTCGTGTTCGGCGATGACGTATCAGACAATCTCAAAGAAATATCTGCCGCCACTGATCGGATCTACCCTTTTATTTTGGCCAGTTGTTGCAAAACAATCGAGAGTACGTTTACGAAAGCGATGGTCATCTGCAACGAAATTTAACAATTAAATACGACATCGTAAAAACATTCAACTTGTTAAGATTGTTAAGGAAAGTGGTTTTTTAAAACTGTTAAAAGAAATAATTCTCGTTTTATACAATCGATGCGGAAAATAATTAAACTTTAATTATTATATTATACTTACTTAGTACCCTAAAACTTGATTAAGACCTCTTGAAGCCAGAAGAATTTGACTCGAAGCAAATCGTTTCGTCGCTCGATATTCTCCTACCATGGTGCATTCGCCGGGATCTTTCCCACGGATGATTTTCTTCGATCGCTTTCCATCGATCTGTCGATGGACCGAATCGATCACGAAGACCTCCTTAAGTTGTATATTGTAGCTCATTCTATATTCTATAAATTGTTCCGAACGAGGACGTTCCTCCGACGTTCCTACAAAGCTGTCATCCTCGACTTTCACTCGTCGTCGCCCGCGATACGACGGTGCGCGTAGCACCGTACGTTGCAATTTAATTGCACTCGGCTCGATCTGCTCATCCTCTCGTGGACTCTATCGTTGTCCACCATACATTATTCAACGCCAAGGACTCGTTGTATAATCGCCGCGTACTTGGCGACACTGTCAAAACGCGCTTTCACGCGTCCTCGGTTTCCGCGTTTCTGCCTGGACCTGTTCGTAATACAAAAGCATGTCCAAGCGATCCTCGAAACCCTCGATTACGAAATTCGCACGTAAATTTTTTATTCATTCCTGTTTCGAAGAATCCTAGGAGAGATTCGCCCGTGTTAGTTATAAACAATCCGACGTATCGCTAGAGCGCGGTCTAATTGGATCGGTTAAGATTTCGTTGATGTTTCGATGTTTGGCGATAGAAGCGATTCATCGTTCTTTCGATCTCTTAAAAAGCGTACATTTATCCAAACCTTCGCTTTCCCTAAAAGAAATAGAGATATTTTGAAAAGTGAAAACCAAGTAAAACAATCGATCTTCTCGAAGTTTTACTAGTTTTACTGGTTAAAACGTTAACGAGAAGCCAATAGTTCATTGTGAAATCTTACGATCAATTTACGTTCAACGGGAATAGGTTCATCCAACACTTCGCAGCAGAATCACGTTTCGTCAGCCGAATGTAAGATTAGCACGTGACAAATCTGATATCTGTCTCGATCGTCTCCTCTCGTTTAGGTCGCGGCGCGCCCGACGACGAAGACACGGCAAGTTCAGGAGCGTGCACATCCTCGACATACTATCGAGTGAAAGTATGTACCGCCTTCTGCCTGGGGCGCCTTCTCCTCTCTTCTCTTCTTTTCTCTACATCGAATCGTCCAGCTTCCATCGTGCGAACATCGAGGCCGTCTCTCTCACGGTGTTTTGTATCCAATCGTATGTAACTGCTCGTTAACCGCTCGAACTGCCGTGGCGCGCCGATAATCTTAATTTCTGATGAATTGAGAAGATATAACCGAATCGTTTGCGAAACCCCGCGAATTATTTGTGTCTCGTTTCCCGTCCGACGCCTCTAATTATCGCGTACTTGACGATTATCGCGAGCACATGCTCGAAAATGTTCGATTCAAAGTTGCGAACGTCGGGTCGGACGAATATTATGATCTGTAACCGATGCATTGCTACCATTTCCCCGCAAAAGGTTGTTGTAGAAGAAGTTTTGCTACTTCTCCTCGCTAGCAGCATCTGGAAATTTTTTGATCAACTTTCTCATCTCGGTAGCGAAAACGAAAATTATTCTAACGGATTCGAGAAACCAGTTTACCGGTACCTGCAAACAGAAAACGTGCGCTGTTAGAGAAACCGTTTGCTCGAGCTGCGAGCGCACGAGTAAACGTTGCTTCTTGATACAATTACGTCCACGTAACGATTTGTGGAAAGATACAACAACGGAACGTGTTTAAAAGAGATCCAAGAGTAATTACAACGACACGAACCCGATTGTAAGAGAACTTTGCTGGGAACGAGGTACCGCGCGAAATCTATAGAAGAGGATTATTATTGCAGGTGGAACTCGCTCTGATCATTGCACGATAATTAGCCCAATTGGTTAACGGATCGTTCGTCGGTGCTCGTTCAATTAGCGCAGATTACTTCTTGAATCGTTGCATTGTGACGCAACGGAGTTTGGTGTCATCAGAGGCAGACAATCGAGATAACGATTTCGGTGTCAAGAATATCGGATTCCGGAAGCGCATTATTTCGTCGTCGGCCGCATCGCACCATTATAACCATAACGCTTAGTTAACCGGTCGTTTCTTTCGCGCGAATCGGCCTATCGTATCGTTAAGCCAGAGAAAAGCGCATAAAATTGATCTGGAATCGTGATAATAACTGTAGAACGATTTCGCTGCGAGGTTCTTACGCTCATACTTTCATCCTGGAAGAACGGAAACTTTGGATTATATACTTGCAGTCTATAGAAATGATCTATCGTTGCAACTGCAAGTAACTAAATTAGAGTAGCCCGCGAGGGAATCAAAACAAAGGTTTAAGCACGATGTTTGAACAGAATTATATCCTATCTAAAATGATAAGAATTATAACCTATCTAAAATGATAAGAAGATTCAAAGAATTTAAGAACGATTCGAATAATTTAATCTCGAAAGATTGCAATTATGCAAGACTTTGAGTTTGTACGAAGACACTCGGTCTACATATTAACGTGCGGGAATAGAAACCGAGAACTGGCTGTGAAATTGCGTTCGACTGCTGCTCGGCAAGCTTATAATTTCATTCTTTACTGGCTGGTAATTTGAGGAATGTTCGCTTCTCGCTAACACCTTCTTCCCCATTTGCATCGGCCTAAAGATGACGGCCCATTAACTCTTTCATGTGTCATTGTTATTTTCTAATCGACGAGCTGCTCGTTTGACGCTCGTCGCGGAGAAATTCTCACCGGATCTATTTACATGCTAGAAATGGAAAACGGCGGGACTTCTCCGAGAATTGTCTTCTCGAAAATCGGCCCGTAGAAAGCCGATTGTCAATGAAGACGTCAGTCACGCACGCTGTCATAAAATACCCGCCGGAGTTTCTCATTAAGCTTCGCTCCGTAGAATTTTAAACAATTTCTTCTGGACTATGCCCCTGCTATTCTGTAAACAGCATCGCTGTACTATCGTTTATTCTAATTAATTGAAAATTTCTATTCGATCTGATCGCTCGTGTTACAAATCTATTAACTTTTCAATTTAAACCCGACCCAATAAACTTTTAGCGATACATAATGCCGCCTTTAATTTAATTATTTAAATGGAAACTTTGATTTCACCGTTTGATTTCCAGTTTAGATTTAGAGCGATTAAATTGAAATTCATTTGAAAATGAACCAGCGCATAAGCAGGGTGATCTCCGATTGCTGTTTCAATTAGAAATTAGAAATTCCGACTTGTGCCCGCGATCGAATCGCAGCAGGCGAATTTCTTTTCCAAGTCGTTCGCATTATTTATCGCGATAAGTGTACCAGGTGAGACACGTGTCGGACGATCGGTCAACCTCATGGATCTCGAAAAGCAACAGAAAGTGTAAACGCGCCGAATCGTCTTGACACACTCGCGCCTTCATATTTCGGCGCTCGAATACGTTAATGAGATGCTGGACCAAAGACGACCGAGACGTTCGCACGATCATTCGGCGGTTTAGAAAGTTTCTGATGATCTATAGCCATTACGCTTAGGCGGCTGCCCAATTCTGCCTGTCCTCGTCCCCACTGTTTTCGACCACGGAAGCGCCCGAAAACTATACGACCATAAAAAGTGGAATCCATTGGTTAATGCCGCTCGTTTTGTAATCGTTATACCCATAAATGCCAGAGCTGCTTCTCCACGAGTCGCGTTATCGTACGTTTAACTAATTGGTCTACAGGTTGTCGCAAATGTTACTCTGTCTCTGAAATATACTACTTCCTTAATTAGCAATTAAAAATCGACCACTTGTTTGGACCAACAGATTTTAATTGTACGAATCTTAAGTTTCAAATTCAAGCGGCAGGCCCAAAATAATCATACATTACAAAAGCAATTACAAGCAAACTTTCTAATCCAATTTACCGTCCACTTTCATTCATTACATTTCTGTAATGTAGAAAATATGCGAAACAACAACATCCGCGAAACAATGGTATAAATAAAGTCTAATTGACGACTTACGCAACGCGAGAAGCTATTAGAGATTTAAATATTCGTTCCCGCTCTTATAATATTATTAAAATTCACGCTCATCCGCGATAATAGTGGAATAAATAAAATCTAATTGACAACTTATGCAACAGAAGCATCTGTTAAAAATGAAATGTGTTCTTTGGCCTCGAATCGATTCTAACGAATGAAAACCTCCGCTTAATTGTTACACGCGTACATAAATTTCGACGACATTTATGTAAAACGATGAAAACGCGATTTCCCCGATGGCGTCACGCGGCGCACAGCGTTGGGTGTGGGAAAAGCTAATCGTGCACACAGGAAGATTCCCTGCGAGAATACAATTGACACTTGGATCTTAAAATGAGTAACAGGTTTCCTCGATCCACGCCTTAAGGTCTAGCATCAATTTTTCATTGTCTCTTTCAACATTTACCTGCTTTGTCGGACGTAGACGCGACGCCGAGCCACGACGCGGCGGCTTTGAGCGCTTCTTCTCGCGTAACTTTCTTTGCAAATGTCAGAGGCAGCGCATTCGTGGCCGACCGGACCACCTGGTTACCATTTTTCCATCGGTCGGGGAGCACGCCGAGTGTTTTCTCTTGACTTTGCAGCGACGCGAGTCGCCTCTACGACGCTTCCAATTGGAATCGTTCGGAACGGAAGCTGAGCTGCGTTTTCTGACGGTTCGACAACATTCCTCCGCCGCAACGCGTCGCGTCGCGCCGCGCCGCGCCGGGCCGGGGAAAACGAAAATCGCTTTTCCTTTTCGGTCGCGCAGCCTTTAACGATCGCTGTGTGAAAGTTCGCGCCGTTGAAGTAATATCCAGTCAAAGCCAGCGGAAGGGGGCACACGACCTCCGAGGTGCGGTCGCCGTCGGGAATGATCTGTTTTCTCTGTTCCGACGCATTCCTATCTGCCAGCAATAATTTTACTGCATAACCATAAAGAAATGTGCTCGATAATTGGCCACCGGCTGCGTCCCCCATCCTTAGAACCTGCAATTAATATTCGAAATTGAAGCTTGTTATGCGGTAATTTTACATCAAATCTACCGTTGTTCCGTTATTAAAGTTTATCGACGTTCGCCAGTTTGTAAATTTGCCGTAATTTGTATTGTAGTATGCCTCGTTAGTCTCTCGTCTTGTAACAAATGTTGTGCCGTGATGAGAACATGAAACAGTATTTATTAAGAATAGATGTTTCCGTCACGCAGCGTTTCTAAGCTACAGGGAAACGTGGTACAATACCTTCGTTTTATTTATGTCGCAAGTAACTCTGTAATTTACAAAAGAACACATCTCCTTAATTTTGACTTCTACGAAATTGTATCCTTCCATTATCATTATTTTTGAGACCATCTAATAACGAACTTTATATTTATTTTCGAAATAGTTGTACAGATACTTACAAAAGTATTACACTATTTAAGCAAGAGTTGCGTTTAGAGGAGGTATGGTCTAGGAGGCTATTGTTTCGACTAGTTAGCTCATACTAAATGTGAACGCGTAACGTTACGTAACTTCGAATGCGGTATTTGCTCTTTTCTTAATTTCTTTAAAAGAAACTACTATCATAATACAATGACGAGGCACCAAGCCGTTGTGTAACTTGTTCTATCTGACACGGTTCGGTTTAGTAGAGTTGTTTTGTGTTAGAAACCTGTAACGGAAAACGACCATATAAATATAGATTGTATATAGGAAGAATAGAAACTAGTTTCGACGGTGCAACGATCTACCATCCTAATAGACTACTACTGCCAAGTATCAACTTAGTTACGAGTATCTTGTATGACAGAAAAGATACAGAATTGTCAATGTTTTATACTAATTAAAAAACTAACTGGAGATCTCAGAAAACTTGTCGATTGGTGTGGGCTTCGCTAACGTGGACAACTTTCACCATGAGTGATTAATACCTCCTTCTAAGCATCCGAGTATGCAAATTTTTCCGAGTACAGTCAAGAATGTTTATGGAGCATGCTGTGAGCCACGTTTGCATACTTCAATATTAAAACGAGTTTCGAAACAAGGAAATTCGTAATTTCTGGTAACGATGGATACTGACTAAAAATGGTACACGATTTTGGAAACTTTGATCGCATCAGGATACGGTCGATAATAATTCAACGTTGACCTACAACCGGCTAATTTACATTTGTAATTACAGACAGCGCTAGTACTCCTATTGGCGAGCACATCGATAACCCTGACGAGATCTCAAGAAACCGAGATCTCGGTGAAGGGCCTGGACATGACGCAGCCTCCGATCAAACTGGACAAGAATCTCCGCCGAGCCCTGCTAAAGGCTTTGACTGATTTGGAAGCGGAATCAGCGGAGCAGCATAAAGGCGAGAAGGAGCCGGTTGGCCAGGTCGGGGCTGACTTCGATGGCGTAATCAACCTGAAGAAAAACCTGAACGGTGACCTCGGCGTGCATGGACCTATGTCGATGTTCTCGTTCCAGAGCTTTCCGCGCGACGAGGAGATCCCGCCGGAGGACAAGCTGCAGAACTCGAGCTTCGTGGATTCGGTTCGTTACGTGACGCCGAAGTCACCTGTGATGCACATCGAGAAGGCGACGCAGGAGGAATCCAGGAGCTTTCACGTGCAGAACGTAATCTTCCCCGAGAAAAGTGTCACGTTCGGTACGAAAATAGAGCCGAAGGCGGAGCAGGAAGAGAAGAAGAGTCCTCCGAGGCCGGCCAATACTTTCTCCGTGAGCAAAGTGGAAAGTCTGACGTTGAAGCCGGCCACAGAAGTCGTGGAAAGCCTTGCCGGAAGTGCCACGACCGGTATCGCGACGGCGAACGCGTTGGTTGCGCAAAAATTGGCCGAGCCCACGCCCTCGCCCTCGACCGCGGCCAACAACAACGTCACCGTGTCCAGCGACGCGAAGGACAAGACGGAGGAAGTGAAGATCTTCCAGGCGCCGCTCGTCGCAGCGTTCACCGTGCAACAAGACGAACAGGGTATTCCAAAAAGCGTGGTGCCGATCTTCAGGTCTCCGAACGACGGCCAAGCTCTGACGCTGCAGGAACAATTGGAGTTCAAGCAGCAACTTCTGGAGAGGCAACTGGCGGAGCTGCAGCAACAACAGATCCAACAGACGCAGTTCTTGGTGAGACAACAACAGCTGTACGAGCAGCAGCTCAGACAGAAGCAGGAGCAACAGTATTATCTTCAGGAGCAGGCTAGAATCAAGCAGTTGGAGGAGCAGGCCAAGATCAAGCGGCTCGAGGAGCAGAGGATCAAGCAATTGGAAGAGCAGAGGTTGCACAGATTCCAGCTGCAACGTCCAGTTCCGCAGAAGCAGTTCTTCTTTGAGCAGAACAACAACCTGTTGACCTTCCAGCCTCCCGTTGACCCGAACGTTCATCTGCAACCCAGCGTGGCCTTGGAAGTACCCAGCCTCGCGACGCCTCAGCCTTTCCAATCGAACATCCACGATCAGCTGCGCTTCCAGCAGTTCCGCCAGCAACCTCAGCAATCGCAGCATTTCCAACAGCCCCAGCAATTGCAGCAGCTTCAGCAGCCTCAGCAGGTGCAAACGCTGCAGCAGACGCGCCACTTGCAGCATACGCAGCAACCGCAGCAGCAGCAGCAGCAGCAGCAGCAGCAGCAACAGCAGCAACAACAACAGCAACAACATCAGCAGAGATTACAGCAAAGCTTCTCCGGCTTCACCGACTTCCAATCTTCGTTACCCGCCACGACGAGATTCAATCGACAGGAAGCGTTCAACGCTGTAGGAAACTTCGGTTTCAACGCGGACCACAAAACCACGGCCAGCAGAAACAATTTCGGGTTCAGCCTGCCCCAGAGGAGTCCTGTCAACTACTACAATCCTTACGTCCAGTACAGGCAAGCGAAACCGGCGACGCCGGCCAAGCAGATACAGCATCTTTTGTATCAATCCGGGATCGCCAGCGATCTGGGCAGCGTGCAAGGAACCGGGAACCACGAGGATCTTAACATCGTGTCCAAAGTGCTGGCCTTGAACGTGGGCCATATTCCGAACAAGGGTCTTCAATTCAAAGCGAATCAAGCAGCCTCGTTCGGGAAAGCATCCGCGTGAAAAAAGATGTGGGACCAGACCGGAGTTAGACGAGTCATGTAAATCACGGCAGGACGATATTAGTCAGGTGAAATCGAGCTCTCACTTCTTCCTCCTTCGCTCCTTTATTCGGTTCTCCAGTCTAGAGTTTAACAGGTCCTTCGTACGCGCACATGCGTGGATGCGAGTGCTCAGTAGATAACGCTCGGAGCTGCATTTACTTGTATTTATTATATATTTCACGAGCAACGCCAGTAGGACTGCAATCTCAAAATCCAGTTTTCTGATCGGCGTTAGTCGCTCAGTGTCGATCGCTGTCAATTCAATCGGCCATTTTCTCCGTATTTTAATCGCCGTTGTTTCTCCTCATCTTGCACCATTCGTAGAAGCATCCTGAGAGCATCGCGAATGTTACATAAACGTTATCAACTGATCGAACCAACTAGACTATGGATATTTATATAAAATGAAAAGGTTCTCCTCCATTTGTAACAATCGGATATTCAATAGAACCTCTATCTTGGTAATCTTCAAAGTTGTCTCGCGTATAACATTTGCACCAGGTTAGATGCGACCAATGATAGTAAAATTATGAAAGAACATTATTCGCAAAATATCAACCGCAAAATAGCGCGTAGTCGGCGAACCTATTCAATCCTCAATTAATGGCGCAGAAGGAATGGCTGGTTTTTTTCAATTAGTAATTCAATTGCCGGATGCATTGTAAGATCCGAATCCGTAATAGGCACGTTACACCTGAGCGACTTAACGCGATATGCGTGGAACTTCTAAATCGCAGCCGCGAACAATTCCAGGTGAAATCGAGACAGAGCCATCGCATAATTCTCCTCTGGCAAAATTGGCATTCTATCGCGCGTGGGATCGAGACGATTCCCGAAGAAAAACCGCTTTCCACGTACGCCTCGTAATAAGGAAGACCTTAACAGGTCATAATAACATTAATTACGATCCGGAGCACTTGGAGTCTGAATTTGCTATTCGTACCATCCTCAATTGTCGTATTACGCAACGGTGAATCGTATTGCAAAACAGAGTCTCTCCACATAACGATTCTCCTTTCCTAATTTCAATTTCACTCTTTCCATCGTTTCACGCATGGTGTACTGCTTCCAAAGATGCTCGGAGAAAATCAATTTGCAGTAGAAGTAAGGTTCCAAATAAGCTGAAGTAAGTTGCAAACCGAAATCATCGATAAACGGCCCAGCTTAATTTCCTTGGGCGATATTCAAAATTTCTTCTTCGATTAACATTTGATTTCTTGAAAGATAGTAGTTTAGCTAGCTGTGGCGTTACGAAAATATTTGTTAGAAACGACAGTTTGAAGCGACAGTATCGCGTTGCTAATCGGATGAAAAATATTATCGCATGGAAGGACAACGACTCTAGGATCCGTGATCAAACTGATCCAGGCAGACCAGCCTTGCCGTTGACTATTAATTATTTATCTAGATGTACGTGTAGAACGAGCTAGCTGCGTGACATCGCGCCGCAACGAATCCAACTCTCCTGGGATCAAGGGTCTCGCAAAATCGTGTATCCAGCCACGCTTCGGGATTGAAAATACCTCGCCGACTGTAAATAAACTTTCGCCAGCGAGGATGGCTCACAATGCCACCGAGGAAGACTTCTTCGAGCGAGAGCGAACGAGCGCGCGTGTGTACGCGCATGTCCCCAATTTCACAAACGTTTGGCATAGATTCGTGATTTCTCTCGCGACGGGCGAATCTCCTCGGAGGGTTGTCGTAAATCGATATTCGTTAAAAACTCGTCCTTTCGTCGGGTCTTTGGAAATGTGTCGTTAATTTATACAATCCCGGGGTTTTAAATAGAATACCCAACACGCGTGCGCACCCGCGTGCAAACAAATACACCATTTCACTGTGAATTAACATTTAGTTTTAACGAATTATTTTTGTGAACGAAAATCCAAGAAGCGTGCGTGGAACAGAATTTTTATGAGAAAAACCGGACAATGTTGCATGCAACGGTTTTTTGTGTACGACATAGCGGTCGAATATAGATTTAAGACTTATACATAAATACGTTACGAATTAATATAACATTAGGGTACCTAGATGATACGTTAGATTTAATCGTCGAGATTTTGCTTGTAATTTATCTGACGCCAAACTGTATGACATACTGTAAAAATGTTAATAAAACGTATTGAAAAATAATCTGTTTATCGTTTCGTCCAAGGCGGCTTCTACATTAGAAGTGCAAATTGCGAAATTTCGTCTAGAGAACTCCAGTTTTCCATTTTTCGGCGAACAGAAAAACGGCGTAAGTTTTGAAATTAAAATAATTCTTTGCAAATGGCAGGCTATATTAAAAAGTCGCCTTAATTAACCTCAAAATTAATACTTACAATAATTGTAGAAATATTAATTATAAACTATTTCGAAAAGTAACCAGCTCCTTATTTCATCTCTTTTCCTGCAGATTGGTTGTTTCACATTTGACTGCAGGTTTTCTAAGTGGTTTTCTAAATGTGAACTATATCACTAACATTATACTGACTTTCAAATGAATGCATTGCAATAACTATTCGCGGTTACAGCTATTTCGACGTACCATTCATAAGTAAAAAAGTATACATATAGAAAATAATGAGAATATAGTAGATACCGCCAACAGGTAACGAGGCAATACTTAATACTTACGTATATTCTGTCACAGTGCAGGAACCTCGTCAATGATCAAACCATCACATTTTCGATCACATTATCTTTGATATTTTGTTACTGATTGGTTGCAACGTTTAAATTATTTACTTTAAAAAGCAAATAATTGACCACTGGATCCTAATAATCCGTTCGATCTAACAAGAGCAATGGTGCAGTTTCCGTAGGCGATAGTAGCGCTTTTAGTGGCAAGAAATGGAAGCTCGCGTTGCTTAGAAACAGAATAACTTCAGGTTGAATTTATATGAATTATAAAAAGCAATCTTTAATATACATTGCTAACTTC
Source organism: Augochlora pura (assembly GCF_028453695.1). NCBI lineage: Eukaryota > Metazoa > Arthropoda > Insecta > Hymenoptera > Halictidae > Augochlora > Augochlora pura. The sequence goes on along the minus strand of NC_135774.1, from coordinate 31,916,658 downwards.
TATATATATTTCCGGTTGTAAAGCGTACAACCTTTTTTATTAACTATTCAATTGCACAAATCGATGGTTGCGTTATTAGATCGAATTCGTTTCTTTAATAAATTTATCATTTCTGGCTTTTCAACAGCACCAAGAGTGTTATGAAAATTTGAAAGATGATCTGCTGTATAAGTACGCTATTCATATCTATCAGATCGGAATTAAATTCTGGAAATCTATAATTCATATTTGCAAATATATAATAATAATAATTACAAAACATACCAATGTCTTCCTTTTCTGCATTTTTTTGGCTTGGATGGTAATTTTCAATGGATATGTATTTCCTAACGCAAAGTGTATACTGGTGCCATCTGACTAATACAACGTCCATTATTAGCGAGAACTTGAGAAGTCAGAATCAAATGTACTCTATGCCCTATGCATAGATACTTTGTTTCGGCTAACTGGCCGTACCAGAACGTACGAAGAAACAAACATGACTGAAGAAAACATTGGCACGTTGGAAGAGGAAGCTTTAAAACGAAAAGAACGTTTACAAGCCTTAAAGCGAAAAACCGAGGACAGTAAAGAAAATAAAAATGACGTTACCAGTAAATTACCGAAGTGAGTTGTCATCCTGTTTTTTAAAGATTCTCGATAATCTATGCTAACCTCAAAGACGAAAGTTTACTCATGTTTGTAAATTTTCTTTTGACAGACCAAAATTTAGAAGTTACAAACCACAAGATGACAGTCTTAAGGAAAAAGTTTTGGAGGATGCAAAACCCGGAAACGTAGAAGTGGAAGTACAAGATCAGTTAAGCGCGGCAAATACTAAAGTTGTTATAGAAGAACTTGTAAGTAACTAGTTTTACAACATTCACCAATTAATTATCGTATATTTATCTTTATTATGACTCTTCAGGACATTAGTAATTTAGCTCCTAGAAAACCAGACTGGGATTTGAAACGAGATGTTGCTAAAAAATTAGAGAAATTAGAGAGGAGAACGCAAAAAGCTATAGCAGAGCTTATAAGAGATCGCCTAAAACAAGGGCAGCACGATTTAGCTGCTGTAGTAAATATGGCAACTAAAGAACAGTCGTATTCACCTACTTGATGTTACTAAGTACTTAAATACCATAAGGCATGAATAATTTTTTACGTAAAATATGATAATAAAGGATATTTATATTATTTTGGTTTAATATGATATTTATTTTGGTTGACTGTATTTTATAGACACAAATATACATATATGTCGGTTTCTGAAAGAATCTTACAAGCTATAGACTAATAGATACAGGTTGTTATGGCATTGGTAGGAACTGTTGGATGAGTGCCAATGTTAAAAATCATATTTAATAGAGTACCATCATTTTCTTGAACTACAAACAGATACAGAAATCATTTTGGTACTGTTTCTACGGAAATGGTAACACTATAAAAATCCAAAAACTGTATTCTCACAACCGTAAACACTAGATATCTCTCTGTAAATCAGTCAACATAAGAACGATTTTTTCACAAGCATAAATCGGTTCAAAGTGTACATACAAGTATAGGATAATCTCTGCGAGCACTCTTACAATTAATTAATAATCATACACACATAAACAGTCAAAAATAAAGAAATATTTTTATCTCATCGTGTGTAGTCTACTACTGCATAGCCATGAGATTATTCAATAAAATGTCGGCACGGACATTTTCTTTAAATACGAATGCCTCTGAGAATATAAATAATTACATTTCCGTAACGAGTCGTATTATGTACATACTTGTTCGAAACTGTTGAACTTTTTATTTTAAATAGTGTGTTTGTAGTCAAAGTCATCGACTAGAGACTCCCAGCCCATCATTGCCAAGGCCAAAGGAAACTAATTCCGAGTACAAATACCAGAGCTGCAACAAAAATTTGAACGTAACTTAAATTTTGTATAAAATATTTAACAACTTTAGTACATATGCAAAAGATTAGCTACTATGGAGATTATCAAATAGAAGAAATACGAACCCGATCTGCTCCATATTTTTCCTTGACCAGACTTTTGACTGTCCTCTTTGTTGTCTAATCTCATTATGCCGGATGTATTGGTAGTTGGTCCTTCCTGAGGTGCGACCGTCGTGGGTTTTCCAACAGTAGTTTTCGATGCAGGTGTTGTCTTCACAGCTGGTGGGCTAGATGATTTGGGTGTTGAAGGACTCGTTGATTTCACTGTCGATTGAGTCGTAGGGACAGGGGTGGTTTGTTTGGTCGTCGGTGCACTTGTTGCCTCCGTAGTTGATGGTGATATGATTGCGGGTTTAGTAGCCTCGGTGCTACCGTTGTTGATATTACGGTAAATTGTTCTGTCGTCCAATGGTTGCACTGGCCGATAATTATGGGTCAAGTTTGAGCCATCGTTGCTTTTAATGCTGCGGAATACGGCCAACTGGAAGTAAACCTCTTAAATGAGAGAAAGTTCTACTTCGTCGCACGACACATAATTTTGTGCAGATTGTTGTTGTGTATTAATTATTTCATTTTGTGTCAGCACAAGCTGTGCTTATATTTGAAGATGCAACATCGAGAATATTACGTTGAAAAATACAACATTTAAGGTTCTTAAGAATTGTATCTTCGTCAGCAATCGGTAGATATAATATTTGAGACCTTCTAACGGTATAGTAGAAAGTTTCGAATAAAAGTGCATTGCTATTGTACGAAGAATCCGATCTTACGCAAATGCGGCGAACATTTTAGAAATTTCTCTTACATCTATATATTTTTCGTTTAATATCCGCGCGCGCACTTTCGCCCAAAATATTTCTGTATGAAAAGATCATCACAATTCCTATTAACAATTGTCAAGAACCTTGGTACATGCTACACTTAGAAGTGAAAAAACACTGGAACATTTGATTTGCGATTAGATGGAACCTTTAACTTTCTTCTCAATTGATCCGACGAAAAATCTATTGATTCTAATTAGAAGACCTGTAGAAGTTCGGTTAGATATTTGAACAGTCTGCACAAATTAACACACCTGCTTGTGTACCTGTTTATGGGATATCATCTGGGGCTCTATGAAGTCGATCCACTGCACGACCTCAAGGCACGGGGGTGTAGTCAACGACCCTCTGTACGTGTAATAATCCTGGGATGCTACGCCGTTCGGCGCGATCAATTTGTTTAAAATGTTAACGTCGTTTATCGTCACGTTAGTGTCGACCGTTGCTATTTCCGGCACCTGTGATACAATCATCTCGAAATTCGGGTTGGGCTCGTCCGTTGCCTGTAACACGTACATTTTTCCAAGGATTCCATAAGATTCGAAATTCGAGGAAACCCGGTTTTCATCTATCAACAATAAGCAAGCCCGCATGATCGAGCACGTTTGTCGGGAACGTAATCACACCGATTTCGTAAAAATAGAGGAGGGAGAAATATCGGAGTTTTTTTTAGTCGTGTCTATTTTAGCTGAAGAACATTTTCCAAAAGCTGGATACCGCTAAACATTACACTTACTTGGGAAATCTAATTAACGAGAGTAATTTAACGAGCGCAAAATCCGCTTAGTCGAAAAATGAAGCTTTCTATAATACCCTTCTTTTATTCTCTAAATAAGAACAAGACATCGGTCGAGTTTTTACGCTAACGTTATAAGCAATCTTTAAATGCCTTCTGACGGTAATTCTTGGAATTAGCAATTTTTTACAGTACAGTTGTAAAGTTCGCTACATTATGCGAGGAAGGAACAAATTATTGTCTGGAAAATTCAAATTGCTTTTTAAAAGACGGTCGTCAGTCGTAACACGTGTGTCAAATGTAACTGCAGTTATCAACCACCGACTTGTTCCCAGCCGACAATAACATGAAAATATATTTGGTTTAAGTGCGTGTACGTATGAATTCGAAATACATTTTCCGGTTGTACGAAACACGATACGAAAGCCGAGATTTCCGCAGACAATCGTAATTCACGTATCTCACGAGGATCGACGGATTGACGTTAATATATCCGCTTCCGGGAGTTCCCTTTTTCACAGTGGAAAGTTTAACACAACGGCTAATCGATTCGAATCTGAATAATGACGCAACATTATGCCGCGGCGACATGTTTAATTGTTACCTGGTATAAAAATGCCAGCACAGCCAAGCCGTCAGGATGTTTCAGTGCTTCGCTCGATGATTTGTAGGACTTCTTCCAGAAAACCGCGTGAAGCTCCATCGAAAACGAATGATTGTTAATCAGATCTTCCGAGCCTTCGTCATCGCTTTCCCCCCAATGGAAGTGTAGTTGTTGGAACACGTAGGTGTCATTGAGCGGTCCTCCGTGCGCCATGGGTAAGTTTTCCGAATCCGGGTCGGTACTTCGAATCATCACTGAAATCGATGATTCATGAGAACCAACCGCCGCGGCGACTCACAATGACTGTACGGTCGAATCTCGATTTAATCGACGCGACGCGACGCAACGCAACGCGATCCGACGCACAATCCCATCTTTTAGACTCTTCCGATACGAAAATGGTATTCGATGAAGGTTTAGCTTAATTGCGAGACAACGAGACAAATGCTATGACGTGCAATAATCGACGCTAATTTGCAGTTGTTCAAGGACAAGAATCACGTGCGACGCACGCTTAAAACAATTAAACTGATAAATACGAATGTAGAATAATTGCGATTGAAAATTCGTTCTTTTCCGGATTCGCGGAAACGTTTCCCGATTACCGAATTCATTCCGGACGTTAGATCTCGTTCGAGATGCGCAAATCTCCGATATTTATCGATGACGAAATGTTATCTTATGATCTTTGTTGAGAAAATCGTGCAGGCATCGTTCGAAACGGAAGGTCAGGGGAAGCAACGGTTCTTTCTTGGCTTGTAATTTAAACAAGGGAATTGCTATTTGCTAGCCTCTACATGTCAAGAAACTCAGCTACGGTAACGATGACTGTACTTCTTGTCAATATTTCAACCTCGCTGCTGTATACCTGTGTGACCATTGTTCGTCATGTAGGCTGGATGAGGGTCCTGGACATTAGAGAATTGTAGAAGAGGGAAAGTTGCGGTTCTAACATCCTTCTCCTCAATGTCAATGGGGGATTGGTATTTCCCTAGACAAGTCTTGTAGCTGTCGCCCCAATGTTGCGGACCTGGAGACCAAATTCCAGAATTCTCATACACCTTTCAATTTTTCAAGCTGCGCCCAAGAAGTTGTTCCGTTAAATATTTTGCTGCAGTCGTCGCAAAAGATGACTTATGAACAAAGAATTCCCATAAAAGTCTAATAGAGTCGAAGTATGCGACATTAGCATATTTAATAATTGATATTCTCTCCGTGGTGGATCGATGCGGAATCATGAAGCATTTACGGAACGTGGAAAGATGCATAATTAACTTACCGTGTTTCCCGTCGTAGCCAAAGTCATCGCCGAGCGCGTAGTCTGAAAGAAAATCGTCGGGTCAAAATCATGGGAATAACAAATTGACGGGCTGCCGTGAATTTTGTAAACAAACGTTCGGCAAACGGGAATCCGTCACTTTCGACAGAGCAAACAGAAACAAATTATTTCTGCAAGGTCTCCTCGGTGGTTCGAAACGTGACTCTAATTAGCCGTGCATGCGCGTGTCCAGCGCACCTATCGTCGTGCCAATTTCGTTCTACCACTCCCTGTCGAGTTCAATTCACGGCTATTTATGGAAAAAATACTCGAAGGAACGAAAAGATTTCGCAGGATTTACTTTTATAGGCGGAACAATTGGCTGGGAGGAAACGCGATTGCGTCGAGCGGGGAATCGTGAGAGACTAAAGCTCGGCTAGTGAATGCCGGTTCGAGTAAATAGATACGATGCTTTCTACGATGATAGTTTCTACAATGGTTTGCGCGCTTTAAACAGCGACCCGCGTTATGCACGGTGAAAGTTGATTCAAGAAAGGTATAAACGCGGCATTGCATTCAACTAGTCACAGACGAATTGTTCTAGTCTCCTTATTAAACGCTGTTTGAAGTCTAAAGAAGTCTATCGATTTGTTTCTGCATGAACGTGATTACTGTTAGCGCAGCGTTACCGCCTCTCTATTGACTAATTCAGTTGATACGTACATACGTGTCCACCGAACTGAAATACGTGCCACTGAATTATACAATATAAAGTAGTTCAATGTATGCAACGAGGACGACCTATACTGTCATGCTGCAATAATCCAGATTACAATGTGTACAAACATTTTATTAGCAAAGTTGCTCGTCTCACAACTTTGATAGAGCGAAGTTTACTCTGGCATTATCGATTGATTTTATATTATTATTATAGTTCGAACTTTTCTAGTATTTTATAATCATTGCTTCAAGAAAATTTGTTTTCGTTTCACTATTTTCTTCGTCGAGGATGTCGAAAGATTTAATTTGAATATACTCGATTCATGTAGTAGTAATACACAAAGCAGCGTGAAAGTACATACTTGTTGCTCACGCGAAAAGTTTTTCAATCGACTAGCTTATTATTTCATTTGCGAAGAGAAAGAGAGAGAGAGGGGAGTGAAATGAATATTCAAGAAATGCTTTTCACCTTACGATTTCTTACAAAACTCTATTTACATGATAAAGTCAGTGAACGAACAGTTGCTAACGAGTTTCACTTTTCGAACAATAGTAAGCAAAAATGAAATTTTCAACAATATCGTAGTACGTTCGATTTAAGAAGATTATTCAAAGATAAATAAATTGATAGTACAGTTACTATATTTTGCAACGATCGTAGACAATTTTAACGTTGCATAAACATCCGTAGTCCGTGATCATTGAAAACGTCGGAGATATGTACCCCATAATGTCGCGTGGCTCAGGTTTTGCACGTCTGAAATACAAGTTTGACGGAAAAAGGATTTGATTTCTCATTGATAAAACAAGAAGAAGGATAATTGTTGAGCAAGCCTGTTGAACGGCCGTTGCGATCAGTCGCGGTAGTAGGGCGGAGCAGACAGGAACAAAGCATGGATAATTCATGTTTCCATGGATCCGGAGTTCCCCGTGGACAATGGAAAACCGAGTGGAAGATGAAACGGTCGGTCGGTCGGTCGGTTTCCTTGTGCTCGATGAAAGACGCGCACCTCGAATACCGGTTAATGAGTCGGCTCGGTAAGTTCCCTCGCCCCTATCCACGAAGACGGATTGCCTGTGCTTCCAAGTCCCTGCACAAACGTGAACGCAAACGCAAACGCAGACGGAACCGTACGCATATGGCGGACACGTGCTCCGAGTACCAAGCTTCGAATGACAACGCGAGACGGCGAGACGATTTGTTTATGACGGGGTCGGAGGATGCGGGGACATTGTTTCCGAGACGGAAGACTCCGGGGGGTCCTTTCGTTTCGAGGACTATAAGCCGATTTCGAGCAGTCATCGCGTAAACGTCTGACGTCAAGACCGTCCTTTCCGCACGCGTAAACGCGTTATATGTATTTATTGCCGTCGCAGGTAAACTGTACCAGATTGTCCAAGGATGGCCATCATCTCGACGAGGACAGGCACGTCGTCGTCGTCGTCGTCGTCGTGCGAGGCAACAAATTTCCTTCAACGCGCAGATAACTTCGAAGCGGCATTTTTAATGCGTCCATTGCTCGCCAGGTCTCGTTATCTGATAATTTCGCGATGTTACGAGGCGTTTCGTGCGTTTATAGCATAGCGTGCGTACACTTTATATTGATTACGTCGTGATTGAATTGCAAACGTCCGTCCAAGATCGTTAGATTAATCGTTTGCTGCGTAAATTACGGTTTACGATATGCTCGGCGTGCTCGTGTATCAATTTATGATACACGATCTGCGTCAACGTTTTCAGTCAGTTTCACCGTGTTTCTTTTTCGAAGATATTTAGAAGTTGGTCGGAATGTTTCGGAGCAGACAAATGTGATTGGTGGAACAGCGGAAGCCGATCGAGATCTCAATAAACCGAACGTAACGGGGTGCCATGATATAACAGATCTTAAAAGAAGAAATTGTATATTTTTAAGGAAACGCTCGACGAGTTCCGGTGAAAGTATATTTATCGGCGACGGAAAGCCATTAATCAATTTCTTTGTTCGGCATCGAACCGATCGTTGTCATCGATGGCCCTTCACCGAAAGGTGGCACTTTCTTTGCAACAGCCTTGCTTGTTACACGACACACCGTCACGGTTAAACAATATCTTTCATTTTCGCAGCGGCAAGGAGCGGGGTACAATTCGCGGAACGAGCGGGGTCCATATTCGCTATCTAATGCCGTCTTGAGTTTCGTTTAACGCTTAAGAAGGAAGGAGTTGCGTTACACTTTGATATAACTCATAAAGGGTCTTTCGGATATCAACGGAACCAGCGCGTGCCGTCTGTCACGTTCCCATTATTTGTATAATTGGAACGTTTGCGAACTTGAACGAGAACCGGCTGCGCTGCCTTCAAACCGGCAATCTTTTTGTCGATGCTTGAAACCGATGATCGATATCCGTTATTCTCATTGATTTCTAAGCTACGAGGCTACGAGGCTACGGGTCACCTCACAGCAAGGCTGCCGTTTTATCGTGACAATAAAAACTTTCATTTGTCATAATCAAAACGTCGCTTGGAGCGCATGGTTTTTCCATATTTCACAGTTCCACTGTCCGAGAACGAAGTGTCGAGCAACGGCATCGATTCCATCGATTCGATAACTATCGCGTTTTTCGGACACCCGACTAATTGTCGGTGGCACGCGAACACAGGGGAGCGTTGAATTATGCGCTATCGTGCGATATGCGCTTGAATTTGTTCAAAATTTGCCGCGGCAACCAAAAGACACGCTACTCGGAGAAACGCGACGCAACGCTTCGATATGACATTGATGCCTCCGCTTCGCTACACCCTTCTACTTTGTTGTCCACGGACTATACACTAATTATACCTCATAGCAAACAATGTCGGAGTAATGATTGCTTTACTTTAAAGTATAGCTTCCGTAAAGCCACGTGAGCCTTTCTAGAATACTAATACGTCGGGTCTTGATAGGCACCGTGTGCCTACTCGTACACTTACTTATTAGCAAATCCAAATATAAGCTAAAAATCGTTTTCAGGAGAGCGAACAAGTATTTTCATTTGCATGTAAACTGGACTCGCGAAATTAGACGTGCACTCGTGTTTGGTATAATGCTCAAACACTGGAGGAAAAGTACTTTAGATAGCGGGTAAACACTCCTTGCATATGTATACGATAGCCAATGTGTCATAGAGATATAGCATCGTATAATAAGGGGAAGACGGCGACACGTTTTGACAAAGTAACAAAAATTGGCTCGAGAAAAGCAGAAACTTTACGAAGAATTTACAATTACCGCGGTAGTTTTGGAATGTTTGGCTACATCTCGAAGAAATTGACAATCCACTTGATGCAGGAACACGCGTTTCTACGAATCTAATCGAAATATTAGAAATAATTTTGGACTTTTCGAGTGACAAGACTGTTACCCATTACCGATAGCCTCGACTAGTGAAATATGCATAACCGTGGGCAGCAGTGACTCGTCATCGAGCATTTTATTCCCGGGGCTAATGCAATATTTATCCTAAAAGTGGCATCCGAAACGACGCAACAACCCGACTAGAACCATGTATCGGGGGTCGCCTCATACACATATGTGTACAAGAGAACGTATACGAGGCGACGCCGCAACCGATAGACGTTGCTACGTAGATACTTATGTACCTTTATTTTTATACGCAACCATTCATGATTACACGTGCCCGTGAGTCGTGACCCGTGACCCGTGACCGTCCTGCGTTCAACATTAATTCGTCGCGGATCCCATTATGTACATACATACTTATGTACTCGTATTCGTGTACGACGGTTGTTCAATGTTCAACGATTATATGTATGTATGTAGTTCTCCGGACTGGCGGGCAAACCTCGCGCAGCCACAGCGTTGACGCGAAAACAGCAAACATCGCGAAACGCAAAGTTTGTTCTCCGATAGATTAGCCTTAGATTAGATCAATCCCTGCCTTTCCGTCCCACCTCGAGACGCGAATCCAAGAAACTTGTGGGAAACGCAAACGCATAAAACCTTAATCTCCGGTCACCGTTGCTTTATTTTTAAAGGAATCAAACTGCTTGCAAAAGAGGCACGTCTTTATCTAACTTCGCTTCCACTTAATCCTATCTCGAACTACCTTCTAAGTTTCGAATACCTGTTGATAGCATCAGGGTTAACGATAGCGGCGAGAGTACCGACGATCCGAGTCTCGTGAAGAATTAACGCCCAATGATCTGAATTGTATAAAGCTTCGTAATCGTGTGATTTTATTTGTACTCGATCGACATCGTCTCGTTGAAAATTCCGCCGAGATTGCTGCTCCAAGGAAGTGAATATTTTTGGATAATATGTCATCGATTAGAATGGTGTTCTGGGAACAGAATGGACATAATCACGGAAATTTCCCACGATTCGAGGAAGATCTCTGCGCAACTGTGTCTCGTATGCCAATTAATTTAGTTATCAAACTCTCGCGCTAATAATTATAATAATCTGTCGATTCTGGGCGCGACGCGACAACCTGTGTCGGTTTCGACAAGACTTTTTCATTCACCGTGGAAGGATTGCGCAACACGTGGCATGCAGCAAATCACACCGAAATGTTTATGAACGCTGCATACATATCTTTCCGGGGCACGTAACTTCTGCGATTATGGTGCCGGAGATCTAACGCAGCGATTCCGCCTCGCTCATCCTATGCGCGTCCTTCCTACTTTGCAAAGTACAACACGTAATGTCTCGACCGAACGATGTTACTCTTTCGATGGCGAATTAATGGCCATTGTACTAATCGAACCTTTGTTCCCCTCCCCATTTATCCCATTCATCTATTTCGCGATCTATTTACGTAAATCTCGTACGCTGATGCTGAAACTGACGATTCACCGACAGCCTAAACAGAGATTACCGATTAGCACATATTTCGATAGCTTCCTAACAATCGGAATTCTACACAAATTGATCAGCGAACATGATTTTAGTTTACCACGATTCAACCCTCGTACGTTCTGGAATCACGTTGGATCAAAGCTGACGTTTGGTTCAATTTTATTGAAACATTTCACCGAGAGAAATTCCAATTAAAAGCACAGATTTGCTTTCAAGTGAAATTACCCCCAGCACCGTATAATACGAGGGATGAAGTAATTTATTTGGAGGACGATGCGTGAAAACGCCGCAGCATTGGTTAATCTGATAATTGGTTATCTTGCCAGAGAATACCCACACGTCTACGATCAGAAACCCTAAATCAACGGAATTGTGATTTATGTTCATCTCTGCCAATAAAGCCGCCTTAATTTGTACGGCAGTCTCTATTATAAAAAGATCTACGACAATCCTTTACCGAGAATGTGCACACATTATTTGCATCGTTCACGAAGACAAAGTAGCGATATCCTTCTGACAATAAGATGCCGTCAAAAGATATTGAAATTTGGTGTTTTACTATATTAACGAGGCAAGCGTCTCGGAATTACCGTCGAGTCGCGTTACCTAAACCTTATCTTCGATTACGGGATTCTCCATTATTACGTTACGCGGACGATAAATTATTTTCGCTCGAATCAGTTAGATATCGTGGCAGACAGCGAATTGGTGGGTCCTATACTCGATTCAATTTACTTGGCGATGAAATTTCAGGGGCGCGATGGAAACATGTCTCCATGCCTCGTCGGCAAGAGCCGGCGGAGACTGGTGATTGACAGTTTCGATTTCTTAAATGGTAAATTGCGGGTAATTAGCCTCGAACTCGGTAAAGGAGCGTCGCGAGCCATATCACGCCATTCTGAATTCTAATCGACGATTAGTTCAGCCGCGCTCCGCGATTCTCTTTGGTTGATCCTCTCTCTCTCTCTCTCTACGTAGCCGAAGAAAGCGCGAGGCTCGAAAGTATAATTAAAGTTCGCGGCTGCTCGTTACGTAAATTTCTAGCCCCGAATAGTAAAAACTTATTTTTGTCAACGGCAACATTTGTTTATGTGCGGCGAAACGCACACGCGTGCAGCAAAGGTTACGTAAGGCACGCATCAACAAATTACACCGTTGCCGAAAGCTGATTAAAATGTTCACACATGCGTTTCTACGCAAATAAGCCGTGTCCGCAATGTCGCCGCGATCGAACCGTTCATCGGATAATTGCATTTCGGATCGAAGAAGACGAGCGCGCCGCCAATTCTATGATTAATTTCCTTTCGTAATCAATGCACTTTTCTCTCGATCGTCGGTTCGGACGTTTCTGTCCAGATGATTAAAATTGATGAATGTGAAAAACGCGGGACGTGTTTGATTTTCGTTTCAGTAAACGTTCGAAAATAGTATTTTTCCAAATGATTCATTACTTATCGTCCTGTTATTTAACAGTCCGAGCGAAGCCTGACTAAACAAAAGAGTTCGTTTATCGGGACAGTAATTTATGTAAAAAAGAATGTTTCTGCGCCAAAGATAAGCCTTATTTCCATTACTTCCTTCCGCTATATTTTTCATAATTATGTATCTAATAGTTTCGACGTACGTTTAAATATGAGTTGTAATTACAGTCTTCGATGAAACGTGGACGCGTTGATTTATTGTTCTGCACACAGCCGGCGACGATTATGGTAACAATAAATGCATAGAACGCGCTGCCTAGCTTTCCCTTTTCACAAATTTTATATAACAGATTTAGTTCCCGCTTGGCGCGCACGTTTCCGGATGGAAATCTTCTAATTGTCCTTTACGTACCGTTTCTAAACTGCAAGGGGGTCACCGTGTTATCGAATAATATGCATCGAAGTCGCCGACGTGACCCTCCATGAATTCCAAAAGGTTCCGTGATATTAATAATAAGTGTCGTTAGTTTGGAAGCGGCGACGCTGATAACGGTTATCGATGCGTACACGTTGTTATAATTCAATTATCATCAGACGTTTTCTACATTCGCCCCGTTACTACTCTGTCCTTAACTCGCAGCTGCCAACTAAATTTTAGCAGCATTGAATTACCTATGCGCGCACCATTCTTAAACAATACCAACAACAACAAATATTTGCATAAACATAGGAACAAACATATAAAAAGATTACAACTACCTTATTTTAAAAGAGTAAATATTTCCTCGAAAATTAAAAGGATGTTTCGAGCATAGTTATTTTAATTCGAACGTCACGATAAGAAAAGTTTGAATTGTTTTTCTGAATTTTTGCGAGATTTGCGATTAGAAATTGATGAAACGGCACTGCGACGTACTGGGTGGGAAGTTCCAACTGAATAGTTTTCGCTTAAAAACCGAGCTCTTTCCATCATCGAAATTCCAGGGTACTTTCACTCTCCTATTGATATTGCAGTTATAAAATTCATTGACTTTTACAATTTGTACCGAGGTGTCGACTCTCTAAGTAGTATTGTACTGGCCGACTTGGTGCAAATATAGAGTACAAACGTTGACAATCCACGAAGGAATCCGAAAGTAGTAAGCGATCGCCTAAATATAGCATTCTGACGTCGATCGCAATTTTAACGAACGCGGTAATCTTTCAAAATCATAGAGACAAAATCAGATTTTCCGCGCGGCTGATAAAGTGCGCACGAGCGTCGGAATCCTCTTCAAATCACGATAAGTGAAAGAAATCACAAGTAAGAACATAAAGTCGACTTACTGGAAAAGAAAAGCGTCGTAAAAGCGAAGATCAGAAGGGTCATGGTGAACAAACAGATTAGGGCCACTGTCTTTCACGGAAGAAAAGTTGCTCGCACTGCCGGCACTGGGTCTCGATAGGCTACTACCTTTGAAATACGAATACTCTGTTACGGTCGGTGGTCAAGTGAGCACTGTCGGCTGCTTGCCGGCTATGTTAAATAAGAGTCCACCACTTGTATTTCGCGGGAGCCTATCGACTCTACACAAATTTCATAGCGGCTCGGAGACGAGGCTCTCGGCGGACAGGTGAATGCTACGCCGAGAAAGCCAACGATAGGAGAACAAAAACAATCTATATACATATGTATATATGTGTATAATATATCGCTATCTGTACATGTATATGTGTGATATAAAAGAGCCAATTTAGGAAAGAGAACATCGAACATCATTTTAGATCTCTCCCGCACCCATAAACCGTTTCTAACCAAGCCCTTTCTAATTTCTACCTAAGCCCATCCAAAGGTTGCTTTTGGAAAATTAAATACAATGCTGCTTTCACGCTTGCCATTCCCTGACAAATATGGAAACTTCGGTTTCAGAAAATCCCCCTTACCCGGATGTCGCCGTCAGCTCTGCCGTGACTCACAAAGGAACTGTGGTAACCCAAAAACTCTGATTCTTTCAAAGTTCGTCGGTCGTCGGTTCGTAGAAGGCCTCGGTAGAAATTAGACGGTTCGCTTTATTTCTTGGTAGAATACTCGTCGCCGTCGTGTGACGAGTATGTCAACGATTCGTTGATCGGTTGTAGTTACAAGAGAAGATGTTTTTCTCTTATATTGCAGGATAAGTTTGGGCAGGATTTCATCTACTACAGATTCCATGATACATCGATACTGAAATATTTACCCATTTCAATACGTAGACTGGGAAATGTAAATACGTCTTCTACATATGTATATATATACATGTATTGATAATTATACAGTAAACGAGGAAACGTGCAGACATTTTAAAGTTTTGGCTGACAAGAGCGAAGAAGTGGACCGGAAATCCGAGAGGAAGTTGCTCGGTGTGCTAACGAAGTTTTCTCGTTAACGAGTGACAAAGGTGCGTAAAAACTGTCGATTCAAGGGATCGATTCGGATCCAGTTCTACGGAATGGTGGAGACTTATTCATATTCTAGTGGTAGTTCAATGACTTCATTGTTTATCGTCTTTTCGATTATAAACCGTCGAGAATAGTATCAGGGAAGATCGCGTATTCATAGGGTAGCGATACTTTGCATATAAGTGGAGTGGAACGGTTCAAATAATAATTATTCGATACATAGTCGCGCGGAATGTAAGTACTTGTAACTTCACGAACGACGGGCACCTGTGCACACGAACATTAATTGATATTCGCGATGATTCGAGCGATTATTTCACCGCGGGTTTACACAAAATGCGCTTTTGAATTTCAATCGTGCGGGACATTCCACGTATTATTAGCAATTTATAGTCGTAGCTCAGCGTTTCGAACGAACGTGCCGACAGTTAATTTTTCTGTTAATGTCGCGAACAATATGCCGATTATTCCATGAATTTCTTCTATTGAGAGCGTCCATGGTACTCGCCAATAAATTAATACCTCGCAGCATAAAACGAATATGGTGCCGGTAACTTCCCTTCCGCGGCCACGATCTTCTTTTACGCTCAGATTTCAGAAACCTTGAGACTTCGTTCGACTTTGTTATACTGTTACGGAACGTTATCTCGTCAGTGTATTAGACATTATCCGATCGATAGTCCTGTATGTAACCGCTGGTTTGTTTCCTTAGTACTCTATATCAGGCTCCCATTTTGCAGTTGTGAAATTTGGAAGGGCAGAGCTGTTCGCGCGTCTAGAGAACGTGTAGGAGCTGCTACGACGAGCACTGATTGATTACAGCGTAGAAACGATTCAATATGTTTATCTTCGTACAACCGGTGTGAAATATTGGCATTAACTGCAGCTGGTTCAACGAGGTAGAATCGTAATGTTTCATGAAGGTCGCCGTCTTTGATCCGTTTCGGAATAAAGATTTCATAAAACCACCAGTAGCTTCTTAGACCCAATTTCGCAAGTATTATGTAAAGCCGCCAGAAATTGCTATATTGTGTAAAAAGTGTGATCGTTTGAGTAATACAGTTGGGGAGATGGTTGCGGGGAAGACGGATTCATACGCGAAAGGTCAACAAGATAATCATATTTTCAGCGATTGGACAGGCCAGATACAATTTCTATTTTCGGAAATTTTTTTTGGACAACTTTTAATACAGATAGACTTCTCTGTTGGAGTAACATATTTTTGAATAGACAATAGTGTGCTCCTCTTATATATGAGTCATTGAAAAAGGTACGAGTATGATAATTTTTGATATCCTTCCTGATTACATACAATGGATAAAAGTCGGTCGGAGTAGTAATATAGAGTCTCGTACATTTAACGAGTGAAACTATGTTACGAAGTAATTTATTCAAAGGATACTTTTACGAATTTCAAGTTTCAAGTTCACAAAATTTAAAATGCCTAGTATCATTGCCATTGCATGCATCAACTGGTCCAATTGAAGATTATAAAGTTGACGCTACGAACATAATTTAAATTTATGAATAAATCTAGTATTAAGGTTGTTAATCAGTTTTTTGTTATTTCTAAACAATAATGTGTCGGGGTTTAAAATCTCGCGACATTATGGTGAGGCTACATTGTCGTCAGTTTTATATCGAGCAACATTGAAGATATTCTTGTACTATTGAGACACTATGTATATTTAGACCGATATAAAATCTACCAGTTGTTAAGACAACGATACTTTGTGTTATGAGCTATTATTAGAAAGGTGCCTAAAATTAGTGACGCACATTGCTGTGAAGGTATATTTTTATAATATATATATAATACGAGTTAATCTATTTCGTATTATTTACAGTACATATTTTCAATTGATAAAAAATTGCAGTGACACGAAATATATTAACCCTTGTTAAAACTTCAATTTTGTTAAAAATTTGTTTATACCACAGCTTTATACCACAATTTTCGATTTATCAACTCTATTAATTAGATATAGCAAGAAAAACACGTTCTTTTATGTGAATTGAATGATAACGACAAAAAAGACGTTGGTCAGTTTATAAATCGTTTGGAAAGTCTAGGGAACCGTTGTACCGTACCTCGATTCAAATCGCGCTTCTTCGATTGTTCGAGATAGCCTACAGGTGTCGCTAGCAACTGGTTGACGACGAACGTCGTTTCAACACGTTTCCCTCTCGTACATGCGCTGCGTACATGACGCGACGCAGCTCGTGCTCGGTAAATTAACAATCGTAACAAACGGACACGCACCTTCGCATCTCCGGAAGAAGAGAGGACAGAGCAGGAGCTGAGATGGTCTCTTCCTGCGCGAATTGTGGGATAGCCGTTATAAAAATGCTGTCGGACTAGTATGCGTTGTGAACTGGCCTGCGCGAGTCAACCAATCGAGAAACAAATTGTGATTCGGTGGGTACGTTTTCACAAAATGTGACAAAAACCGTCGGGGAGAAGTGGCTAAAGCGATACGAAACGCAACAAGAGGGACTCGCACACGTACATAGATTTGCTCGCGATCGTGGCAGTCGTCATCGTTGTTGTCGACATCGCCGTTGTTTGCACGCCGATCTCGATTTTGACAGCGATAACGAGTCAACGAATCTCGAAGCAAACTGTGGCGAGCAGAAGGATTCCTAGGAGAAAACGAGCTGCGTAAAGGAAATCGTTGCGAAGGGGGGAAGACCGATCCATTTCCGCGGAAAACGGGGAACAGTGAAAGCGTTTGTATGTATTCTTTATTTCGTTGTTTACCAAACCGAAGCTGATGCACTCGGCCACGATTCTTCCAAAAATAGAGACAGAAACTTGTCTCGCGACAGTCGCGAATCGCAACAGACGACGGAAAGGAAGTGGAAGAACCGTTTCGACGACGCGACACACGCGCGCTTTTTTCCGGGTACGATTTACGCGTGTGAGTGCGCCGTACACTTTCCCTCCGTTACGTCGCTCCAATCGGATGGCAGAACGCGACGCTACGGAGAACAGAAAACAGTTTCTTTTTATCCTGATTCGTCGTTTCGTTACGATTTTGCAACGGTGCTGCCGTCGCACTCAAAGATAAGAAGGGATAGCGCCGAGGCCGAGGTCGAGCAACTGCGAAAACACATACGGTTCAGCATAGACGAGGTATACGGTAGACCAACCATTTAATATATTTTTTATCGCATAGTTACCATTGCCGTGTCATGCTTGACATTACCGATAATATATAAAATTCAACGACGGAACCACAAGACAATCTTTCTTAAATAAGCAAATTGAAGTGATATTGATTTGCTACTAAAACTTTTCAAAATATTAAGATGAATATGTTGCATCGACATGTATTTCATTTGAAAAGATACGGTTGGTCATCGAGAAACAGTAGTATCGCAGGAAAAGAGTCTTAGTTTCACCATTTTAGTTTCATTGTTATAATGTATACAGCTAAAATTATATTTGTCAACAAAGTTCTCATAGTGTATGCGATAGCTCCATGTATGTACAACACTGTATAAAAGGAACAAATTATTCTTTATAACATAAGTTAGCACCAATAGGTACTTAGAGGGGCGGGAGTATCGCTGTCACTTGTTCTTCGTGACGTCGGTATTTCAGATCAGACGGTAGTAAATTCCGTACAATGGTTGGTCTATCTTGTACCTAGTTCGTGGCTTCGTACGAAAACTCGCTTGCTTTGGTACTGTCTCTCTTACCCGTCGCTTCTTCGTTTTCTGAAAGAGCTGCGTACCGACCAGTGCGCAATGAGTTGGTGGGGATAGAAAACGTGACGCCGGAGAGGTCGGTGTCGGTAAGCGTGAATGCGACGCGACGGTTGCGGAGGGAACACTTTAGTTGCACGAGTGTAGCGCGCCGCACAGGTCAGAACAGAGACAGAGCCATAGAGAAGAAGTAACTAACGAGAGTGATAGCGTTATTCGAGAAGAAAGGAGTAAACGTTCGACGGTGAAACGGAGTGAGAACGAGTGCATTAGCAAGGGTCGTGAGGAGAAGGAAGGGATCTCCGTCAAAATGTCGCTGAAAACACCAACGCGGATACATTGATTGCTTTCCGTCATTTAACAGGGGGTACGTGATCTTTTCAAGATTTCCTCGCGCCTTTTTCTTCTCTTTCGTCTAGCCGTTCCATCGACGAATAGATTGAGAACGCACGAAATCCATACGCAGCTTCTTCGGAGCTTACAAAGAGAGAAAAGTCATAGGTGCATCGATTGCGCACGGTCACCCGGTTTCCCTCTGTTTCCATCAAATACACCTTTCGGTAAAATAATACGTTTTCAGACGGTAAAGGGGACGTTCGGTCACCTCCTTCACGACTCCCGAATCACAATCGAAACCGAGGACCGGTTTCGTTCGCATCGGGATTCGAAAAAGAGCGTTCGAAAACGGAAGTTTCAGTTAGATTGAGAGCAAGAATATATTTGTTTTTCCGAATAATTTGAAAATTGACGTGCCCCGATCCAGGCGCTGTTCGAAACTGGACTATCCGACTGCTGTGAATAGTGAATAGTTGAAGTGAGAGCATTTTCATGCATACTATGAAAACTTGAACAAAATACTTTATTCGTATGTATAGGTGCTGTAGGAAGATGGTTTGTTGTTAGTTTACACTAACAAAGTACCTGTTAGAATACTTTGGACGATTTTATTGAACTAATTATAAATAAATTAATATAGTGTGTTCTATAGCTGAGACATTCTAGATTAGAAATATTTAATAGATATAAAGTAGAAAAATCTGTTTTAAAACACATATTGATATACCATGGAGCGGAACACGAATTCCAGTTGGTTGCTTTTTGCAGCGACAAGTTCTATATTGCTTAAAAAATAAATACCTGTTGTTAGTTTAGCTACTTTCTATAATTACAAAAATGTAAGTAAAGTTCATTCTGCTAAATATAACTAGAATCTAAGCAGTACGTCTCTTTAACTACTATCATGTTTCCTATCTCTTCACTGTCCATAATATTTTGCTGTTGAAGCAGGAGCATAGCAACAATATAATGTATTTCATCACAACGGAGTGAAATCTTTTCTTTTATGAATTCTCAGACTACGTGTACAAAAATGCTTATTTACTCATTCTATATACTTTCTCATTCACTATTCACAACAGTGAATTGTATTCCCTTTCAATTTAGTTATCAAGAATCTTTTAACATTTTGAAGACTAAAATGAGAAAGAAATCGTGATGTTTATAATCCATACACCAAAATTGTAAACAAAAAATGTGTATCTCACTTTGTTCATTATTCTAATAAATTTTAATTGCATTCTGTGTGTTCTCTAACGAAATTTGAAATAATGCAGCATTTGCTTTTTTTTTTTATCATTGATGCGTTCGTTTAAACGTATTACGCTTTCTACACGTATTTAGTTTTAAAGATTTATTTGATTCCGATTTGTGTCGGTTTTTCTATAATTTTCTCGTGCGTGTTATGTGTACAACACTCTACCGGCCATTTCGTTACGGTGGCGGGTAAATACATATGTACATTTATGCCCATCTGTTCGTATTCGTTACATATCTTTATTTCCTGATTATCCTCGAACATCAACGAAGCCATTCGCTGCCTGTGTATTTCATGTATTTGTTGTCTTCGAAAGTAACCCCAACCTCTAGGGTATTTCTTTGTAATTCATAATTTTGATTTCTCGCAATCAAGCTCGAAGTTTAAGCATCGGGCATTTCTAATTTCCGTGCGAATCCAACGGGTTTTTAAATATTATTTCGATCGTTGTTAATACCAGCTATTTCGCCGGGGTTCGTACACAAAAATGTTATGAAAAATCTCTCCAGGTTACACGGATTTGTTTTCTGTCAATATCGCGAAGAAATCCCGTCGAGTGATATTAAGGAAAACTCTTGTTAAACAATACGGGCCAAAATAGAAAATTAACTGGAAATTTTCCTACATTTTCTAATTGGAGAGTCCTCGTCTTTTACACAGTTTTAAAAATGAATATATTTCATAGGAAAATTCTAATAATTGTAAAAGTATAAGTTAAGGTTTAAATTGTATCCATTGATAATTATATATTTTACATGTATTATTTAAATTATTTACTAGGATTTTTGTAAATAATTTAGTGAATTCACAGCTAGAAATTTGAATTTTGTTGCATATTTTTCATATGTGATTTGTAAATTAACAGGTTGGTAAAGTGTGCAAGGATATAATATGATTACCAGTATGATCATATCTTTTGTTAATAAATCAAAATATCTCAAATTTATATCAATTTATGCTTTTTTATTGATTTTTTTTAAATTTAAAAAGCCATGCTAATTTCTTGATTCGGAATGCAACAATCTAAAAACAAAGTTCCTAAATAAATGTTTATCTGTTAAAATTTTGATTTTTTTTCCCAATTGTAACAAGTAATGTTTTAGGTTTCTGGTGAAGCTGATTACCTGAAATATTAGAAATATGGTATCGACTCGTCAGTCGAGTAACATGGGAGGAAGTAATGGGGGTGGACCAGTTGCCGAAGTTGCAGATACTAGTTCATCGAGAAGAAATCAGTCTGTAACAATGGCTAGTTCGTACAGTGGAGCTTCAGCCTCAGATCCACCCACCTATAGTAACTTAAACCTTCTGGACTTACCTGTTGAAATTCTGGAAAAAATTTTCAGCTATTTGGATTACAATACTGTAGCTCATTTACGTCCAGTAAGTAGAAATTGAATTGTAAATTGACAGACTAATAATTGTATTAATCTTTTATATCTGCTTCCTTATCACAGGTATGTCATCAAATGGACCGTGCCTGTGGTTCAATATTAAACTCCACATTTCAAAAGCTTCAAGCACAAATGTTAAGTCGTTTTCATGCAATTAAAGCACAGATGCCAAGACGCGAATCCGCACGTCGTAATCATCCATTAGCTTGTGAGTCGGACATAATTGAAACCCTTCACATGAGACTTACATTGCTGCAGATGAGTTTTGGCAAGCACATTGAACGCAAACATTGTTGTTTCTTTCCTGGGGAGGTAACTTGAGTTTTTATCCATAAGTGACATAATCGAAAATCTCCCACAATCATTGAGTATATAAGAGATTCAAGTCGCAATTCTTTTTAGATTTTAGATGAAGTTTATCGTATTTTACATTACATAAAGGTTAGTCAAAAATTAGCCAGGCCGTACAAAGTTACAGATGAGTTATTTGATTTAAGTACTATGGCTATGGAGTACTTTAAAGAACGTATAGAGCCAACACTACCCGAAATTCCATATTTTGGAGCTGATTTCTTAGATCTTGCTGGAACGTTCTCATGTAAGTCGAATATTTGAATTTTATACTCATTTGAAAGAGTGAAAATTGGTTACTTTATACCACGTTTTCTGCAAATGGTTAACAGCGTCTAGTAATGTGAACAAGCCGTTCATATGCCTGGACTCAACACCTCTGGCAGTTGGAAGCGGCAAAGCTGGAAGCAATAGCGGAGAAGAAGGTTCTCCTCCACATTCTTCGGATGATCCTGTACTTCTGGAGACCAATGTATCACCGCCACAATCGAATATGGTGTTACGGAAACGAATTCGTAAGATCAAGCAAGGCATGAAGCGGTACAATAGTCAGTTAACATTAATGCGTAAAGACCTGAGAAGTTGTAAAACGAAAATAGCAGAGCAACAAAAACAGATCGTGGAATATGCTACGCGTCTTGATGAGAACGACAAGAAGAACGAGGAGACTTCACGCAAATTTAGCACACTCCTACAGGTATTTACGAAGGTACACTTAGTACTCATAAGTACAATATGTGACAGAAGAAACGTATGTTCACGCGCATACAGGCTTCATGTAATTTAGATATGTTGTAAAATTTGGATTTACTTAGACAAGAAGGTAAAATTATTAGAAAGATTTATGTCTTTATGGATCCTGTAATTTCTAACATCATCTATGTATGTTGTACAGGAATTGAACAAATGTAAAACAGAGCTTCAGTACTGGCGATCCAAATCTCCAGCGATACCAGTGTGTGTGGTTTGTGGTCAATCCATGTTGGTACCGTCAGAGGACGTACCGGTTCAAAGTAATCAAGGTGTCGCGCCTGAAACAGCGAATGAAGAGTTGGACTTCATTCCCATTGCAGACTCGCAGAGTCCTACCGAAGTGGCTCCGCAGCCACCAATCACACAGCCTTCACCGCCACCGCCGACAGAGGAAATGGCACCACCAAAGGCTCCCGTGCCTTCGTTAGCCACAAAACGGAAATCTACATCAGAAAAACCTCGCCGTACTGCCAAGTCACGTCAGGTCAAACGTTCGAAAATATAAATCGATTCTGATCATGGTACAAAAATATTAAAAACTAACATCCTTGCTGAGTTTTCGGGATATAAAAGGTCTCTCGGGTCGAAGCGGCGCGTGTCCCCTCACGTTAGCGAGCGAACGATCTTAGAAAAGTACAAAATTCTTTCCTGAACGTCCTGCATTTCGCGCAACGAACCTCGTTTTTGAAAATTATAGTCACGTCGGTTGCCGCGCGATGGGGATTGACGCGTTTAATTTTCCTATTTTTATTACGGACGGATTCGTTACGCACGGTGACATCTACAAATATTCTAAATGATAGCTGATCGTTTCCAGCTCGCTCGTGAAGCAACACGACAGAGTGAGATCATTTCCCTTTCACGAGAGTCCTTTTAATTATTGTTTTTCACGATGGTATACACAAGGAAAACGGAAGCGTTGAAATTTATGTGATATTTTCAATTTATATCAAGTTTTAGAGCAGATCAAACATCGTGACGGTGGTGATATACAGACATTCACGTTCTGTATCCCTTGCATGAAAACAGTACACTGATTTATCATTTATCGTAAACGTTTATGATGTGTATTTTTTTGTTTTTTTATTTTTACTATAACGTCTTTTCTGACTGATTCGTGAACTTGAATTAAATGCCAATTAGACAATACAGAACCACATGCATAAATGCGATATCAGGTACACCCAATAGTTGTTGCCGATTTTTGTTAGTCGTAATTCTTGGAAGTTGTATAAAAATAAATATAAATACATGTAAAAACATACAAAAAACTTATTACTTAAATATGTTTTTTTTATAATTTTTTACATAGAAAACGGCAATAACTGTTTAGGGTACTTAATATTCGGTGATCAAACGGGACATAAGTCCCTGTATTAAACACGATTACAACTGAAGTTTGATGTTTGAAATTTCTGAAGAAATTCCAATTGCATATGTTACTATTTAGCAAATGGTTAAATTAAACGAAATAATCACGGTACGTGGTTATCGTTGTTCCCTGCTTAGATAGGGGACAATGGTCTTGTCTTTGAAGAAATTTTTCTTTAAAATTTCAAGTGGACATTCGACATGTTTCTAGCAAATTTTATTTTACAGTATCAATAAATAAGTACCTGAGGGGACTGACCCCGGACTAGTTCGCGCAGGTACTCCAACTTCCATCAATATTCATATCAATATTATAATTTACTTAAATCTGCTCAATTCAAAGGAAGGAAGGATCATTTCCCCTTGTAATGGTTTGTGTATACCACTTATGCTACCATGAGTTTGATTACAGATAATGGATAGCGAAAAATGTTATAAATTGTATTGATTTTAATGATATGTAACGTCAAGTTATTTTTCTGATCATCGTTATATGAGTTTACAATGACTTTAAAAACATGGGAAATTAACTAATACTTAATAACGCAGCTCACCATGATGAAATCAAAATCACTTCTAATAATATAAAGTTCTGTGAGCCTTAAAAATGCGATGTTGGGGAGAAAGTGGATTGTAAATGTGAACAAAACACGCATTAACTACCTTGAAGGGTGTTATTTTGTTTCTAACACGTCATCCATTTGAATGGGCGATTGTCTTGCAGGATGGCGTATATTGCAATATTAATAGCGCTAGGAAATTATTTATAGGATCAATTTATTTATAGGAAAATGATTGTCAGATTATTTTAATGAAAATAAATTTCAACACATCAATTTTGTAATTTATCAATCACGTTGACTAAAAATTGACTGATTCCGCCACCACGTACGCGAAGGAACCGAGATGTAGGAAACAATTGAATTGAATGTGTAGATTGATGAAATGAACTGTGTAGATTCAATTATTTGATTTGCTCCAATCCTAATTAATCTCGGAGATGCATAGTTCGAAATATTGTGGGTTATTATTCATGATTCTAGTAATAAATATAAATGATACTGATAATAAGTAAATGATACTTTATTATAAATATAAAAATATGAATAGTATATACATACGTGTATATATATACGTACATATATGTATATGCATGTATGTATGTATGTATAAGTGCGGTGACTTGCCAGGGGATTGCATACCACACGGAGCACTTTAGTTTAAACTTTAATGGAACAATAAGATATGATAATTAATGATGAAATAATTATATATATATGCATATATATAATTTTTTATCGATGTCGAAAATTAATTAGGTGATTAAATAAAAACTAGTGAGCAGTTGGTGAAAAAGGAAGAAAATGTGTACGTCAACACATAATGTATGAGAGTAATGTGCGAGTCTTAACGAGCGTGTGATATTTAAATGAAAATGAGAAAAAGAAACACTAAATTCAAACTTAATGAGAATTTACGATGTGATGCTTTATCGATTTAACTGCGGGAAAGTGACCTTTATTCAGATAAACTACATGTGGGGCGTTTTTGGCTAAGAAAACAATGTGTGAATTTTACTTATTGTTACGTTGAATAGGATTGCGGGGGCGGGCGTAATTGTATCGCCGTGTCGGAAATTTCGAAATGCTTTTGCATTGCATGCTTATAGCGAATGCGTTCTGACAGATTGAGCAAAAAGAAACAAAATACAGACGAACGAACAACAATTATGTCAAAGTGGAAATATATACTTGTAAATGGGATTCCTCTTACACGAGTGTATCTAGGCCCCTGATGTAACAGCATCCTGTATACAAACCTTTAACGATTGTATCTGTGAGTCAGTTACTTAATGTACCTCACGTACTCCTAACTCAAATATTTATTCTTCCGACGATACACGTTGCCAATTTATTGTCTTAAAATAGTTTACAGTCCTCGGCTTTCCGACATTATCCGTCCCCGAACGATACAAATGTAGCGTTGTGTACTACGTATATGAATCTACTAAGATTAATCGAATATAACAATGAATACACAATTAGAAGTAGAATAATTTCCTAATTAGTAGTGATGTGCTGTAAGAATTGCGAGCACAAAAATAACAAATGGAACGATCATTTTCAATTATTCAATTCGCCACGAATTCATCCGAGGACCATGCTCGTTCGCAGTATTGTACATACTAGCAAAGTAAATGGTCGCCGGATCAGGCGTACGCAGAGGTATAAAAAATCTACTAATTGAGAAAAGGCATACCGATATGCGTGTACATTGGAAATTATACATTCACACACGGAAAAACAGATCATAAGCATGAACACGATGAACATAGGAACACAAATGCTAGCGTTACGGCTCGAAACGTCGTGTCGCCGAAGAACGTGAGTTATCTTAAATGGTTTTACATGTATTAAAGCGATTGTAAATATATATTATAATATATATCATATATATCATCCAATATATATTATATATATTATATTATAATATATTAGATACACCTTATAATAAACGTAATTTAACATAAAATGTATTCCTAGATGCCTTCTATGTTTGCATTACGTTTAAAATGAAAATTCGGAGATATTTTACATTTCTACTTAGTAAACGTGAACATTTAATAGCTCCTTTAGCCTTTTCGTACTAGTTATTACAAGAAAATTATTCTGGTATAGTCATCATCATCATCATCATTATCATTATCATCCTCGCAGTACAATATCTGCTTCGCCAACATTTGAAATGCGCGGGCGACCTGGAATGGTCAATTGTTTGAATCTAATGCGCGCAGTACGTATTCACAGAACAAACTAACTATTAAAATGCATAGAAAGATATATAGAATGCAACTTATTAATCGTTCATGCATTTCAGCACTGGTTCTTTTATGTGTGCTGCGTTTTTCACGCGAGACAGAATAGCCGCTAGCGTGAAATCGTTTGAATTGGTCTGACATGACCTTGACTTTCGCTTTCGTCTGCTACCCGAGCACGTGGCTACGTTTGACAGTTCTGTTCCTTTGTCTCGATAGGTGGCGACCCTGCTTCGTCGAGCTGTCGACGAGCATTCTCAACCGCACAGTTACACTTCTGACTTCTATAGAAGATGGCTGTGTCTACATAACATAGTACATAATGGTAATTACGAACTAATTTCGGATTTGTTTGTTTATCGAAATTATGGTGTCGCGATCGTGTCTCGTAGTGATCGAACGAGTCTTCCAGATTTAATGTGTCTTTTTTCGAACGCAACAGTTTGCCTATCGAATCTTTATGGATAACTGTGCTCCGTTACACTACGCTACCAGTGCATATTACTTGTTGCAACTTGGTTGTAACTTGTAACTGTTCCACGTGCGCATTTTAGGTTGATAACGTTTCTTTCGCACGTTGATCCTTGATAAGCAGATCGTTAACGCGATGGCAGATACGTTGCACAAAGATGGATACGAAATGTGTAAGTGTTTACGATTTTTATGATTTTAATTATTCGCTGTTATCAAACCTTCTATGTCATATAGTAACACACATTGTACGAAGTTGTTATCAGTAATCGATGCTTGATAGTATAGGATGAGATCAATTTTCCATTTATTTCTCATTGCATAAAGAGTTACATTTTTTTAATGCTATTGAACTTTTATTGTTTTATCTATGCAGCAACTATAGCAATGCGTGGGGGAGGTGGTAATATGGGAACCGATAGTGATATGAAGCTGGAACCATCTAGTCCTACAGAAAAGTACACATTCTCTCGGTGCAGTAGTACTGGTTCAGTAAATACTCCATCTTCATCAGCTCATAATACAGGTGGTTATTTACATGGATCTTGGCAATGTTTACAATATGTTGTTTCTTAACATTTCTACACAAATTTTATATTGTTATCTATTTGTAGAAGATGAAGACAGTGACAATAAAAATTCAACTATAAGCTATAAGGAACGAAGAAGAGAAGCACATACTCAAGCTGAACAGAAACGGAGAGATGCGATTAAAAAAGGATACGATTCTCTCCAGGATTTGGTTCCCACTTGTCAGCATACTGATTCGTCGGGTTACAAATTATCTAAGGCTACTGTACTTCAGAAATCCATTGATTATATACAGTTTTTGTTGCAACAAAAGAAGAAACAGGAGGAAGAACGTAATGCTTTAAGAAAAGAAGTTGTTGCCTTGCGTATTATGCAAACTAATTATGAACAGATCGTGAAATCACATCAGACCCAACCAGGACACGCAGAAATGTGTATATCCGATGAAACTAAATTTCAAGTGGTAAGTTTACAATACACAATACACAATACATGTACTTTTCAATTTCGAAATTGCTTACAATTTAAATATTTCAGTTCCAGGCAATTATGGATCGTTTATTTCAAACTTTTAATAACATTTCTGTAGCAAATTTTGCAGAATTATCTGGATGTGTTTTCAGTTGGTTAGAGGAGCATTGCAAACCTCAGGTGATTAAGTTACACTTGTTAGAACTGCTACATACGTTTTATATATGAGCTAACAAATGTGTAACAAATGTTTCAGACTTTAAGAGAAGTGGTACTGTCAGTACTCCAGCAGCTTAACAGTCAAATCAGCTAGTCGAGTGTATCAATAGAGTTCATGATTGCACAATGTAATATCTATAAAAACGATTTGCTGGTACTTAGTTCAGTAATTGGTAGAGTTACCAAAAATGATGGGAACATGTGTGTTTTATGCAATACGGGTAGCATAATAAGTGCACAAGAAATATACATAGAAATTTATTTTATATATTAATATAGTTGTAGATATAGCCATGGACCGTGGCACAGAATTTCCTCATGCCATTGTTGGCGATCGGATGATGTTAAATATTTTTACCAGAGATTTTTTATTACATCAATTTTGCCACATACGTATATACATATGTGTGTACGAATGTAAATGACTATGTACATAATATGAATTAATCTGCAATATAGCAGCTTGGAATAAACATTGGACTGCTTTGGTTTACATTCCATATTTTACAATCATCGATTACGATAGTCAAAATTCTTCGGTATCATTGTTTGTTTCACTTCTGTTTCCATTTTATGTAGTTATTGTCAATTCTTCTTGCCAAACGAATTTGATACTCTTGTGTATTTTAATTCCTTCTCGTTAAACTTTGTCAGACTCTGTAGGCATACTTTCTCCTTGAGTAATATCATTCAAAAGTATTGCATCCATTTTGGGTCTGTTAGGGTCATCACGTTCTTGACGAGGACTCTGGACACGTCTTCTCTTTGTCCTGTCTTCCTGTCTGCAGCATAAGTCCCGAAAGATACAGGCATAACAGGCCAGCAATGCACTCATCATCATTAATCCTCCAATCGCGAGAACGACCACCAGAAATATTGATATTTCGTCACTCATGTTCAAACTGTCTGAAAAAAAGTCATCACATCTGTAGCTTGGGACATACGAATGTATCAACAATAGCGTATGTATTTTTATTAATTTCAATCGTTTAGGAGTCCTATTATTGGTCATTATTTCACTTCCTTAGTATGAGTATACATAGTGTACATTATGTCCTTTTACAATAAACGTAGCCAAAGCCTTTTGTATAAAGGAAAATGTTCAATTTAGAGTACTCTCACTGTTAAACATTGTCTGAAAAGAATGGACTGATGTATATTTCAAAACTTATAACTTATATAATCTATGTACGTATATTCGAATTGTTCCATTATTACTTGAACGCACTCACCTGTTGGTAACAAACCTCTACCAGTTTCGGTCTTTTTACACGGATGGCACCACCAGTTCAAAATGCAAATTTTGCGCAGCAAATGATTTTTGCCAGTATAGTATCTGATAGCCAAAGTGAGAAGAATCATTTGTACCTGCACATAACGTACATCCAATATATTACTTCAATGGACGATTCCAATTACAACAATGTGAACTTTTATGTAAAATAACGTATAATATTTCATGTCTAATTATAAATATCATTTTTAATAATCTTGCACACCTTACGAGGTTAGTAACAGCTATAAAACCTTTGAGGTTGTACTTCACATTTTCATATACTTTTTTTTTTCATACTTTTCTGTTAATTTTCCGAGTTACAAATATTTACTTAACTTCTAAATTTATTCAGGAACGGATAACATACTTTACGCATGAAAACGATTATTTTCTCGGTGGAAAATACCGTGAAAGAAATTTTTATGCAAAAGCAAAAGTGTTTCACGAGACATTTATTCTTCCGAATGGCAGATACGAGGATGACAAGTCGTAAAAAGACACTCGAGCTTTCAATATTTCATTGTTGAAAGACTACTGATAGCGGGAGAAGGGCAACGGTGCGAGAATTTTTTGTTGGCGCTTGGCAAAGCGAGCAGATAACATGTTCCCTGTCACGTTTTTCCTCGATATGTCCGCTCGTACGATGCTTTTACGAACGCAATTCCCATCTTTTGTTTCGTTGCGATATAAATTCGAACGATGGTAAATATGCACATGAACGGAGAGCTTTTATCCATATAGATATGAACGCATTAGCGTCCGATTTGCATTAATATGGTTCGATAGGTTAATATCACCGTTTTCGTAGCGTGTGTTCAGATACTAAGAACGTATATGTCGATACTAATTATAAAAGACACCTGACAATTGCGAAACTGGTAGCCACATTTTATCAAGATATTAGTAAATAATTGCAACTGTCGTAATTCTCGAAGCTGTACATTCTGTTTCCAATTCTGCTGAAATCCAATTCGCCTCGACAGTGCACCCGACCGCAGAGCATCGATATCGAGAAACGTTCTTTTAACAAAAATAGTAGAGAAACGTATGCGTTTTACGCAGTAATACCGTATATTTGATAAAGCAAATATTGAACATGTTTTTTATTCGTTAGATGATCTCGAGAAATCTGTGGGCAAGCAAAGAAATTTCGTTCCCATTTCCCACTTGTTTACAAGCGTAATTAACAGAGCTAACAAAATCTTCGCCGAGCTTTGGAAACCTCTCAATTTCGAGCGTTTGCGCGCGTTGCCAATGTAAACGATGCGAATTACAGTTATTAGTTTCTGGTTTTACCTTCACAAACGTTTCCGTCTCATCGCGTTTTATGGGCTCTCGATCGAATCGTTGTCTCCCTCCATAAACATGATCCATTTCCAAAGCAATCTAGGAGAAATTTCCTCGTAAGGCTACCCCTCGTCGTTCGTTCTCTAACGATACTCGATCGAGTTCGATCTAGTCTCGCGCGTGGATCGTTCCGACCGATCCACGAAACTCTACGCCGATGGAAAATGGTTTTCTCCCGATTTACCTGGATAGTAATTTCCATAGAAATTCTCTGCGTAAAAGGACTCTGAAGAGAAGTAAATTCCCGTAGAATTTCGCGAGAGCCTCCACTTCATTGATATACATCAACTCGTGTTTTACTGCCCGAGACTCGGTCACTTTTATTCACGTCCTCTTCCCATTTATCATTGCCATTAATCACGCTTTGCATTTCATTCTCAAACATGCGCATATTATGCACGTTTCCATGTAATCAAGATTTTGACGAGAAATGTTAACTTGTTCAAATTACATTCTGATTTTACGAATATGTCGAATAACGATACAATTTTATTAGTAATTAAATATGAGTATTTTTAGCGAACTGAAATATAAATAGCTAATAGTATAGACTATTTGGTTCAATACCTGCCGATCTTCAGATTTTACAACTACCGCTAATAAGTTATCGCTATTCAAATTGCTACTGTTTGCTAGATAATTTACTTTAATGTTGCTCGGAAAGATGTTCGCGTGCAACCATCGTCATTTTGATCGATAATTATGGAAGTAATCGCTCGCTCTTTACAAAGTTCAGAACTGAATTCGAGACACTAGGTGCATTTCATTCACTGCTTGAAATTTCAGTTCAACTTTGCACTCTCGCCATTCCGGT
Organism: Augochlora pura; assembly: GCF_028453695.1. Classification (NCBI taxonomy): domain Eukaryota; kingdom Metazoa; phylum Arthropoda; class Insecta; order Hymenoptera; family Halictidae; genus Augochlora; species Augochlora pura. Next base: position 31,884,790 of record NC_135774.1, on the reverse strand, counting down.
AGCTTATTAATCCATTAGCCGTTACAGGCGTTATATCTGTGCGGACGCTCAGCGTATTACGTATGCGCGTGTATTCGAACTTTTCTTCAAGTTCAAATTTCTCGTTAAATATTTCATTGGCTATATCGAAGAAAGTTTTCGTTTCACTTTTCATATTTTCTTTCCGGAATTCCACGGAACACGTGAGCGAATGTCAGAAGAATACAAAGTGGTAATCAGGCGGAAATCGGCGTGGTTCGCGGAAGTCATAGGAAACGGTGTCACTGAGTTGGCCTTCGGGGGGCCGTCACACCAACGCGAGGACAAGGATCGTCGGCCACCACCATTTATAGCTCCTTCCCGTTTGCGTCAGCGGAAACGTCTAAGGACCACGATACTCGCATCACGAAAGCCGCGTGAGTACTGCGAACAGGAGCGGAACTCGCGGCTCGCGCATCCTCTCGGGTCCTCTGCCTCTCGTTCCTTCTCCCTCTCTCTCTCTCTCTCGCTCTCTCGCTCTCTCTTTCTGTTCTACGTCCTACCCTTTCTGTGGTGACCTTCCTCCTCCGAAGTGCCACAGGCCACAGACACTTATCCCTTATCTCCTTTGCGTGGCCGTTACTGTGACAATACGATCGGAAAGCCTTCGCGCGAAACATCTTACATCAATTTCCCCCAGAGAATGAATTTCGGTCGTCGGAGATTAATCTTCTTGTTCTCGGTCAACGAAATGGATAATGAATTAGTCGATGCTACGTTTTTAGCCACTGTCGTGCCAGGAAAAAGAAGCAAATGGAATCTCACTTTGTGCAGCCACTATTGGTATTTTTCTGGTTGGAAAATTGTTTAATCTCTTTTACGAGCCCGATTCAGGTTATTGGTTCTTAGTAGATAGTAATATGGAAGCTTAGTGAATTTTATACATTTCTCAAATGTATTTAAAGCCTAGTAAGTACCTTAAAATTATTCGGTAAAACGAATGTCTATGTAGCTCCTGTATCTTGCAATTGGCGTAAACAATTTTCATATCGCATACGCAGTTTAACGATCAGTGTGTAAATTCTGTTTTTTGTTTTAGGAAATTGTGATACGGCAGTTATAAAAATCTCGGGCGGCATTATTAAGTAGAAACAGCAAGCCAAAGGCGGACATATCATTGTATGTACAATACACAAAGAATCTGCCGTTCTTTGACTTGCTATGCAGCTCACTGTGTCCTGAATATCCATGTAGAGCCGAGGAACATCCTAGCCAAGACCTTTAACAGAGAATTTACGAGAACATGGACCGGGCTGATGCCGGCCGCGAATCTTATCTTAGAAAGCTTTCCAGGAAGCGGAAAACCTGGGGTCGCGCGTTACGACACTCTTGGGGAAAATTCGATTCTTTACTCAATAACAAACCGACGGATAACTGAGAGAATAATCGACCGCGAGTACACCCCCGAGCGAGGTAAATTATTCCATGATTTTTATTTATCTTTACTTCCGAATATTCCCATTTTAATAAAACATGCATAGACATCTGCGCGCTACAAACATATATGTACGTACACCGAGAAACAGTTGTACGATCAATACAGACGCAACTCTCTATTTCCTCTCTTTGTTGTCTCGAACAAGATATCGAAAAAATGAAAATTTCGTTTGCACAATACAATTTTATCGTATGCGCGTCGCGAACGAAGCGTGTTATGCTAATAGAGTTCGTCAGCAAATAAAAAGTCGCGTGTGACCCGCCCGATAGAAAAATCAGTCGACAGAGAGCTTGATTTTAATTAAAATCTCCGGTGGGATAAAAAATTCACCAATTAAACGAGTTCGTAAAGTTTTCGCTCAGTTTGGAAATTTTAATATTCCGGCAGATTATCAGCCACATTTTCTCTCGACGCGTTCGATTTTCGAGGTTCGTTCCCGAGAGGAGTTCCGGCAGAGCCAATAAACGAAAAGGAAGAAGAAAAAGCTCGGGCTCGTATTCTCCATGCTCGCGACTCGAAATCCGGGAACGAGCATTTCCGGCACGAGGATTTCCCTGTTAGCCGAGGAAAAATGCACAGGCTCCATAATGGCTGCCGCGATGCTGATTGCGTTCCGTCTACTCTACGGTCTGCAGTCTACGTCGTTTGTCGCCGATTCAACGGGCAATCGGAACTTTCTGTTCCGCACTTTCGAGTCCGACCAAATTCCTCGGATTCTCCTGGAACATGGTTCGTCGTTCGAATCACGACCATTTCTACCCCCTAGTCCCCACGCAGTCACCCTCCCTCGTCATAAATAGCAACGGGTTTTCGAGCTTTTCGGGCTCGAACTTGCCGCAAGTTTCGGTGATTGGCGCTCGGCAATCTATTTAACACTTTTATCATCGATCTGCGGTGACCGAGATTCCTATTCTTAGGAACTGAGCAACTGTTTAAACATTCCGAGAACTTGAACGAATTTCAAGATGTTGCGATATAGGGCCAAAGTGTCGAAGGAAATGCTAAAAATAATAAGCAACATCTAAGTACCAGGGTCCGGGTTCTTCGACTTTCGAGATCAAAGTTTGTTTGCTTAACGATTAAGGGTCCCAACGTTTAGGGTCGCTTATTGATTTTACTATTTTCTCTACATTGATCAATTGCAACATCAAAGTTATACACATATATACACGTCGTTTCTAAAGGTGTACGATCATTAATGTTAATTCGGCCATAGTTTCTGTTCTTTGAAATTTTTGTGGAAGGTCGCAAGAAGTATGTTATCGTCGTAGTTCGTAGCATCTTCGATGAGAGATACTTTGAGATACTCGAAACGAGTCGGTGCTATGTAATCCCGGATCCGACGAGACTTCTACAAGTTTTCCCAAGGTGTTACCGGCTTATAAGTTTTTCCTTTTTCCAATTTACTGGCAGGAGAGTTCCTTAGCAGCGAACCCGACGTAATTCGCGATCAACGTCAGAAGCAAACCGATTTGCCCTAATGAAATTGTAGCGAGTGGAACACCGTCGCGGACTCGTCGGAACAGACTATTGGCAAAGCAATCAATTACGTCGACAGAAGGTATCTGTGATCGGATGCCATTGGACGTTATTGCCAGTGAATTAATCCGTACTATTTGCGCGTTTTAATACGCGGCTATGGCGCGTCATGTCATTTCCATTGGGCAAGAAAATTTGCCCAGGGACGATTCGGACGAATAGTTTGAAAATTATTGGAAGATATTACGAATCGCGATTAAGGTCCTGCGAAATCTAAACAATTGAACAGCTGCCTTCGAATGTTGAAGGATTAAGAACACGTGTCGACAGTGCGAGGTAATTGCTAGGAAAAAAGCCGACGTCGAGGCAATTTAACGTACTCGAGGCTAGCCGCCACTTCTGTCGGAGTATCGATTGAGGCGCAAAAAGGGTCTATTTCTCGTTATTTCCTTCTCTCGAACTCATTTTCTTCGATACATATTTTATTCGGTAGAATCCTGTCGTATGTAAACGTAAGTGCTTCTCGAAGTCGAATTTTGTAACAGTAGCTTGGATTTTCGCAACTTTTCACGAATTATTCATACAAACTATCGATTCCTTTTAATTAAAATCATCAAGAATAGGTCTATACGATGCGTACGATATAGTGTACTGTAACACAGCAATATTATAAGCGGAAAGACTATGAAAGTTCCCCTGCATCATTTATCATATTAAAGGTTAGCGTGACCTGATTTTTAATGCATCGAACTTTATCCTCGATTGTTCCATTCATTTCTTATGTTAGGTTATTTATTGTCGGAGAACGGGATGAACCCTTTGTTAAAGGGTTTCAATGCTTGAAATTTTCAGGTGAAATGAATTCGTTACCATCGACTCCATTTTACGCGGACGTTTTTAAAAGCTCGAAAATGAATTCCGAACTGCTAAGAGAAAACTGTTTGCCACAGCGAGCGGTAAACTTTTAATAAATCTGAAAACTTTTTGAATTACGATCGCGTCCATCGCAGCGAGCCCCAGAGCGTGATCCGCAAGAACCTTAAAGCTTCGCGGAAACGAACCAGACTTTGCATACAATGCGAAGAATGCGCGCGATTTATGTCTAGATGGAACACAGTTCCGCGTAGAATTACTCGTAATTGCGAATACTTGAGATTTCACCTTGCTAAAAATTTGATTTTGCCTTGCACGCAGTTACAGAGATATCTCGAGCGAAGCGATCGATCTGCAGAATTGAAACGACATGACAAGAGATCAATTTTCACAGAGCAATCGTCGCGCTATACAAAAGGACGATACTTTTTTTTCCAAGATATTCTTTCCGTTGCTCAGAAATTCTGTCCTTATTCGTAAGCTCGAGAGAGAGAGAGAGAGAGAGAGAGAGAGAGAGAGAGAGAGAGAGAGAAAGAGAGAGAGAGTTCTTTCCACTGGAATCTCAGTGACCTGATAAATCGACTAATCTAGGATGTTGGCGATGGAAGGGCAGGCATTCGTTAAAATCTTACGGTCGTTGTTCAGATTTCCGTAAAATTAAACAGCGCGCGAAAAATGCTATCGGAGTAGATTCTCCCTCGGAGAAAAATCTTGGTCGGACGATCCAGCGAGATTGCGAGATAGCGTTGGGGTCGGCAACCTCTCTATTCATGAGGCTTCTGGACAATTCTTTCTACGCGTACACGCTCGCTGGGGCAGGGTTGGTTTCACCCTTGTTGTTGCGTCAACGAGATACGAGATACATTCTTTTTCATTTTCTTCCGGTACGATTCGCTCTTCCCCATCTTTCTCGCCATGAAAATTGTAAACTCTTCGAGTGTGACGCACCGTCATACTTGTTGTTCGATTTCAAGTATGAATTGTATCGCAAGTTTCACATGTTGCATTTATAATTAATAATAATGATACTAATAATAATAATAATAGTAATTGGGACACTACCGACTATAGCTAGACGATATCACAGAATTTTGTACGAAAGGACAGTTTAGCGCATCCTGTGTTCCTATACCAATTAAATATCTTGTTCGGGAGACAAAGCTTCTCTCAGTACTGTTGATAGTTCGACGATTTCCTGCCTCATCCTTTCCGCTTCGTTCTCATCAGCTTCTTTACTTTTCTTCCGGAAATACCGTTGAACCAACTGAGACATTACTAGAGAAAACTGGTGATCTTTGTCTTTCTCCACAGTTTCCTGTTAAAAGACAGAAAGAAAAGTGTTTTTTTTACAAAATTCATTGCATCTGTCCGACTTAGAAAAATGAGAACAACATTTATAAGAAATAATAATAAGATATAAATTTTGTACAGCTAGTTACTAACGATGAACCAACAATGATTAATGTTCCAGCGTGCCCGTTTGTCTTCCTGGGGTTTCAAGAGTATTTTCACGTACTCGACGATCGGCTGGATTCCAATCGGCGTTGGAATAATGTTGAATGGTGGCGGTAGGGCGGTCGTCAGCATGAAGTCCACGTAAGTCTAGAAACAGAGATTCTTAATAATAACGGTGTCGCATTTAACTCGATCTAGTCTTGCTTTCCGAACCTCTGTACGGCCAAACGCCCACTCTTCGATCATGTTTTCGGTGACTCGCGTCATAGTGTTCGACATGCACGCGATTAGCATGTTCAGAATTAATACTACCGCGATGAACGTGTATACTGGAACACAAGTAGTCAAATTGATTGTCGCTGGACTATTATTAAGAAGCGACAATTTATCGGCAATTTTTCAGCGTAGCTTCGCGTTTCATTTATTCGTAATTTATATCGATCATCCATCAGAATAAAAATCACGGTATAATTCTTCGAGTCAAAGTAAACGCGCAAACGATGAAAAATGGTAGAATATTCCGATAAATTTCAGCAAGCGTGTCGCATCGACTTTTGCCCGGGAATCGAGGGGATGGAACACATTACCGGCGAACGCCAAGTAGCCGATCGTTTCGGTGAACGAGTGATGATTAATGACAGTCTCGTATTTCGATTCCCCGGGAAGATTCTCAATTATCACGTCCGCGCTTTCCATCGGACTCATGCAGAAGAACGCCCAGAAGAAGGTCTTTAGAGCGGCCACAAGGTTGACGAACGAGCTGACTTGTTGCGTCTTGATCTTCGATTCGTCATCGATCTGCACCATCCCGTCGTAATACTGATAAAGCTTGCACGTTCCTGGAAACGTTCGACGATTACATATTCGATTGTTACATATAGGGAATAGCGATCGATGCCGAGGGATGCATTTACCAACGGTAAAGGCGATCAAAATGATCGAGTAGAGAGCGGCGAACTTGATGACGTCGTAGATCATTTTCCCTAAAGAGAGCTGCAAAGGACCGAGATTGTAATCCAGCAGGCAAAAGTATAGCAGTTTCAAATAGGCCATTATCGTTGCCAGGCAGAAAATTCCTTCGGCAATTAGCGTGGGATCGAACTTGTTCCAATACTTTCTCTCTAATTCGAGCTGTCCGTTCCTATGCACGTCTATGGCGGCGGTGATCCAGTAGAGGAAGGTTAGAACGAAGAGGAACAACATCATTGTTTCGAACCTGGAACGATTTCGTTCGTCATCCCAAATACAAAAGAGAATATAAAAAGAGTGGAGCGTTTACATTAATTTATTTTGTAGATGTATGCTCGCGAATAATTCGAAAGAATCTACGGCGCGTAAGAACAATTGCCACGACGAAAGCTAAGAAATGAAAGATGTCTCGAGATTTCTCTAAACTGCAAACAACGACTAATTGGGTGGTTGATATCGTACCAGTACCAATACTTGGAGAAGAACCGTCTCGGTCCGTGGATCAGGCAGAGACGAATCGCCGCCCAGGTATACGAAAGGATGTAAATCGCCAGGAACCAAACGTAGACTGCAAAAGCGAGCGGCGATCAGAAGCCGAACGGGGTAACCTGTCGGTTCGGCCGGTTCCCGATCTGTCAACGTCAAGAGTCAGGGGATCGTTTGTATACCGGTGTTAGGCGGCCCGCGAAGCTGTTGGGTCTTGTCGGTGTGCGATTGCAGGAATACCACGAACAGGAACAGCAAATAGCTAGCGATCGACGAGATGAACTTATTAACCGGGGACTGGACGAACTTTGAGATTTTCGAGTTCGGCAGGAACAAGACGATCGCGAGGATCCCCGGCAGCAGGAAGATACGCAGCAGTATGTGCACCAACTTTGTCCAGTTGCTCATCACCTTCCACGCGTACCAGTTTTCGATCCATTTGCTTTTCACCAGCTGCAAGTGTACGGACGACAAAATCGCCTGAGAAAAGGGTACATATTTCGTCGTCGCGCCAGAACAGTTTACGAATTGCCGACCTGTTGTACGTTCGGATGAGCGACGAAACCCCTCTGTCTGTAGTGCAGGGCGAACAGCAGGCGAGGGTAGTTGAATTTTGCGGAAACGGCGAATCCCGTGGTCTGCTTCAAAATGATCTCCACCTCGTCGATCGTCCGCGCGCAGTCGATCAGATCGGTCGCGAAGTCGGAGACGCTCTGCGGAAGAAAGGTTATTCGATCAACGATCTCGTGCCCGTAGTCGGAGAAGAGGCGACCGAACCTTGGAGAGTCCTTTGTATTCGTGATGGAATTCTTTGTTCAAATTGGCTGCCTCGTTCAGCTCGTAAGACATATTGAAGGCTTCGAGAATTGGGTCGTCGACCGTCTGGCAGATGTACGCCGGGTTCGTGATCGCGCTGTACGTGAATAATCGCATTTTCTCGATCGTCAGCCAATCGAATCTCTCTCGTTCCTCCCTGCACAGTCGAACAACGCTATCATTAATTTCATCCACCCCTTTCGTTCTTTGCATCCGACCGCCCCACAATGCGACTCGCTCGAAAACTTTGATGAGCCATTGTCCAGGCGTGAATATTAGCAGCGACGCAACGAACGCGCCCAATTGTTTGTCGAGGTTGGAACTCATAAATTTCTCGAATGACGCGAGCGAGTCGGTAATCTTCGAGTTTTCACTTACAATTAAACAACTCGTCGAGCGAAGCGATAGCTTCTCAAGAATGGGGACGTTCCGAAACGATTTCATGATATTTTCTCGGTCACCGAAAATTGCGGGAGGAATCATAATATAGAGTATCAACCGTTAGATATTCTGTTACTTGGAGCATTGTTCGGTCGAGGGTTGGAAATAAACGTCTGTACATGCACTCCTCGCAGTTGCACTTGGACAGATGTGGCTTCGAGATGCTGTGGTATCTTCTCATAAGGTACTCTATCATTTCAAAGTGGCCGCACCGCGCAGCCACTAACAGAGGAGTCGCGTTGTCCGGAAAATCGGCGCTTTGCGTCACCCCGACGTACTCCAGACCCGTCGTTAATTTATTTAATTTATTCAGTATCAGCGCGACGATTTTTTGATCGTTGTTCACGATTGCGTGCAGGTGAGCGTCTCCCGGGTCGATGTCTGGAGAGGACAGCAGATACTCCACCATCGCCGTGTCTCTGTTGCGGACCGCGACGTGTAGCGCCGTAAAACCCTGTACAGAAAAGTTCACGCAATTACGAGTCCGATTTTGAGAAACGCTGCATTCTGCTGGCGATGCATTCGATGCCAAAAGAGAAATCTTGCGAGTGAAATAGAGCACAGAAAATCGATTCCACCAATTATTGTAAAATAACGTGTTAAATTCTCGAACGACGTTAAGATTCCTCCTATCGAGCAAAGATTCGCCCCCGTCAAAGTGGAACGTTTGATCGTTCGGTTTGCAAATTGCAAGAGTTTCCAGACTTTCCACGGGCTTGGAATTTCTAGTAGCGAAACTCGCGGAGCGGCGCGACGACGCTTTCCGGTCCTCGTGAGATCGACTTTCGAACTTTTACCGCCTATCTACGCTCTCGCCTCTTCTTCCTTTTTTCGGTCGTCCGTGTCCCTTTTTGCGCGGAGAATGGGACGACAAGGTTCGTCGCCCATCTGCGGCGTGTTTACAGAGGCGGCTCCCGACAATGGACCGGGCCCATTGTTGGCCGTCGGCAACGGTCACAATATTCCGTGATATTCTGGCTTTTCGATGGGGCCCCCCCAGAGTACACACGGCACCGCCGCGCCACATCGGCGATCCCACCTTGTGATATATGCTCGGCGAGTCGGTGACTCGGTGACTCGGTGACTCGGTGAAGGACCACCGCCATTCACCATTGGCAGCTGTCTGCTTTACACCCTCGTGACTGCGCGCGCGCGCGCGCGATCTTACGGGTCTTCCATTTGCAAGAAATGTGCATTAGTTCTGTTCATTGTTTTAAGCTTTTGAAAATACCTTAACAAGATTTTCAGCATCTTTGAAACTTAACGAAAGATCCAATACAGAGAACAAGTTTTTACTCCATTGGAATAAGATAAAGTAGAGACGTTGAAGAAAAGTCTGCAAGCGCTGCACCGTGCCATCGACAACCGCAAAACGTGTCGAAAGCGTCCCGACGAATGTTTCGCCGGGTGGCATGTTCGCGCTTCGGAAGAGCGAAGAACGACCCGAAGAACAGCGTGAAACAATTCGGATTAAAATCCCGACGGACTACGAGACCTGTTGGACCAATTCACCAAAGTCGCAGCCCTTCTCGGAAGAAGCCGGCCACGGATCCGACGTTACGGCGGCCGAATGCGAGAATATGGAAATGCTGTCGGACGGATGCGATGCTTCGTGGATATTGGGTCGCCACCGAAAACGGGAGCAAACGCGATCCGGCAGACTCGCGGGCGAAGTCGGTGGCAAGGGGATTCCCGGATGAAATTTACAGCGGGACGAGTCATTTGAATAATTTTTATCGGTCCTCGGCTGAAACCATTGTCTTGTAAAGGACGGTCTGAAATATGGCCGTAGATACACGGAGGCAGCCAGTCAGTTTCTATCGTTCCGTTACACTCGCGCGGTTGGGGCCCTCTTCTTCTTCTTCTTCTTCTTCTTCTTCTTCCTCTTCCTCTCATCCCTCCTCCTTTATCACCCTCCTTCGTTTGTCTCGTTCTTCTGCTTCGGCTGGTCCTCTTGGTTCGCGTTTTCCTCTTCCTCCAGGCATCCCCCATCCTCCTCCTCATCCTCCTGCTCCTTCTCGAGCTCACGAGCCGAAGGCGGCCGTTGCCTCAAAGTGAAACGAGGGTTGGGCTTTTTGGGAACCCCGAAGAGAGAGCCGGATGACACGACCAGCACGAGCGCGGGGGAGGGATTAACATTCCCATTCGTACGTGTACCTCGACGGGGTGAAGATCCGAGATAACGAGGCCTCGTCTTATTGCTGTATCAACTCTCCGGTTTCAACGAAACTTTCTCATCTTTCCTTCGAATCGATTCAGAAATGGCGACGCGTTTTGAGAAGACGTTCTCGTGAAATTGAAGCATTCCTACATCGGTTCTACAATGTTTGATCGAAATCTCTTTTTTCAGCGATTCGGATCGTTTGGAATTGCGGCTAAAACGCAGGAGTCTGGTAAAGGAAGAAAACGTATAAATGAGTCGTCGTGTTTCATTTGCAAGTCTTTGCGACAACGTCTATGGTTTTTAAGGAGTTGCTGGTCGAGTTACTGTTTTCGGAAGTTCGAGTACCGTTACGGTTCGAACAGTAGAACGAGTGTTAAGGGCAGACGGCGTAGCTCTTTGAACCTGCAGACGGAGGCAGAGAGAGAGAGACAGAGAAGACAGTTCCGTGTAAAGTGTAAATCATCGGCTGGAAATGATCTCGAAAAAGGGGTTGACGGAACAACCGATCCAACCGAAGAAAACGACCGGGCGTCACCGTTTTACCTGAGCCTTCTTGTGAATCAACGTAAACGACCGACACCACTTACGGTTATGCCGTGCGGCAGTGGGAAAGCGGCGATGGGAGATAAATTCGGGGACCTTTACGAGCCGCCCGGTCTCGGAACTGTCTGCGTGTATCGTTTCTTTGTCGTTCAGCTTTGTAGCGGAGATTGGTAATTAATTATTCGGCTTGGCCCTGCTTTGACACATGGCTCGCGATAGGGACTGTTGGATGGAAACAGATCTGTAACGACGATAATAGCCTCGGGAAACGTTGCTTCGGCGGGATTCTTCCGTACTTCTGTTCTTTTATCTTTCTTGGAATTCCTATGGAACTATGGAATCGCGTGTACGCGAACTTGGGAATACGTCGACGAGATGTTAAGGGCGGCGTAATAAATTATGCAACTCGCCTGATAGTCGGTAACGTTGATGTTGAAGTCGGCGTTCTCGGCGAGGAATTGGTCGACGCGTGCCACGTATCCATGGTCGACGAGCTCGAAGAAGCGTCTCTCCTTTTTACCCAAGCGTGGAATCACGATGCTGAATCGCTGGAACAAAACCAAGCTTGGCGTCAATGAGAACGTTGAATTTCGTTGCGAACCAACTCGCGGGAGTATAAAATGGAAAAGCGACCCGACTATTCGAGGAACTCGTGACGCAACATTTGGGAATCGTTTGTTCGAAAAAATGCATAACCTCCGAAAAACATGCTCCGACTCTAAACAATATGACATATGACAGGTTGGTCGATATTGCTCACCCTCCGGAATTTGTCGTCGCCCGGTTCAAAATTCATTTCAGCTCGTCTTTGACCTTTCGCTGCAGCAACTATCGTAGAGAATTTTCCATGTCACGTTGCTAACGTACGTCGACCGAAGTTGCGCAAACATTCGGAGGGAACGCTTTGAAACACCCAGCGAAAGATGCGAATAGATACAGTTTCAGCATCAGACTTTGCGGTGCCAGCATTTCATCGATCGTTCTCTATTCGATTCGATAGAAATCGCGTTTCTACTTTCACCGAAGTAATACGATTACCAAGAGACGAGCACCTACCGTCGATTAATTCAAATCTACTAACACGCTGCAGTATGAACGGTACTTGCTCTTTAATACAGGAATTATTAAAGAAAATTCAGTCGAGAATATTCTTTCAATCATCCAATGAAATATTGCGCCAATAGAAGGTCCTGGGGAGGAGAAGTTAATTACAACGCCACAGTCTCTGCTCAGTTTAATGATTTAATTTCAATCTATCGATGGTGTATATACATAATTTATAATTTGTTGTTCCGCTACGTACAAATAATAATATAATAAAATAAAATAAAATAAAATATAATAATATTAATAATAATAATAATAATAATTATAATAATAATAATAATTACTATAATATAATAATATATAATATATAAATTTCTGGGGGGATAACTTAGGTGTCGATGTAGCAACCGCTCCGGCGTGAAATAATTGATTCTGTTTCTCGTTCCGTGACTGCGATATATCCTCGCCTGATACTTGGATCGCGATCGTCCCGACACTGTTTAATTATGCAGCGAGGTGCGATACGATGTTCCCGCACGAAATTCAAATTCAAATTCAAATTCAAATTCAAATTCAAATTCAAATTCAAATTCGACGGCGAGCCAAGATTGAGGCGGGTGTCGCAAGAAACGGAGCGTTGTCGCACAATTTCTCGCGTTTCTACAGACGGAGAAATGGACAGAGAACAATGGACTATGTACAACAATTAATTCCCTTTCTCGTTAGCTTTTTCTAAAGCGCGCTTAAACTATTTCTGTCGGCCGCCTCGAGGACGGGGACGTAATACTTTCTTTTTTCGATTCAGCTATTTTAAAAAGGGAGTCGGTGAGGAGGGAGATGGGCTGGGCTGGGTTGGGGAAAGTGGGAGGGTTCGCGAAAGCAGGGGCGAGGCGAAGAAGCATCGAGCGACGACGGGAGCGTCCGCACTTTTCATCGTCCGGGGTGTCTATAAATTAACGATCTTCCGATCCGAGCTGCGTCGGCAACGAGAGAAGTTCGCGCAACCGCGGACGCGACGAGCTCTTCGCGAACGGGGATGAGAAGCGATTAAAAGGGACAGTACGTTGGATTAGTCTCCGATCTACCTAGACGGACGCGCCATTTTGGAAACGCCGTTCGAGCGGCACAGCATAAAATCGTCGGCACTCGTTAGAATTTCCCAAGCGTCCGTTTCAACCGATCACGGTGCAACGCTGAATGAATCGTGGGAAACGGGGAACACTGTTTCGCAGCTATTTTACACGCGACACGAGAATGGACGCCGAGTTTCCAATTAAAGCGACGACGCTTCTCTCATTAAATAAAGGCTGTACAGTAAAAAGACACGAGTCCCGGATCGTAACGAGCCGGCGAATGCCGCCGTAAAATGGACGCCCATTAATTAGTTGAATTAGTTCCGAAGTTAACCGGGTCCCATCGCGTGTCCGTCGTGTCATAGCCGCAGTCGCAGCGCGCGCGGTTCACGGCCGTTCGGCAGGGAACATGGAGGGAGAAGACATTTATATTATATACTCGTATTGTACACAAGCTACGCTACAGTATCAAAAGCTTCGATCCTCGCTAAAGCTTCGTTTCACTTTGTTCGTCCTACATATCTAATATACTACACGTCACTCGGTGAACGGTGTGTCACTGGCCAACAAACTTCGTGTCTCCTCAACGTTCGTTTCGTCAACGATTGTCCACGTAGTCGAGTATGTTCTCCGGAAAAAGGGCGCAGGGAGAGAAGAGAGGAAGAAAGAGAAAGAGAGAGAGAGAGAGAGAGAGAGAGAGAGAGAGAGAGAGAGAGAGAGAGAAAGAACTCGATAGAATTAGGTTCGACTGTAGTCGGCGCAAAGTCGGTTGGCCGTTCAAGGCCGGCGTTGCCAAGCTTTCCTTCCACCCTTTTGCCCTTGTGTCCTTCCGCCGGGTCGAGTCGCAGAGGTTCGATTCGAAATCGCTCGCAGAGCAGGAGGAATCGACCGGCTCCAGGGATCCGGTGGCCAGGCCTGCTCCTCCGCTTCGAATCCTCGCTTCGGGGCTTCCGCATCCGCAACGAGACTGACGCTTTCCCGGACGCGTTTCACGGCCCGTTCGATTAAAAGCTACAAATCCTCGCCGACGAGGCTCTCTTCATTGATGATAGATCATCCTCGTTGGCGTGACGTAGGACGACACCCAGTAGAGGAAGGACGCGTACCAGTGGATGCCCTCCTGTGCGGTTCTGGCGTCCTCTTGCCTGACGTCGGACTGCCTCGTGTCCTCGCCGGCCAGCCTCCTCGCGAAAAAGGACTTCATGCTGCTCCAGACTCGGTACGGAAGGAACGCGAGCTGCGCGTACTCCTGGTTGTCGATGATCGCGTAGCAGGAGGCCACCACGTCGTCCACCACGAGGGTGCCTTCCGTCGTCAGCGGAGCATAGACGCCCTTCTCGAGGACCAGCCGGCTCTCCACCACCTTGTCCCATCGCAGACGGTGCTCCACCTTCTTCGCTTCCTCCTCATCCTCCTCTTGTTTCTTCAGGTTCTGGCGGTCCGCCGGATCCCTCACCAGGATCTTGTCGCCTGGCTGCACCCTGCCGGCGAACATGGACGACCTGCCCTCCACCGGGACCAAGTGCGCCGGCGTCAAGGTCAGCACGCGACCCGACTCGGTGCTCAGCCGCACAAACTGCCTCGTCTCCGTAAGCGACCGGTCCAGGAACGCTATCACCTCGCTGTAGACAATGTCGCCGCGGGAATCCAGGGCGGCGATACGATCACCCAGACGCACCTGGTCCAGCCTCTTCGACGTTCCGGCCTCCGTCCGCACGAGACTCCTACCAGGAAAGCAGCCACCGGACTTCGCCGTCGACGAGGACTCTGCAAATTAACAAGTTCCGTGGTTAGCGAGCCAATTTCTTCGCTCAAGGTAAAAGATAGACGGAGATTTCCCAACTAATTACAAGATGCCAACGTTTAAAGGATTAAAGTCTGGTCGCAAGGAGAAGATCGAAGTTGAAGTCGATGGGCGTTTTCAGACTACTTTTCGTACATATGTATGTCGTTCGTGTTACAGTTCCGAACAGGATGCCGTCGCGTCGCGCCGTTCAATCAGGTAATCCGATCGGTCAGTCCCGCATCGACAGATGGGAGAAAAAAGATCATCGAGAGGATAAAACACGAATGGAAACACGTGCAAGGAGCCATATCCATGAGAAATTCTTAGTAATCACAGCTCCGGGACCGGTATCGATGTAATGGCGTATATCGTTCGCGAGTTCCCTGGCAACAGTTGCGATTTCCCCGGGGAACTACGTCGCGCGAGTCGCGACGCGACGCGCCGCGAGGAGATTGAGCTACGGCGGCGGGGCCTCATTTGAATTTAAATTCCACCGTGCGACACCATCGATCCGACTTATCGGCCTGCTTCTTTGCGCGGAGGCAGAAACCAGATGCGTACACTCTAGGATTCGCTTTTACACTTTTACACGAATCTGCGTACGAAAAGTTTTAACAACTACGATTCTGCTTGATTATTTAACCATTCGATATGAAATTGGTGAACTATTCTTGCTCTCGTTTCGACTGCCATGCAAAAATTTTCTCTCGCTCGGTGCGAGAGTTCTTCTCGTTAGAAAAGCATGATCCGAGCGCGTAATCGCTCGGATTAGTCTCGTCGAATCGAATCGGTGAAGCTTTTTCAGGTGTGTGGGTCGTGTTGCACACGTGGGAACGCGGCTTTATGGGTGTGTTTATTCACGCCCTCGTGAAATTCCAAGCGAGATTGTTGGTAAATGCAAATGCCGCGAGACTCAATTTCCATGATCGCTCGGAAGCCGCCGTTTCGCGAACGGCTCGGCTCGACTCGGCGGCAACGGGCGACGGGTCCGACGCGACGATCGAACGAACGAACGACCGTCGAAATCGTGACGGTCGCGAGCTGCGAGCTGCGAGCTGCGACCGCCAATGGTTCGTTTCCATCGGAGTCCTGTTCGCCGGCCGACCGGCGGCCTGTCTCCGAATATCGTTGTTTCGGCTCGTATCGATTTCGCGGCGATCGTTGCGCTGGAATCTAATTCGAGCGGACAGCCGCGCCTAGATTTATTGACATTTATTTTGAAACCCGAGCCACGACTCGACAACGAAACGGGCCGATCGCCGCGTCACAGATTTTTCTCTTCTTCCTTTTTACTTTCCAATGGTTTTGTTGCCTTAGCGCGCGGCGAGTTTGTCGGTCGCAGCAGGAAATCCGACCGATCGATCGCCTTTCGACCACGTTTGCGCAGGCAGTCGGAGAAATTTCGAAACGCTGGTCCAGTTCAGATTTTATACGAACTCTTTCAACGGCTTCTGTACATTTCAAATTCGTGTTACACACGAATTTTCCTAAATTATTTTCAAAATAGCGGATTTTTGTTAACGTACGCGCGTTTCCCGTGGTTTAGGAATTTCAAAGTGCATTAGCGATCAAGTTGGGAAGACAGGAGTTTTAATTTGAAAATAATTTGGTGAGGAAGAAAGCCTTTCTTGAATATAATTACTGCTAGCAGACGCGCGAGATATTCCGAGCTCGATATTCTTATTTGCAATGCGTAAGGCGCATTGACGAATGTAGAATGCCAGCGACAAGGGTGCCACCAACGACACCCAGCAGAACATTTTCAAAACACTCGTCAAGATCTATGAAAGTCGATAAAACAGTCCGATTCTTGTTACCGGAAGAGTTACTGGCACAGCACGCGAACGATCGTCGCGAAGCCGGGGTTCTCGATGATGAGTGAAACAATTTTAAACAATAATATGAAGCAAAAAATAGAATGAAGCGAAAGAACTAATTTCCTGTTTGTTAGGTAACCGACAATTTCTGGGTTTGAAAATATTTATTTTCATTACGCGGAACGTTTAAATGGCAGAAAGATACGATTGTGTATTCTAAAATGAATCACGACTGTCACGAACGTTACGATAGTTGGAGAAAGCTTGAGACGATAAAACATCGATATCTTTTCCCGGTACTGATGAATTGTAGACATTCCGCGCGATTTAAAGAGGAATCGATAGCCTCTACGAAAGCTTCTGATAAAATCGATACGTGACTACTGCTGAACGATGCTTCACGGGATAACGGATGGTGCAAGCGTGACGAGGCAGGCGCGTAGCGTGTCGGGCGTAGCTTCCCAGGGGAATGTGGATTAATTGTAATAACACGTGCATCGCGGAGCTATCAGTCTTCGAGATTACTCTGTAGAGAGCAATCTCGATAATCTAGTAATAGAGAAGAAGCGGAGATGAAGAAGATACTGACCAGATTTGACGGAGCAATGGATATGCGACCTGGACTCGTAATAGACCCAATCGAAACCAGCTTCGACGGCGAGTCTAGCCAACATGCCGTATTTAGAGCGATCCCGATCGCTCGTTGTCACGTCGACGGCACGTCCCTCGTAATGCAACGAGTCCGTGGCGTGCTTCCCTTCCTCGTCCCAGCCTTCCGTCACCCTTAGCTTCACCCCTGGCCACTGGTTCATTACCGAGATTGCGAGGGTATTCAACTTCTCCTTGCACCTCTGTAACAGAACACTTCCACGGTTATTCGATTGATTACAGGGAGGACGGCGATCTAAATATTAACAGCGTCGTCGAGCAATCTGCTATTTCTAACCACGTCCAATTATGTTCGAGCCAGTTACGCGCGATCGCGGAAACATGGATGCGAAGTGCACGATGCAGATTCGTTTGTTCCGAGTCGCTGTCTCACGGGTCGAATCTAGGAGAGAAACCGCGAAGAAGAGGGGCAGAAAGTTGGCAGCAACGGAAAGGAACGCAGCTCCAGAGATCGGAGACTTCACGGGGTGCAGATCGAATCCCAGGGCTCGATTCCTCGTTTCGGCTGAAAGAGAAGGCCGAGGCCGAGGCTTTTCATCGAGCCCTTCGCTGTCTCTAGGACCGAGTTTCCTCGAAGTTCCGCTTAACGCGATTTTGCCGCGTCGGCGACGGAGGCGGGCGAGTTCCGAGCCGAAAAATGCGGCGATTTCACGCGGATGCGCGCGGAAAAAAGGATCGTGCCACGGCCAGGTAAAGGTGGGCCCCGTGGTGCCGGAAAACGAACGCGTGTTTTGACCGGTGACCAGGTCGAACACAGGGGGACCTTTGAGGCGGCTGTTCAAGGATCTCGGCTGTGGCGAATCAGGAGGCAAACAGGAGTATAAATACGACCGGTGTCGGGGATCATTCGGTCACGCCGATCTTCTCCCTGTTTCCTCCCCTCCCCCCTCTCTCTCCCCTCTCTCTCTTTTCCCGACTTTCTGCCCTTTTGGCCGCCTACCTGGCTGCTAGGCGAACACCGGAGTCATAGAACCGACCGGCAAAGCCAACATTGCGAACAATCGAAATCGGTTACGATGCGCTGCCATGCATAATCTTCCGAGTCAGTTGCAACATGAATTCGACGAAAATAATGCGAAAAGGTGTTCGTAATCTTGGCAACTTTGCCATTAAAGATACGGAACCGGCCAGCCTTTTTTAACGTTGCGGAGCGCCTTTTAAAATTGAACGCAGTTTAGCGGAACGAGCGCACATCGGGTGAACGGTGACGCGAGAAGCACCGCGGAGCCGTGTAAACCACGTGACGCGCAATCAGGGGGCGCGAGAAAGCCAACGGGCGATGCATGCGATGATCCCGTGGCATTGTCGGAGCCCTTTCGAACTGATTTTCGTGGGGTAATCGGCCACGCTGGGTCGCCTCCGCCTCGCGCGCCTCGACGAGCCCGTACAAGCGGCTCCCTCGACGGCCGGTTTTATTCTCGGCCGGGCGGTCGCGCGGAAGAAGCTAATTCCCGACGGTCTTTTCGCCGCGTGAAAGTCGCCTCGATTTTTCTGCGGTCGATCGGTCATTGACGAGCTAAGCAAGGAACCCGGCGGGGCGCGGCGCGGAGCGGCGTTTCGCTGCGAGTCACCTTCGCCTTCTTTTCAACAAATTGATGTTGGGCGCGGGGTTGGCCGACCTCCGCACGGATTTACTCCAACGAATGGAACCTCTGTGCCAGCTATCCGACGTTCGCCCTGTGATCCTCTCTCGCAGTCGAGACCCTCGTCCGAGGAACGAGATTGGTGAATGCTCCCTGTCCGTAAGAGGATATTTGTAACTTGCACTTGACGCTCAGGAATTTTTATTTTCCGCGAAATGATCTGCCGAATCGTTAAAGGATACCCGCGCAGAAAATTAAATAAATGTTGGAGACCGGTAGGAAATTGTTGCAACTGTTGTCGATCGATTTGAAAGTTAATTATCGTAGACTGTAACGAGTACATATTTCTATAATTAGTTACGCTTCCAGTGTCCGCAAGTAGAGCGCCGTTTCGATGACGCGCGGCCCCATCCTTTCATTGAAATTCCGTGTGAAACTGGGTTCGCGGGCCGCGGCTCCGGACAATGGGGTTCGACAGTGAACACGAAACGAGACGCGGCCTCACAATACCACGAATTTGCAGCTCTCCTTGCGGCAATTAGCCCCTATTGAGCGTTGCACGACAGCTCGAGGGACCGGTCCTGCCCTCCCCGCGTTCCGCCTTCGTCCTTCCTTCGTTTTCCCTTCGCCCCCCTCCCCCCTACCCCCTCCGCGCTGCTTTTATATTCGCGTCCGCAGCGAAGGCTCCGCGAATCCTCCTCGGCCGGTGAAAAGCCGCGGACTCGCTGCTTTCGGTTTCGTTCCGCTTCGCTCCACGGTCCGCTCCACGGCCCGCGACGCGGCCGACGCGATCGACGCGGCCACGTGCACGCGATCGCCACGAGCGGATCGCACGCCCATCGGCTGTCGGATGAATTCCCATTAAGCCACCCGGAGGCCCGCCTCTGAATGAAACGGGCCAGGCCGAGCCGAGCGGCGCTTATTCGAGCGACGCGACGCGTAACCAGGGTGTCACGATATCGCGTTCAATAGCGGCCCTTAATTCCATCGGCCATGGCACCGAGGCGAACTCGCGCCGAATTTATTGCCGGCCCCGCGTCCGAACCATCGCGCGATGACGCAAGCTTTATTTTTTTTTACAAGCGAACCGATCGAGCAAACAGCTTCGCCAAAATTGTTGAAGCTCCCCTAATACGTTTAGCATCGGTTCGAATGGTAAAAGTTGCAGCCATGACACCGCGGTTTTATCCGAAAAACAGCCATATGCCAGAGCCAACCGCCGCGTAGAATAATAGCAGACCTATTACCGGCAGATAATCGACGAACACCCTCGGGAGCAACGCATTTGTCATTGCGTGGAACGCGTGGATCCGTTCGAAGGGGCCAGCATTCTCGCACGGTTATCGAGGATTTCCAGGGAATTCGCGCGCGAATAACGTTTCCCGGGAGCAGCCGATCCCGCGCAAATTTGCATAACGAAGATGTGCAGAGGACAAACACATTGTGTCTCCATCCCGGCGATTTATCATCGCTTCCGAAGAGAGTCCGTGTTTGTACTGCCGTTAATAATTTGCACGGCCAACAATAAGGTATGCCGAAGCACGTCCTCGAACACGCGCGCGCCGCCATGGGGAAACGTTTGATTTTTGAAAGAAAGGACGGAGAAATTACATACGAGAGAGACTCGCCGCTAGGTGAACACTGTGTCCACATATTGTAAGCTCGGCTAATTTATGTCCCTATTGCTTGCAAACATGGCGTCGTTACTTGTACGCCATCATCGAGTCGTTTCTCATTAGATTCCTGCATGGACAGGTTGCTTTCGTTGAGAACTCGTCGCGGTGTTTCACACATTTTTATACCTTGGTTCGGGTATCCGCGACGTTGCGTTCCGTTGTTTCGTTCACTTTTCGAAATCGAGTTTTCCAGAATTTCCCCAGATATTTTCCATCCATTTTAATCAAAATAACAATAATACCGAACAGGAGAAATTGCTGCCGAGCGATCGACCAGTTTCTCAAATACCTTCAAGTTTTTTAAATTGCAAGGGAAACAGAAGCTGCGGAAGAGGGTAAGATTTAGGGGGCGAGAAGCGGAGAAATCGAGAGGGAAGCGCGGAAATTGAATCGGACGTGAGAAATCGAGGACCGGCAATGAAAGAGGTGGAAGAAGAATCGAGCGGACAGGGATTAAAAACTAAGGGATGACTGATAACGAAGAAAAAGAAGGCAGAGCTGAATGAACAAAAGGAGAGCGAAAGGGAGAGCGAAGGAGCGAGTGGGAGTATAAGGACCGGAGAGGAAGAAACGAGGAAGGAGAGAAAGAGGTGGGAGAGATACAAAGGGAGGGTGGCTGGGATGTAGCTTCGTATAAAGAGAGGGAAGAATGGTGAAGAGCCCGAGAAATGTACGTGGTGCCGACCGCGGTGCACGATGGGGCGCCTTGTTCACCCAGCGGGGCACCCGCTGAGCCCCTCCCAGACTTTACATCTATTTACAAACATTTTGGCGGACAGGAGATAGAGTGAAACGGAGAATGGTATAGAATGCGCGCGGTTGGGCAAAGTCGAGAATGTCGGGCCTTATGAAAATCCATTTCGGGTGAAAAATGGCCTGGCCGGTAATCCATTAGGGGCACGAGGCAGGAGGGGGTCGGAGAAAAGAGGGCGACCGCAAACTGCGCGCGGAATGTCCGCGAAATCGCGGCCTCTCGCGCCCTTTACCGTCGGAAAACCGACGGAAATTTTGCGACTCGCGGCGGGCCGGCTCGTTTCCCTTTCGACCCAACTCTCCGATCTTTGCTGGAGCGGTCTTTTAACCGAAGGAATCTTGGCGAAGGTTGTTCTGAGAACGGTTGTGCAAGTGGAGTGACAAAAATCTACGGAAATCGCTAGAAAGTCGAAGTAATTAATATTTATTCCCTGCAGCGCCGCGATGAAACACGATCCGGCGAAAAAATGAGTTTGCGAAAGGTTAGTGAAAGTCCTATATGAGTCTCAGGCGGCCCGAAGCCTCGAAGTCGTCCAGGTGCGGACTCACGCTTCCAGACATCCGATTCCTCTCGGGTTTTTAGCACGCGTGTAACATTCGTAACGATATTACATCGACCGTGTAGCGACCGGTTCGACGCCGGGTCGCCCGGCGGATCCTGCGGGTTCCTGCGGGTTCCTGCGGGTTCCTGCGGGTTCCTGCGGGTTCCGACAGGCAGCGAACCTGCGAAATTTTCCAGTTCGCGACCGCGAAACAACTAAACAACCGGACGAAAGGCGAAAAGCAAACTAGTTTCGGCGAATGATGTACTGGACGCGGCAGGTATAACGTCCAGAGTGGCTCGGGCATGGAGCGCCTATCGCCGGCGCATCTCTCACCTCGATACCCGTTAATTATCGAGCGTCTATCACTTACACCTCGTTTACATGCGCCGTATCTTATCTCGTGCAGCAGACCGGCGTGTTAATGCCCGCGCGACCGCTAGTTAACCAGCGAGCAATTTCAATTCCGCATTTCCAATCGGCGCAGATCTCTGCCCGGACTCGCGGGACCCAGTCTTTCTCGATCACAGGCCATGCGAACAGATTCGTCGATTATCTCTGACACGCGAAACTGTACCTACATGAGAAATAACGCCTCGCTGAATCGCTGATTCGATCAATTTTCGAAAAGGATCTCGGTATCGAAACCATTGGGTTCGATCGTTGATAATCTCGATGAAACCAATTCACTTTGCAAGAATAAGCATGTCGAGAGCTGCTCCGTCGTCGATTATCAACACTATTCCAAATATCGTTGGGAAACTGGCACGAAAAATCCATAAGAGAAAATTGCAACTAAAGGATTCACCCGCCGTCGTCGAATCGTTGAAACAAACGCGCTTCGAAGACCAGCGAGAATAGTCGATGCGAATAATGCGGTTCGAAACGATCCGTCTAGCGATTAAAAATTCAGCTTAAACGCGCGTAAGCGTTCGAAGGAGGCCCCAAGTTCGTGCACAGTCGGAAACGTTCGCCACAGGTGAGAAGGTCAAGGGAAGAAGTCAAGAATAATGCCAAGAAAGAAGAAGAGGAGGAAGAAGAAGAAGAAGAAGAAGACGAAGCAGCAGCGGCGAAAGATGGGCCACCTCCTGATCGGGAAAAGGGGTTGGGTCCGAGATGAACGAAGATGGTGAAGGAGGACTGGGCTCCATCCCAGCATCCAGAGTTTCGGCCCCGCCCCCGCTGGTTTCTCGAGAACGAGAACGAGAAGTCCTCCTCCTCCTCCACCTCCTCCTCCTCCTCCTCCTCCTCGTCCTCCTCCTCGTCCTCCTTCTCCTCCGTCCCGCTTCAGCTTCACTTTCGCGGCCAGACCAACCTTTTATTCCATTCTTCTTGTTTCAACGTGCTCGTTCCTCTCGTTCCTCCCGTTTCTCTGCCCTCTCCCTTCCAGCCTCTCCCCTCTAGCCGTTCGCGGTCCCCTCGGTTCGGGGCCTCCACCTTCTCCTTTGATTTCCATCCGGTGAGGAGGGCCCCACCAACGACACCAACGGGCGTTCATCAACCGGGCTGCTCCTCGGCTGCTCGACCGAGAGCCGACCGTGCTCGCATTTGGAGCCAGCGGAGAGACCACCTTTGCTCTGCTCTCGATATTCCATTCACTGGGAAACGATCCGCCCCGGGCGTCAGCCGATCTCCCAGGAAATCACTCCCCTTGCGTCACTCTCGATAGAAACGGATACCCCTCGACACCTCGGCGACGCGTCCCGTCGGCATTAATCGGCTCGACGATCGCCGGTTATTCGAATTCTCGGACGGTGAGATCTCCGGATCTCCGAAGAGGCAGGGGAAACTTGAGAATGCGCTGCCATTTAACCAAATTGCTCGCCGTTCGGGAAATAGGAACGAAGCTAGGGCCGTACCCATTTTTAAAGACAAGTTGTGATATCTGACAAAGAGATAGAGCCTATTCGACTCGAATTTCGACAGCAAGTGTAGGCCAGCGTAGGATCCTCGCAAAGAATACGTGATCTGCGAGAGGCGTTTACAAGTTCCAAAGGTTCGGTACCGCTGTAAAAGGCCCTGGAACGGTGCCACCTTCCTCGTTTCGTTGGCCGCCATTTGTTTGGCGGGGCGACCGCAGACCTTTCCCGATTTCCGGCCGGGAACGTTCGAGCAATGGTAACCGATCGATCCGAACGATTGGTATTGCGCGTGTTTAGGGGACAATGGCCCGGAGCCCGGAGAGATGACACGGCAACAATGGGCCCCGTGTTTTAAAGAAGAACCACGCGAGCTTGCTCGAGTGTTTATCGAGCTCTCTAGATGGTCCCAGCCAGAGCTGAAGAGCGATCCCCCAGACCGGGCGACCTATCTCACGCTTCTTCACCTCCGTTCCGACGACTTCGACTCCTTCTCTCCTGTCCCGACTTCGAGTCATTCATTTGCTCCGAGCTCCTTCAGCCTCGGCCGCGGCTGAACGACCAAACCAGTGGACCTCGATAGAAGCTCGCGATCGATTAATTCCATAAAGAGAACTTTAAAAACTTAACAAATTTTTATCCCCTGTGAAAATTAACCGATAACGTTTATTCAATTTTATTAATCGAACGTCGTCAAATCGCATAGCTACTTGAGGTTTTGACGCTAAGGCATTCGTCGATTCCCCTAACGAGATTAATAATGGAAAGTGTGTTCGATAAAGTATCGCTCGAATTTCACATTTCTGTTGGAAGATAATGTAAAGCGTCCTCCGCGTGGAATGATCCTAGAGATTACGGTAGGCTGACCACAGGCCCACCGAATCTCCTTAGAGTCTCCAGACTCTTCTCCGAACGCGACCAATCTAGGATTGCAGCCGTCTCGCGAATATCGCAGCTCCGATACACGAACGGTGTAATAAATACGTATGTTTGCGAACATTTAGCACCTGTTTTAAGCCTGTCATCGTACGACAATATCAGATTCGCCATCGTCGAATGCAGTAGCTGCGCAGCAACAGCGAAAGAACATTGTCCGGCCTAAGCTATAACTCCTCCATAGAGTCTCGTTTACGTTAATCCAGCCTAACCGACGCGACGTATCCGCTGGATAATCCCGTTTCTCATAAATCATAGAGCAAGAACTAGTCGGATCTACGTGTGACAGACTCGGCGCGGCGCGGCGCGGCGAGGCGCGGCGCGATTGAGTTATAAAATCGGTCGATAAATCACGACACATTATCGTTCGCCGACACTGTCGCAATTTGCGGTCCGCTAGCGAGCGTACCGTACGAATTAAATTTCGAACGGGTAGACGTCGCTTCCTGGAAGCCGTCGATGGGAATTTCGATCTCGACCAGGAATTTTCGGGCTCTGCCGGAGTCCATCGAGGCGTCCCTGCATTTCGACAATCCTGGGTTGGGTTACATCGTTGCATACCATCGTGCCGGGGGAACGTTTCACGGTGACAGAGCCGCGCAGGAACCACGTGATCGCGAAAGATCCGGTGGTCTTCGTTGCACGGAGCCAGCTCGCCTCCACCGATAAATCGTATAACGCGCAGCCAATTCCTAGCGGACTCCGATTCGTTTCGATCGGCTTTCGCGCATTTACGTAACGCTGAACACGCGTTGCGTAATCGGGAACGAGCGACTCCTTTTCGATAATTTATTGTTCGATAAATTACCGGCGCGCGGTTGCCGAGGACTGCCGCCAGTGGATAACGGCGATTTTTCAAATTGCAACGAAAAAGGCCTAGCCACAAAAGCCGCAAACTCTTCGGAAACGTTCGCTTCGCCGGGCTTTCGCGAGCTTGGCTCGCGGCCAAGATCTCTGGTAGCAACCTGTTGAATACGAAATTCTTTTTCTAATTGTAGCAACTGCGAAGAAAATGGTTCGACAGGTGGACGAGCATCGAGAGAGAGGGAGGAGAGTGCGCCGGGTGGATGTCTCGGGTTAATTAGCACGGATCCGACAGCTAATTCGGAGATCGCGAAACACGAGACGAGGGGTGACGAAGAAACGTGAAGGCAGGGGAGCTAATTTTCAGGCGGCTGTTCCGGGCGCGGACGCGAACGCGGCAGTGGCGATAGTTTTCCAAGAAACAGCGGGATCGATCGTCGCGATCGATCTAGTGGGAGCGTTCGAACCTGTCGTGGAACCGATCGCGTCCTGGCCGGGCCGGGCCCGTGTCCCGAGGAGCTCGGGTTACATCCTTATTACATACCTGCGCGCGGTGGACACGATCACGGGTACGCGAGCCAAGGTGCTGGAAGAAGATCGAAGTCGACGGGCCGCGAGGCCCTTTTGTCTGTGGGAACGGATTACCGGCAGAAGGCGAAGGCGAAGGCGCAAGCGAATGCGCAGGCGAAGGCGAAGGCGAAGGCGAAGTCGGGCCCCGAGGATCCTCGAGGAAAGGAGAGAAACAGGGGCGTGTTGTTTTGGCCCCGGGGCACATCACGCCCGTCGTCGACAGGACAGGACAGGACAGGGACAGGATCCACGAAGGCGACCACGGGTGATGAAGCCTCGTCCGCCGCGATCGGAGCACGCCTCGTCGCTTCCAGTGCCTCGGCACTCAATCTCGCAGCTTCCTCCTTCCTCGACAGCTCCTTTCATTTATTTATTTCTCATTCATCCACCTCCTAGCCTCTTAAGCCGCGTGCACAACGACGACCAACGTTTCAACAATTTCCATGGACTCGACCATTCCTTCGGATCGCGCTTTCCACCCTTTACCGTAAAACTGGTCCCTCTCCACGCGTTCGCTTCTACCGGTAACAGTGTCCAAGAGATCTCGGTACCAAGAACCTCCCATTATTTCATATTAGATTATTTGATATCGAAGGAACTTGTTCGACCGTGTTCATTTCCGCGAAGAAACTCGTCGAGACGGTTCGTTTCGTTAAAGAAGCTCGTCGAAACGCTCGATCGCGATGAAAGAACTTGCGATACTTTGTTTCGCTGAAGGAAGACGAACGAACTTGTATTGTCATTTTGCTTGGAAGCCGTCGGCAATGGACGCT